>NC_090656.1:213476976-213776976 GCF_040937935.1 Hyperolius riggenbachi
AGTTTCAATAGAATATCATTATTTCTTCCTGTGATACAATGACAGCAGCCATGTTGTTTGTAAACATTACACAGAGGCAGGCTTATCTGTATCTTGAGCAAAAAAAACGAATTCCCCCCTCCCCCCTCCTCCTCCCTCCTCCCCTCTGCCTCTGAAATCTCTGGCTTGTAATACCTTCTCCTCCTCCTGCCCAGACAGAGCTCCCATGAGCCCTTGCTACTGTCTGAAAGTGCTTTGGCTCTCTGAAAACCTGTGGTCGTGGCTTGTTTAGTTTAAAGGGAATTAAAGTATTAAAACAAAAACAAAAAAGTATTTGACTTGAGGAATGCCCTATAAACAATAGGAAAGGAACACAATCATGCAATGAGTAAAAGTTCAACTCGGAACCACTTTAAGTTTTCAGTTTTCCTCAGCTACAAATCCTGTCCTGGAATTTTAATTTGCACTTTAGGTAGCCAAAGAGAGAGGAGGGGGGGGGGGGGGGGGGGGGGGGGGGGGATAGGGTGCATGCAGAAAGTGCAGCGGGGGGTTGGTAGGGTGCATGCAGAAAGCGCAGCTGGGGGGGGGGGGGTAGGGTGCATGCAGAAAGCGCAGCGGGCACGGTAGTAAACTCATCTCGCTGGGATCTACACATACTGCATGTACTTCCTGGTCCTAAGAGACCCGTCTCATGGTAACAGTGCCCCCATCACAGAAAGCTGTGTGCGCTCTCTGCAAGTTTTTTCCTTAATACCATAAAAACTACAAAAAGACTTGTGTACTGACACTCCGAGGTCTCGTTCACACCTAGGGCGTTTCGCGTTTTTTTTTTTTTGAGCGCCGGCGATTTAAAAAAAAAACATCATAAAATCGTTAGTGCAATGAATGCTTATGGGATAGCTCATATGTGAGCATTTCATTAGCTTTCAGCTCAGCAAAGCACTGCCTGTACCATTTTTAGGGCGGGTTTGCTACAATGGAAGGTATATGAAAAGCGCAAAATGCTCACAAAATCGCTTTGTGCGGCGATTGCGTTTGTGCTTTTAAGAATAAATTTATTCTTTTCTGGGTCAATTAATTCACTTCTTAAGTTGCATCAGGAAGTAAAAAACCAATCGCTCTGCAAAACGCTTAGAAAAGCGGTTTACAAAAAATCGTAGAGTGAAGGTAAGCGCCAAGAGGGGGAAAAAAAAAATCATTCACAAAATCGCAAATACGCTGGAGTTTGCGATTTTGATTTCAGATGTGAACAAAGCCTAAGTGGAATTTCCCTTGAAATGCCCTCGTTTCTGACACGTGAGATTAGCGCCACCGGTGATAGGCGGTGTACAGCTTACTGCTATCAATGCTCTCCCAGTGTTTTATATATCCCGTGGAGAAAAGGCCACGCCATTGTCTTCATTCACAACGGTAATACCAAGTTCCACATTCCTCTACACATTAAAATGCTTTGGCTGCTCACTCACAGTCCCATGAGACATCACTGAGCCCATTCTTAATATCCAGCTATTTACTCACACAATGCTCATCGCTGCTTTATAAGGCCTATGAGAGAATGTAGCACACTATCCAGCATCATCACCTCCCTGGGATCCCACAGTGACCCACTATCAGCTGGCCCTCGGGCTACACGAGCTGGGCCCTTATTGTAATGAGCTATGTGACTGGGAGGCCACCTATTCTGCTCTATGCAGGTATTTATGTCTTCCTATAGAGGAAAAAGGCTATGGGGAAAAAAACATGTCCGATTATGAAAATTCCATAGGCAGGAAAAATGAGAAGTAGCATTTCTGAGTTAACTATTGGTGTTCAGATGTTGGAGCACATTGTACATAAAAAGGGGCTCACCAAAATGCAGTCTGGAATGCGTCTATCAAATAAAGGCACCTGAAAAGTTGGGTGCGCAGTAAGGCCAATAGTAAATACCAATATTTTATTATGGCCAAACCCTTAACCCCCCCCCCCCCAACACACACACACACTACCTTCATAAAGCCCCCCGTACACCAGCTACCTATGGGCTCGTTTCCACTAGCCACGATGCGATGATTGCATCGCATCTGTGGCACACAAAAAAAATTTCTAATTCTAAAATTAAAAATTCTAATTCTAAAACTAATTCTTGGTCGCCACCATAGGGGCCTAAAAATATTGTGTGGGCGCTGGTACTGGGTGCCCAAATTTCCACTCCAGCACCCAAATACTGATATTTAACATTGACGCCCATGGCGCCTTTTTTTTACTGCTTCGGTCTGGAACACCAGCCAAAAATGTATTTTTAGAATTTTGTATACGGTGTTATGGGATACCAGGCTGAATTAGGGTCCATACACACTACGTGGAATTCGCTGTGGTGCGATTACCCTTCGATCGTACCGCAATGTTGCCTGAAAAGTTGCCCATACAATGAGGCATACAGTACCACTCATGTATGTCCACAAAGGGGGTAAGAGGCAAGCAGGAGTGTATAAAACTGAGTTAAAAACAAATAAAACAAAAAAAAGTGGAAGGTAGCTTACCTCAATAACGACAAATTCATACATATAAATATAATGAATTTTTAATAAGCACAGGTAATGCGTTTCGTGAGTCTCTGCCCACTTCCTCAGGCCAAATAAAGTGCTGAAGGGTTTTGAAAGCCAGGTGCAGAGCTCCCGTTATATTTATATATCTTACTCATATTATAAATGTGAAAGTTTGGATGTTTATTACTCAATCACGCAACAATGGCTGAACGGCTTTGAATGAAATTTTGCACACACATAGCACATTACCTGGAATAACATATAGGATACTTTTCATCCCCATAACCAAAAAGTTGGCAGAGACAAATACAAATGTAACTGGGTAAATATAAACTGCAGCCCTTCTTCACAGTTAGGACCTGAGCTCACTAATGCAGTTGTGTCCACTTTTCAGCATCTGTAACGTTGATGTGTTGCTGAAAAGCGGACACAACTGTGCACAACTGCGCGGGAGAGCAGCCACGAGTAGCCCACTAGCATATGTGCAAAGGCCGATGACCTGCTATGGAGGGGACCCCAGAGGACTACCTAATAGTGGAGCTGCGGCAGTCCACATTGCCACATGCATGAGCGGCTTCCTGCTCTTGAATAGGTGCGGACTGTACTCGCTCATGCGCAGTACCTCAGTGCTTATACACAAATATGACAAGGGCTTGCGCAGGAACAGTGGGCTAGATGATTTTTGTACCAATTCCACATCCCTGGTTCCACTGGCCCGAAATTTTTCGAAACATTGATCGGGCAGGCATGTTGTGGCACCAATTTCCCTCTGATTTCATGCAATTATTGAAGCTGATGGTTAATCTGCAGTGGCATAGCTAAGGAGCTTTAGGCCCCAGTGCAAATTTTACATTGGGCCTCCCTTGCATTCTACACATAGTAATTCATATTGCGTTAAAAAAAACTGCCAAGGACATCCACAGTATGAGAGGTGTAAGCAGAGGAAGGGAACAGTTTGTTAATGATTACCACTATTCAAAGCATATAAAGAAGTGATCATTACCAGCATAGCACCATTGTAGAGCTAATACCGTGGTTGAGGAGTCCGAGGACCCCACGGTGCGATCGCAACCTCTGCATCTCCTATTGCTATGACACTGTTGATCAGCCTGAAAAATTGACTGATGTATGGGCACGTTTATTAATCCAAAAAATGAATTATGTGCTATGTGCAAAACTTTGTTTATTGCAAAAAACATGATATATCTCAAACAAACATTGCAAGTCGGCGCCAGTTGGCGCAGGCGCAGTCCAGCAGTGGGTGCTCCCCTGTCATGCTCCCGTGACCTGCGCAGGCACAGAACTTTTCCGGCAACGGGAACACGATGGGGTGTGCGCGCGACGCATCTTCACAGTGCGGCCCAACTTGTGAAATTACCGGGCCGCCTAGCGGAGGATCCAAGCAGTGAAGGAGAAGGAGGACTGTGAGGAACCAATCAGCCTGAAACCCCAGGTATGTATAAATCTTTTTTTTGACTCATCTCATCAGGTTCTCTGGGTACCTTGTATGGTAAAATCGGACATTACAACCAGACAGTCCTGCAAAAACAAGGGCTCTCCCAGTAGCTCAGAGAAGCGGTCTGAAGACTCCCTCTGAAATAAGAGATAGCAATCCCGCAAAGTGGAGGCTTCCTGCTAGAGAAAGATGAGGATACAAAGTCCATCTCGGCAATTTTATGATCACTGAACGCCCAACAATGACACCGATCACTTCGCAATTGCAGCAAAAACATATTTGTAATGGGACTTTCCCCCTCCGTTTCAGGCTGTCCTTTTCATTCCGAGCAGATTGGATTACCCAATTCAGAAGACTTGCCAAAGCTCTGATTTTAAGCCGGCTATCCACCGGGGAAAGAGAACATGTTATACAAGGCGCTCTGAAAAGACCTCTTTGTTCCGCCTTCAAACTGAGGAAAATGCACAATTTAGATACCGATGTTCTAGGCTCAGACATTGGGGGCTCCGTCAATCTGTGAGGTGGATGTGGAGGAGGCCCTTGTCACCGGCTGCTATCACCATTGATGCCCAGAATAAAACCCGCGGCGGTGAAAGAGAGATTTGTCATTTCGAGGAGCCTCTTCAGCGTTAAAAGATCTCGAGAGTTGGCCACATTCACAAAGAGCTTGTAATGGATCCTATTAACGGGCTGGCAATGTCTCCCAGGCACATGCATTAATGTGTAGAGGAACAAACAGGTGTATGGGGCCCGCCGAGCATACTGACAAATTACACAGGCCCAGGAGAAGCCAGAGGAGACAATCTACATAGAAATGGGACAATGGAGGGACCTGACTGCTGAGAGGAGCCCAGGACTTGTAGAGCTGAAGCTGCTGAGAATGTGTTCTGAAACTGGGTCACAGGGGGACAGAGGACTATTCGCAGCACTCTGAAAGGGTGGGGACCGGCCAAGTGAACTTGTGTAACTCTAACGACAAATCAAAAAGTGCTACAACATACAATCAGTGGCCGTATAAAGCTTCTACAGGATTAAAAAAACAGCAACAAACACGAAGCTCACTTGCAAACTATCAAAACGTGCACAGTTAGGAATGACAAGTAGTATATTTTAGATTTTAAAGAGACACTGAAGCAAAAAAAAAATATGATATAGTGAATTGGTTGTGTACTATGAATAATTACTAGAAGATTAGCAGCAAAGAAAATATTCTCATACTTTTATTTTCAGGTATATAGTGTTTTTTCTAACATTGCATCATTCTATAATATGTGCAGATTACACAACACTCAGCATTCAAAATGAGTCTTTCAGAACAGTCTGTGAAGTAATGACCTCTCCTCTAGCAGAGAAAAAGTAAACAGTTCACTTACAGTTGAGATAACAAAAGTCAGATAACAGCCCTCTCCACGACTAACTTAGTCGGAGAGCTTAATGGCTTGTTTGCATAGAGATAACAACTGGAGTTTCTCAACTCTACCTGTACTGGAAACAATTAGACTGATGTATCTGATCTTAATGTTTTATTTCTGAGCTGTACTACACATACAAATCATAATATCATAATTTTTTTTTCGCTTCAGTGTCTCTTTAAAGAGAGCCCTAGGTGGACTCATGAAATGAAAAAAGTGCAGCTTATGCGGCTGAGCAGATAAGGTAGCCCCCAAAACCGCCGCTCCTGTGGGGCAATTTTTATGACCTATAGGTCACGATTATGAGAGATTTATTCTCTCATTCACAGCGCGCAGGTAGGCGGGGGAGCGGCAGGGGGCATGGCCAGGGATAGAGAGCTGCCCAGTGGCAGCTCTGTAAACCCTGCAGGAATGCCCCTGGCTGGCGTTTTGAACAGGGAATCCCTCTACCACATGTTTACCTGCAAGATGGTGACAAATATTTTTGCAAATCTCAGGGGGTCATAGCGCAGTAGTGTGTGTGTGTGTGGGGGGGGGGCAGAGAGTGGCGGTGGGGGGACACAGAGACATGTCATGAGGCAGAGAACATGCATCTGTGTCCCATCTGCCACCCCAAAAAAATACATCGGGTTCTCTTTAAGTGAAGTGAAGGCTCTGATTCCTATAGAGCCTTCCAGCTCCTCGCAGTGTCCCCTCATCTAGATGTGCATGTACCAGTGGATTTCATATTTTTTTTTCAGCCATTATTACAGTTATGCAAAATAAAACATTTGTTTTACATAACATTTTAGTAAGAGGGCTTTTTGGTCCTTTGTAGCACCCTTACACACTCCTAGGAGTTCTGGTTCGCCATGTGCTTGGTGGGCAATCTGTAACTCTGGGTGCTTCAAGTCCTACCCTATAGAGCCATCAGCCATGTTAATCCATGCCATGCACTGATGAAGATCAACCAGTCCGAAACAGTCTGTATGTATGTTGAATTATTGTGGCTCTGTACAACTCAAAAGCCAACACATCATTGCATTCCGGGAGGTGTGGTTGGCTTACAGGAACAACAAAGGATGATTAGCATATTCAGCAGTGATGCATCGTGGGAAACGTTATGTGCTCACTCCAATCTGAATAATCGCAGATACCTTCTGTTCCAAGAAGGCAAACTTTTGTTTTGCATAGCATTTTAGTAAGAGGGCTTTTTGGTCCTTTGTAGCCCCCTTACACACTCCTAGCAGTTCTGGTTCACCATGAGCCTGCTGGGTAATCTATTAGGGCCCGTTTCCACTAGTGCGACGCGATTTCGCCGGCATTCCGACGCTTGTAAAAACACATGCGGGTGCGTTTCCGCATGCGTTTTACCCGCGATTTCGCGTGCGATTTCGCATGGCAGGGTGCCATGCGAAATTAACTATGACACTGCCAGGGCAAAATAACATTGAGAAGGGTGCGAAATCGCACGCGAAATCGCGGGTAAAAACGCATGTAACAAACGCATGCGTTTTTACTATTAAATACATTAGCGGCGATTCGCACGGATTCCCGACGCAGGCGAATTCTGCGGGTCCCGCCGTGCAGATTTGGCCCGCCGCCAAATCGCTCCCGCACGCCGCACAGGTGGAAACAGCCCCATCCACTAACATTAACTATGCGAATCCGCATGCAGTGCCCGCATGCGGATTCGCCCTAGTGGAAACGAGCCCTTATAGCTAAGCAATTACTACTTCCAACAATGGCAGCCTAGAAAATTTCATTGAGGACAAGTTTGGTTGGGGCCTGGAACCCACTACAAAACGCTATCGCTAATCGCAACGTTTTTAATGAGCGGTTTGTAAGCGATTTCATGAGCGATTGCCGTCGATTTTGGTAGCGATTTTAAAAAGTGTAAGCATTTTGCCAGTGATTGTGTAGCGATTAGCGATTTTAATTGTGATTGGTCCTTTCAATTAATTTTTTTGACAGTGTGCAGTAATTTAAAAATGCAAGCAAATCGCTCTGTGTAGGTTTTGACGAGCGATTATGCCAGCGTTTATATACTTTACATTGCAGAACCCCTAACGCTAAAAATGCTGCAAGTCCTGCGTTTGCGATTTTGTTAATCACAATCGCTCAAGTGGAATTTGGCCCATCCATTAACCTCCTGGGCGATAATCCCGAGCTGAGCTCAGGGTATGTCACGCAGGAGGATTTCTCAGGCCCTGGTGGGCTGATTTGCATAATTTTTTTTTTGTTACACGCAGCTAGCACTTTGCTAGCTGCGTGTAGCTTCCGATCGCCGCCCGCTCGCCGCCGATCCGCCGCTACCTGTCGTGCCGCGCAGCCCCAGACCCCTTGCGCAGCCTGGCCAATCAGTGCCAGGCAGCGCTGAGGGGTGGATCGGGACTCCCTCTGACGCCATGGCGACGGGGGAAGCCAAGCAGGAGATACCGTTCTGAACGGAATCTCCTGCTTGCGCTGATCGCCGGAGGCGATCGGAGGGGGGTGGGGGGATGCCGCTGCACAGTGGCTATTATGTAGCTAGCGCTAGGATAGCTACATGATTTTAAAAAAATTATAATTTTAAAAAAAGTCCTGCGCCCACTCCTGGGCGATGTAATTGTATCGCCCAGAGGGTTAACATTAGCTGAGCGTTTAGGGAAATCGCTAGCATTTTTGAATCGCTCCCTAAACTCTCACAAAATCGCTCTAGTGGGTTTGAGCCCTCAGAGTAGTCCAGTCTTCCACACACAAAAAAAAAAAAGGCTATTCTGTACTGCTCCCATTATTTTTTGCAGAACTGGCTGGAAATCACACACGCCTCACGCATAATATTGTTACAGAAGGCAGAAGGCTCTACAAAAAGACTTTACTGAGCAGTTGTTTATATATTTGACCAAATTGCACTCCTACTAGATATCTTAAAACACACTTCCTCTATATATTTTATCGTATACTACCCCTCCTCGTTTCCCCCCATTCCCTTTAGATTGTAAGCTCGCAAGGGCAGGGCTCTATCTCCTTTTGTGTCTTGGAAATCATTATACATTTTATTCATCATGTTACTTTTATCACTGTCATTACCAATTCTATATTTTTGTATTCTGTATGTTGTATCATTTTTTTGTATTTTGTCACTAATTATTTGTCTTGTATATTGGTGTACACCATTGTCTGTATTATTATGTACCCCATGTGTGTTTCTTACTTTGTACAGTGCCACGGAGTATGTTGGCGCCTTATACATCAATAATTATAATAATAATCATAACAAAAAAATGCCAGCTGCTTACCCTGACAGGGATCCATGCCTCTTCTTCCTGTGGAAAGCCCCCTTAGTTACATGTTTGGGGATACTGCTTGCAGTCTCCCATACCTCCAGGTGGACTGCAGGTGGTACAGATGCTGGCACTGAAACAGCTGCAGCTCATTCAGTGTTCCAACCTGCAAATAGAAAGAAGCAAAACATTGCAATTACAGGATCTTCAAAGGAAACTTAAACCATCTGTAAGACATCATTTTAGCAGAGATAAAAACTGACCAGCTAGTATGAAAACTGTCTATTGTCGTCCCAAGAGGTTTACCTTCTCGTTCACTCACATTGCTCTTAGGGCTGGTTCACACTCAGCGCTTGCCCGCGTTCGTGTTCGGGTCTGCGATCACGATTCAGCGGGCAAAATCTCACGAATCTCTACGATGTGCGCTTGGGATTCCCGTTCAATAGAACAAGAATCACAGCGCGATCACCCTCAAGACACTGCATGCAGCGCATTTGCGATTGATTGCAAACGCTGCAGTGTGAATGTATCCATTGGAATACATTAGCAGCAGCGCTTTGTTGATCGCCGAAAAAGTGTCCAGTGTGAACTAGCCCTCATTTATTGGGCAACTTGTAGATCAATATTATCTGGATTAAGATGAGTACATAATTTATGTCAATATCTGATTAGGGTCATCACCTTCCACCTGCTGCTTCTCCCTGCTCCAAGTTTGGGCTGGATGAAGGTTGGTAGAAGTATTTTAAGTGTCATTGGCCTCAATTCACTAAGATCATGCTAGAGATAATAAGGCAAGAGAAAACTTACCTCCACACGTGAGAGAGTTATCTTACCTCTTCATTCCTTAAGTTACCTCTCCTGTAGTTAATTTACCTCCTCTGTAGTTATTTTCACATGCAGCTAATTAACAGCCTGTCTTTAACTCTGGAGTTATTTTAAGGATTGGAGAGTTAATTTAAAGACAGAAGAGTTAACTTTAGGCTTGCCTGAGGTAAAATGTTTCCTGAATACTACATGCCTTATCACCATGGTAACAACTCTAGAAGAGTTATTAAAGACAGGAGATAAGTTTAGTGAATTGAGGCCAATATCTGCAATGTTAGAGTGCAATCATTGCTATAACTTTTTCTTCGCTTAACCTCATGTTAACTGGCTCTTACGCTCTTGTTTAATGTTGTTCATATGTCTATTTAGTTCAATAACATTTATTGAAACAGAAAAATGTCTATTGTCTCTGATTCACTGGGTGAACAGATTCAACAGTTTATGATTATTTCTATTTCTTCCTGTGATACAATAAGAGCGGCCATGTTCTGCCACATTACACACAGGCAAGCTGCTCTGCATCTCCACCCCTCAGCCCGTGAAAACTTCACTCCCCTCTCCTCCTCCCCTCTGCCTCTGAAATCTCTGGCTAGTAAACTCCTCCTCCTCCTGTTCAGACTGAGCTCCCATAAGCCCTTGCTACATGGGTCTGAGAGTGTCAAGACACTCTGAAGAAGCTGTGGGCGAGGCTTGTTTAGTTTATAGGGAATTAGAGTATTAAAACAACCCCCCCCCCCCAGACAGCCACATGGAGGAGACATGGAGGGAAATACAACAACATGAAGGGGAGTGACTCAGGAAGGGAGAGACAGGTTCTCAATGGGCTGGGTGCTGACATTTACATGAACCTAAAGGATGATCTGGCCCTGAGCCTGTATCACAGCTGCATGGGCCCCAAAGGACAATCAACATCAACAAACTCCCCCCCCCCCCCCCCCCCCGAGGAATGCCCTGTAAACTATATGAAAGGAACACAATTATGCAATGAGTAAAACTTTATCTCGGATACACTTTAAGATGGAACTAAAGTCTGTCACAGCATTTAATAAGGACCTTGTTTCACCGCATTAGTGATGGTGTTGGAATTTGGAATGTGAGCACGGCTGCGCATTCGCAATAGCCCTGAGCTGCTCATATTCCACTTCGCTAATGTCCTGGATCCTAATGAAGCTTCCCTCGCTGTCCTCCAGTCCCCCATCGCTCATCGGGACCCCCTTTAACATTCAGTGCTGCACTCCTCTTCTGTCACGAGTCCGCAAATGGCAGCGGAGGACCAGAGGACAGCAAGGGAAGCCTCATTAGGATCCAGAGGTTTCCCTCTCCTTAGGGAAGTATGTGATTTTTGTATTATTTCACGGCTCAGGTGAACTTGTGAATCAACCCAGTAATGGGCAGAGCCAACACTGCGCCGGAGGAGACCGGAAGCCACCGAAACTGCGGCGAGGGCACAGGACGGGGAGCCACCAGAACTGCGGCGAGGGCACAGGACGGGGAGCCACCAGAGCTGTGGCGAGGGCACAGGACGGGGAGCCACCAGAACTGCGGCGAGGGCAGCTCTGCCCTCGCCGCAGCTCTGGTGGCTCCCCGTCCTGTGCCCTCGCCGCAGTTCTGGTGGCTCCCCGTCCTGTGCCCTCGCCGCAGTTCTGGTGGCTCCCCGTCCTGTGCCCTCGCCGCAGTTCTGGTGGCTCCCCGTCCTGTGCCCTCGCCGCAGTTCTGGTGGCTCCCCGTCCTGTGCCCTCGCCACAGTTCTGGTGGATCCCCGTCCTGTGCCCTCGCCACAGCTCTGGTGGCTCCCCGTCCTGTGCCCTCGCCGCAGTTCTGGTGGCTCCCCGTCCTGTGCCCTCGCCACAGCTCTGGTGGCTCCCCGTCCTGTGCCCTCGCCGCAGTTCTGGTGGCTCCCCGTCCTGTGCCCTCGCCGCAGTTCTGGTGGCTCCCCGTCTTGTGCCCTCGCCGAAGTTCTGGTGGCTCCCCGTCCCGTGCCCTCGCCACAGTTCTGGTGGATCCCCGTCCCGTGCCCTCGCCACAGCTCTGGTGGCTCCCCGTCCTGTGCCCTCGCCGCAGTTCTGGTGGCTCCCCGTCCTGTGCCCTCGCCACAGCTCTGGTGGCTCCCCGTCCTGTGCCCTCGCCGCAGTTCTGGTGGCTCCCCGTCCTGTGCCCTCGCCGCAGTTCTGGTGGCTCCCCGTCCTGTGCCCTCGCCGCAGTTCTGGTGGCTCCCCGTCCTGTGCCCTCGCCGCAGCTCTGGTGGCTCCCCGTCCTGTGCCCTCGCCGCAGTTCTGGTGGCTCCCTGTCCTGTGCCCTCGCCACAGCTCTGGTGGCTCCCCGTCCTGTGCCCTCGCCGCAGCTCTGGTGGCTCCCCGTCCTGTGCCCTCGCCGCAGTTCTGGTGGCTCCCCGTCCTGTGCCCTCGCCGCAGTTCTGGTGGCTCCCCGTCCTGTGCCCTCGCCGCAGTTCTGGTGGCTCCCCGTCCTGTGCCCTCGCCGCAGTTCTGGTGGCTCCCCGTCCTGTGCCCTCGCCGCAGCTCTGGTGGCTCTCCGTCCTGTGCCCTCGCCGCAGTTCTGGTGGCTCCCCGTCCTGTGCCCTCGCCGCAGTTTCGGTGGCTTCCGGTCTCCTCCGGCGCAGTGTTGGCTCTGCCCATTACTGGGTTGATTCACAAGTTCACCTGAGCCGTGAAATAATACAAAAATCACATACTTCCCTAAGGAGAGGGAAACCTCTGGATCCTAATGAGGCTTCCCTCGCTGTCCTCTGGTCCTCCGCTGCCATTTGCGGACTCGTGACAGAAGAGGAGTGCAGCACTGAATGTTAAAGGGGGTCCCGATGAGCGATGGGGGACTGGAGGACAGCGAGGGAAGCTTCATTAGGATCCAGGACATTAGCGAAGTGGAATATGAGCAGCTCAGGGCTATTGCGAATGCGCAGCCGTGCTCACATTCCAAATTCCAACACCATCACTAATGCGGTGAAACAAGGTCCTTATTAAATGCTGTGACAGACTTTAGTTCCATCTTAAAGTGTATCCGAGATAAAGTTTTACTTTACAGAACTGCGGCGAGGGCACAGGACGGGGAGCCACCAGAACTGCGGCGAGGGCACAGGACGGGGAGCCACCAGAACTGCGGCGAGGGCACAGGACGGGGAGCCACCAGAACTGCGGCGAGGGCACAGGACGGGGAGCCACCAGAGCTGTGGCGAGGGCACAGGACGGGGATCCACCAGAACTGTGGCGAGGGCACAGGACGGGGAGCCACCAGAACTGCGGCGAGGGCACAGGACGGGGAGCCACCAGAACTGCGGCGAGGGCACAGGACGGGGAGCCACCAGAGCTGCGGCGAGGGCACAGGACAGGGAGCCACCAGAACTGCGGCGAGGGCACAGGATGGGTGCCAGGGGCCGGAGGAAGCCCCAGGTAAGTACATTTTTATTTTTAATTACCTTGGATCTTCCCTTTAAAGAATACATAGTCATGTAACTGACTGACCTCAGAGGAGATCTCAATCTAATCCTGCCATGGTCATAGTCTAAAGTCTTTCTACCATATTATAATTGTGTATTTATATAGTCCTGCCTTCTTCTGCAGCACTTCACAAAGTAATGACTCTCATAAAGAGAGACAGCCACATGGAGGAGACATGGAGGGAAATACAACAACATGAAGGGGAGTGGCTCAGGAAGGGAGAGACAGGTTCTCAATGGGCTGGGTGATGACATTTACATGAACCTAAAGGATGATCTGGCCCTGAGCCTGTATCACAGCTGCATGGGCACCAAAGGACATGGGACCCCTGGGAGGCTGCACGGCCCTATATCTGCCCCTGAATCAACCCCAAAGTGTCATATCATCAATGTTATCACATGGAAGACTATAATAAAATGTTTAGAAAACTGTGAGACGTGTGAGACGTGTACTCATATATACAGTATATGCAGCACCCACCACTGTTAAACTTGTATATTACTCATTTGTTTACAGGGAGGAAGCCCAGACTCATTAGTATTTAGGCAAGGAATCCTTATCTGTGAATACAGCCC
The DNA here is from genome assembly GCF_040937935.1 of Hyperolius riggenbachi. Taxonomy (NCBI): domain Eukaryota; kingdom Metazoa; phylum Chordata; class Amphibia; order Anura; family Hyperoliidae; genus Hyperolius; species Hyperolius riggenbachi. The sequence continues at coordinate 213,490,446 of NC_090656.1, forward strand.
TGGCCATGGAAGGAAGACAGGTTAGCAGACCCAGACTGTGAAAACATTTACACAAAAATGATCAAACAAGCTCCCCATTGAGATTAGTTCACAATCTGGCCAAGCTGAGAGGACAGCAACAATAGTCAAAGGAGCACTGTAGTGAAAGTGACATTCTGCTACCCCTGCTGAGAGCAGCTACTGCAGCCCTGGTGTATGGATAGGGACTGCCTATAAAGAGGAAGCTCACATAAACTATAGGGTGCCAAGGAGTTCTAAAATCTCTTTAATGTGCTACTAAAGCATATAATGGATATAACTGAATAGTCAAGAGGTAATGTGGGACTAATTTCGCTTTTAAAATGGACCTGAACTCTTGCACAGGACACAAGGAAAGCAGAGAGAAATGCACCCTGTAAGTCTAATCTCCCCTTATCTGTAAGTATTCACAAGGGCAGCATGGCGGCATAGTGGTTAGCACTCTCGCCTTGCAGGGCTGGGTCCCCGGTTTGAATACCAGCCAGGTCAACATCTGCACAGTTTGTATGTTTTCCCGTGTCTGCGTGGGTTTCCTCTGGGCACTCCGGTTTCCTCCCACATCCCAAAAACATACAGATAAGTTAATTGGGTTTCCCCTGAATTGGCCCTAGATTACAATACATACACTACATGATACATACATATGACTACGGTAGGGATTAGATTGTGAGCCCCTCTGAGGGACAGTTAGTGACAAGACTATATACTCTGTACAGCGCTGCGTAATATGTTGGCGCTATATAAATAAATATACTTACATAAAGAAGTATAATTTACATCACAGGAGCCTATCGGCACAGATGTCCTGGCACCTTATGCTGGGTACACACTATGAGATCTTCTGGCCGATTTACTGTCAGATCGATTATTTCCAACATGTCCAATTTGCTTTCCGATCGATTTCCGAGCATATTCCGATCGATTTCTTATTAACCACTTGAGGACCACAGTCTTTTCGCCCCTTAAGGACCAGAGCCTTTTTCTCCATTCAGACCACTGCAGCTTTCACGGTTTATTGCTCGGTCATACAACCTACCACCTAAAGGAATTTTACCTCCTTTTCTTGTCACTAATACAGCTTTCTTTTGCTGCTATTTGATTGCTGCTGCGAGTTTTAGTTTTTATTATATTCATCAAAAAAGACATGAATTTTGGCAAAAAAATGACTTTTTTAACTTGCTGTGCTGACATTTTTCAAATAAAGTACAATTTCCTATACATTTGAGCGCGAAAGTTATTCTGCTACATGTCTTTGATAAAAAAAAAAAACATTCAGTGTATATTTATTGGATTGGGTAAAAGTTATAGCGTTTAAAAACTATGGTGCCAAAAGTGAATTTTCCCATTTTCAAGCATCTCTGACTTTTCTGCGCACCTGTCAGGTTTCATGAGGGGCTAAAATTCCAGGATAGTACAAATACCCCCCAAATGACCCCATTTTGGAAAGAAGACATCCCAAAGTATTCAGTGAGAGGCATGGTGAGTTCATAGAAGATTTTATTTTTTGTCACAAGTTAGCGGAAAATGACACTTTCTGACAAAAAAAAGAAAAAAAAAAGTTTCCATTTTTTCTAACTTGCGACAAAAAAAAATGAAATCTGCCACGGACTCACTATGCTCCTCTCTGAATACCTTGAAGTTTCTACTTTCCAAAATGGGGTCATTTGTGGGGTGTGTTCACTGTCCTGGCATTTTGGGGGGTGCCTAATTGTAAGCACCCCTGTAAAGCCTAAAGATGCTCATTGGACTTTTGGCCCCTTAGCGCAGTTAGGCTGCAAAAAGGGGTCACACATGTGGTATTGCCGTACTCAGGAGAAGTAGTATAATGTGTTTTGGGGTGTATTTTTACATATAACCATGCTGGGTGGGAGAAATATCTCTGTAAATGACAATTGTTTTATTGTTTTTACACATAATTGTCTATTTATAGAGATATTTCTCCCACTCAGCATGGGTATGTGGAAAAATACACCCCAAAACACATTATACTACTTCTCCTGAGTACGGCGATACCACATGTGTGGCACTTTTTTGCACCCTAACTGCGCTAAGGGGCCCAAAGTTCAATGAGTACCTTTAGGATTTCACAGGTCATTTTGAGAAATTTCGTTTCAAGACTACTCCTCACGGTTTAGGGCCCCTAAAATGCCAGGACAGTATAGGAACCCCACAAATGACCCCATTTTAGAAAGAAGACACCCCAAGGTATTCCGTTAGGAGGATGGTGAGTTCATAGAAGATTTTTTTTTTTTGTCACAAGTTAGCGGAAATTGATTTTAATTGTTTTTTTTCACAAAGTGTCATTTTCCGCTAACTTGTGACAAAAAATAAAATCTTCTATGAACTCACCATACTCTTAACGGAATACCTTGGGGTGTCTTCTTTCTAAAATGGGGTCATTTGTGGGGTTCCTATACTGCCCTGGCATTTTAGGGGCCCTAAACCGTGAGGAGTAGTCTTGAAACCAAATGTCGCAAAATGACCTGTGAAATCCTAAAGGTACTCATTGGACTTTGGGCCTCTTAGCGCACTTAGGGTGCAAAAAAGTGCCACACATGTGGTACCGCCGTACTCAGGAGAAGTAGTATACCGTATATACTCGCAAGCAAGCCGAATTTTTGACCCACAAAAAGTGGGTCAAAAGTTGGGGGGTCGGCTTGCTTGCGAGTGATGTGCCTGAGGGTCGTCCCCCGCCCTCTCCCACCCGCTCCCCCCGCGGCCGCTGCTATTACCTTAGCTCCGCGGCTTCCTATTCCCCTGTCCTGCTCTTCATTCACAGCAGCTCGCCCCACGGTGGCTGCTGCGTGATGACGGAGGAAGTGCAGAGAGAGGTTCCCATAGTAACCAGGAAGCCGCTCTCTGCCACTTCCTCCGTCATCACGCAGCAGCCACCGTGGGGCGAGCTGCTGTGAATGAAGAGCAGGACAGGGGAATGAGAGGGGCCAATAACCTAATAAAATAGGCCCCTACATAGGACTGTGGCAATTAGAAGGGCTTTATATTTTGGTGGTATCCCTGTCAGAAACTTAAAATGGAGGTGAGGCTGTGAGGTAAATATGCGGCTGATTGGTCGGGCCTCTGGGTACAGGTTGTGGGGTAAAGAATTGTAGCTCATGTTCTGATTGGTCGGCAGGTGAGCAGAAGGTAGTCTGCCAGGTGTTGCTGGGGCTTATACAATGTTGCAGCCACCAATCAGGTCAAGGTAAAGAGTATAAATTAAGGGTCCGTCTCAGCGCAATCTGCCTTTAGTCCAGAGCGGTCTGGGGAGCTCCCCGCCCACCCTTCCCCTATGAGCACTTCTCGTCGTGGTCAAGCTTTATTGGTTCCTCAAGTCACATCGCAAGTGTGGACGAGCTTAGTGAAGGGGTCCTTTCGGTAAAACTTGAATATTACAAGTGGTCTGAACCGTATTGGTGGATCACAATGAACTGTTGATATCTGTTCTGATTGTTGATGACAGTTTTATATTTATATTTTAATAAAGTTATTTAGACCTCTTTGAGTTTATGATAACCAATAAAGAAGGCCACGGCCAATTTTATGCCAACTTGGAGGTTGTGTGGGTGTGTTTGTTATTTAAGTAAGTTAAAGTTTATATATATTATATTATATATTGTCTACATTCCCATAGGAAGCCGCGGAGCTAAGGTAATAGCAGCGGCCGAGGGGGGAGCGGGTGGGAGAGGGCGGGGGGTGCTAAACTCTCTAACCTGGGCACTTTACAAGCTATCCTGGGCACGATACTAGCTATCCTGGGCACGATACTAGCTATCCTGGGCTCTATACTAGCTATCCTGGGCACTATACTAGCTATCCTGGGCACTATACTAGCTATCCTGGGCACTATACCAGCTATCTTGGGCACTATACCAGCTATCCTGGGCACTATACCAGCTATCCTGGTCACTATACCAGCTATCCTGGTCACTATACCAGCTATCCTGGGCACTATACTAGCTATCCTGGGCACTATACCTGCTATCCTGGTCACTATACCAGCTATCCTGGGCACTATACCAGCTATCCTGTGCACTATACCAGCTATCCTGGGCACTATACCTGCTATCCTGGTCACTATACCAGCTATCCTGGGCACTATACTAGCTATCCTGGGCACTATACTAGCTATCCTGGGCACTATACCTGCTATCCTAGGCACTATACCAGCTATCCTGGGCACTATACCAGCTATCCTGGGCACTATACTAGCTATCCTGGGCACTATACTAGCTATCCTGGGCACGATACCTGCTATCCTGGGCACTATACCTGCTATCCTGGGCACCATACCTGCTATCCTGGTCACTATACTAGCTATCCTGGGCACGATACTAGCTATCCTGGGCACGATACTAGCTATACTGAGGCACTACCTTCCCATACTGGGCACTATACTAGCTATACTGGGACACACTGGGGGGGATCATGCGGCCAGCATTCCTACCCCCGACTTATATGAAAAACAAAAATTTGCTTTCCTAAAACAGAAAGAATTTGCGATAATTCAGGTTGGAGTGAGCTCGAGATGTCTCCCAGAGCACCACTGCTGAATATATGCAAATTAACCATTGTACCCTTAGAAGCTAAACACACCTCCAGAACCGCTGGAATGCAATGATGTGTCAGCTTGTTAAATTGTACAGAGCCATAATAATCCAACATGCATACAGACTGTTTCGGATTGTTTGATCCTCATCAGTGCATGGCATGGATTAATTTGGCTCTATGGAGTAGGGCTTGTAAACCGAGAGGTACAGACTAACCAGCAAGCTCATGGTGACCCAGAACTCATTGAAGTGTGACACATCATTGCATTCCAGCGGTTCTGGAGGTGTGTTTAGCTTCTAAGGGTACAATGGTTAATTTGCATATATTCAGCAGTGTTGCTCTGGGAGACATCTCAAGCTCACTCCAACCTGAATTATCGCAAATTCTTTCTGTTTTAGGAAAGCAAATTTTTGTTTTTCTTAACATCTTAGTAAGGGGGCTTTTAGGACCATTGTAGTCCCTTACACACTCCTATGAGTTCTGGGTCACCATGAGCTTGCTGGTTAGTCTGTACGACTTATATGAGGGTCAATCATTTTTTCCTGGTTTTTCAGGCAAAAGTTGGGGGGTCGGCTAATATGCGGGTCGGCTTGCTTGCGAGTATATACGGTAATGTGTTTTGGGGTGTATTTTTACACATACCCATGCTGGGTGGGAGAAATATCTCTGTAAATGACAATTGTTTGATTTTTTTTACACACAATTGTCCATTTACAGAGAGATTTCTCCCACCCAGCATGGGTATGTGTAAAAATACACCCCAAAACACAATATACTACTTCTTCTGAGTACGGCGATACCACATGTGTGACACTTTTTTGCAACCTAGGTGCGCTAAGGGGCCTAACGTCCTATTCACAGGTCATTTTGAGGCATTTGGATTCTAGACTACTGCTCACGGTTTAGGGCCCCTAAAATGCCAGGGCAGTATAGGAACCCCACAAGTGACCCCATTTTAGAAAGAAGACACCCCAAGGTATTCTGTTAGGAGTATGGTGAGTTCATAGAATTTTTTTTTTTTTGTCACAAGTTAGCGGAAAATGACACTTTGTGAAAAAAAAAACCAATACATATCAATTTCCGCTAACTTGTGAAAAAAATAAAATCTTCTATGAACTCATCATACACCTAACAGAATACCTTGGGGTGTCTTCTTTCTAAAATGGGGTCACTTGTGGGGTTCCTATACTGCCCTGGCATTTTAGGGGCCCTAAACCGTGAGGAGTAGTCTTGAACCCAAATGTCTCAAAATGACCTGTGAAATCCTAAAGGTACTCATTGGACTTTGGGCCCCTTAGCACAGTTAGGCTGCAAAAAACTGTCACACATGTGGTATCGCCGTACTCAGAAGAAGTAGTATAATGTGTTTTGTGGTGTATTTTTACATATAACCATGCTGGGTGGGAGAAATATCCCTGTAAATGACACATTTTTGATTTTTTTTACACACAATTGTCCATTTACAGAGAGATTTCTCCCACCCAGCATGGGTATGTGTAAAAATACACCACAAAACACATTATACTACTTCTCCTGAGTATGGCGATACCACATGTGTGACACTTTTTTGCAGCCTAGGTGCGCTAAGGGGCCCAACGTCCTATTCACAGGTCATTTTGAGGCATTTGTTTTCTAGACTACTCCTCACGGTTTAGGGCCCCTAAAATGCCAGGGCATTATAGGAACCCCACAAGTGACCCCATTTTAGAAAGAAGACACCCCAAGGTATTCCGTTAGGGGTATGGTGAGTTCATAGAAGATTTTATTTTTTGTCACGAGTTAGTGAAAAATGACACTTTGTGAAAAAAACAATAAAAATCCAATTTCCGCTAACTTTTGACAAAAAATAAAATCTTCTATGAACTCATCATACACCTAACAGAATACCTTGGGGTGTCTTCTTTCTAAAATGGGGTCACTTGTGGGGTTCCTATACTGCCCTGGCATTTTACGGGCCCAAAACTGTGAGTAGTCTGGAAACCAAATTTCTCAAAATGACTGTTCAGGGGTATAAGCATCTGCAAATTTTGATGACAGGTGGTCTATGAGGGGGCAAATTTTGTGGAACCGGTCATAAGCAGGGTGGCCTCTTAGATGACAGGATGTTTTGGGCCTGATCTGATGGATAGGAGTGCTAGGGGGGTGAGGAGGTGATTGATGGGTGTCTCAGGGGGCGGTTAGAGGGGAAAATAGATGCAATCAATGCACTGGGGAGGTGATCGGAAGGGGGTCTGAGGGGGATCTGAGGGTTTGGCCGAGTGATCAGGAGCCCACACAGGGCAAATTAGGGCCTGATCTGATGGGTAGGTGTGCTAGGGGGTGACAGGAGGTGATTGATGGGTGTCTCAAGGTGTGAATAGAGAGGGGAAATAGATGCAAGCAATGCACTAGCGAGGTGATCAGGGCTGGGGTCTGAGGACGTTCTGAGGTGTGGGCGGGTGATTGGGTGCCCGCAAGGGGCAGATTAGGGTCTAATCTGATGGGTAACCGTGACAGGTGGTGATAGGGGGTGATTGATGTGTAATTAGTGGGTGTTTAGAGGAGAGAAGAGATGTAAACACTGCACTTGGGAGGTGATCTGATGTCGGATCTGCGGGCGATCTATTTATGTGGGTGGGTGATCAGATTGCCCGCAAGGTGCAGGTTAGGGGCTGATTGATGGGTGGCAGTGACAGGGGGTGATTGATGGGTGGCAGTGACAGGGGGTGATTGATAGGTGATTGACAGGTGATCAGTGGGTTATTACAGGGAATAACAGATGTAAATATTGCACTGGCGAATTGATAAGGGGGGGTCTGAGGGCAATCTGAGCGTGTGGGCGGGTGATTGGGTGCCCGCAAGGGGTAGATTAGGGTCTAATCTGATGGGTAACAGTGACAGGTGGTGATAGGGGGTGATTGATGGGTGATTGATGGGTAATTAGTGGGTGTTTAGAGGAGAGAAGAGATGTAAACACTGCGCTTGGGAGGTGATCTGATGTCGGATCTGCGGGCGATCTATTGGTGTGGGTGGGTGATCAGATTGCCCGCAAGGGGCAGGTTAGGGGCTGATTGATGGGTAGCAGTGACAGGGGGTGATTGACGGGTGATTGACGGGTGATTGACAGGTGAGCAGGGGGGATAGATGCATACAGTACACGGGGGGGGGGGGTCTGGGGAGAATCTGAGGGGTGGGGGGTGATCAGGAGGGGGCAGTGGGCAGGGGGGGGGGATAAAAAAAATAGCGTTGACAGATAGTGACAGGGAGTGATTGATGGGTGATTAGGGGGGTGACTGGGTGCAAACAGTGGTCTGGGGGGTGGGCAGGGGGGGGGGTCTGAGGGGCGCTGTGGGCGATCAGGGGGCAGGGGGGGGGGGGGAAATCAGTGTTCTTGGGTGCAGACTAGGGGGGCTGCAGCCTGCCCTGGTGGTCCCTCGGACACTGGGACCACCAGGGCAGGAGGCAGCCAGTATAATAGGCTTTGTATACATTACAAAGCCTATTATACATACGTGCAGCGGCGATCCGGGTGCTAGTAACCCGCCGCCGCTTCCGAACGGCCGGCGGGTTACTATGAGCGGTGGGCGGAGCGAGTCCCCGGCGGCTGATCGCGTCACGAATGACGCGATCGCCGCATAGCCACTCCCGCAGCCGCCCCCGCCGATGGGCGTATTGCGGTCGTTTGGGCCCGGACTTTGCCGCCGCCCATCGGCTGGGGGCGGTCCTCAAGTGGTTAAAGTGCACGGAAATCGATCAGAAAATGCTCGGAAATCAATTGGAAAGCAAATCGGACATGTTGGAAATAATCGATCTAACAGTACCATTAGATTGTAAGCCCGCAAGGGCAGGGTCATCCTCCTAATGTTTACTGCTTTGTAACAATATTTGTGCTGCTTGGAACTCTGCTGTACATTTGTTAGTTGTATCTATGTTCCCCTTGTCATCTTATTGTGCTTTGTAAAGCGCTGCAGAATATGTTGGCGCTATATAAATAAATAATAATAATAATAAATCGGCCAGAAAATCTCATAGTGTGTACCCAACATTAGACTTCCCACTCCATGAACCTACAAACCCCCACTTGGGCTTCCTCCAGCCCCTGGCAGCCGTCCTGTGCCCTTGCCGCAGCTCCGGTGGCTCCCGGGCCCCTCTGGTGGACCTCGCCAGGTCTGCTTCTTCTGCACTTCAGCATGCAGCTCACCGGATGCACAATGACAGGACACAGAGCCTGCACTTTGTATACACAACATGCCTCTGTGTCCTAATAGGATTTCACAAACCCACCTCGGGTCACTATCACTAAAATTGTAAACTTTAAAATACATGTAAACACATACAAATAAGAAGTATGTTTCTTGCAGGATCAAATGAGCCATACATTACATTTCTCCTATTTTGCTGTTACTTACAGTAGGTAGTAGAAATCTGACAGAACCGACAGATTTATTTCTAAAGGGACAAACATCGAAAAGGATTTATATAAAGATGCAGACTGCCCCGCTACCTGTCTGCACAGTTTTTTGGCAGTTGGGCAGAGCAACTGCCATTCACTCAGTGCTTTTGAAAATAAAGAAAACCCTGTGAATCCCCCAGAAGGAGCTGAGCTAGTCCAAAACCTGTCGGTTCTGTCAGATTTCTACTACCTACTGTAAGTGACAGCAACACAGGAGAAACGTAGATGAGCAGAAAAAAGGATCCACAAGCCAGGCCAGGTTGAAGTAAAAAGGCTGATATGTTTATTTGAAAAATCCACAGACAGTGCAATAAAATCACAGGATCAACTCACGCGTTCCGTGCCTATCATCTGCCCTTAATCGTAGTTAAAAGTGAACCGAGGTGAAGACAGAGGTGCCACGCATCGTCTAGACTACACGCTGTGTATTGACCCTGCCCTTTATTGCCTGAAGAAGCGGGTCCTTGCCTGCGAAACGCGTTGCGACTCTTTACTGGGAGCAATTGAATAAACTGTATTGAAAATCGACAGCTTTGTTGTCTGTTTATGGTTGATTGGTCCACCACCGCAACCAGAACAATTTTAAACTTTTTATCTATTTTTATCCTTTCGGCGCCTCTGTACACCTTTGCGCATTTAAAAGTGAACCTGTTCAAGGAGGAGCTTATATGGGGCCAGGAAGGAGAAAAACTCCACCCCGCCTCACACACAAACTATTCCTTAAAGAGAACCCGAGGTGGGTTTGAAGAATATTATCTGCATACAGAGGATGGATCTGCCTATACAGCCCAGCCTGTGTTGCTATCCCAAACCCCCCTAAGGTCCCCCTGCACTCTGCAATCCCTCATAAATCACAGCCACGCTGCTGACAAACAGCTTGTCAGAGCTGGCTGTGTTTATCTCTATAGTGTCAGTCTGCTGCTATCCCCGCCTCCTGCAGAACTCCAGTCCTCGCCTGCATCCCTTCCCTCCCTGCTGATTGGAGGGAAGGGACGGGGGCAGGGACCGGAGCTATGCAGGAGGCAGATGAGCAGCTGAGACTGACACTACAGATGTAAACACAGCCTCACAGCACGGCTGTGATTTATGAGGGATTGCAGAGTGCAGGGGGACCTTAGTGGGGTTTGGGATAGCAACAGAGGCTGGGCTGTATAGGCAGATCCAGCCTCTGTATGCAGATAACATCTCGGGTTCTCTTTAAAGGAACATACATCCTCAAACAATACAATACAAAAGTACAATAATGACATTAGAAATACCATATAAAAGATGTAGAAAAGATGTAAAAAACATTACCACTGAGTTACATAGGAATTATATATGGACAAGAGGAGGAAGAAGATCAGTCATATACAATGCAATAATATTTAATAAACTTTAAATAATATTTAATGAAACATAATTTATAGTTTATTTTACTCTGGAAGAAAAGTACTTCTTATTTGTATGTGTTCATGTTATTTAAAATTTTTACTATTTTCGCGATCAAAAATGATTAGACATGTGATTGTAACCCAGGGGATGGTGTCAGCATTGCAGTGCCGCCCGGTGGTGGAAGAGACTCTTCCATCACCCATCACCGGGCGGCACTGCAAGGCTGACACCATCCCCTGGGTTATGATCACACGTCATGTGATCGGAACTCAGAAGAGGATGTCAGCATTGCAGCACTGCCCGGTGGAGTAGACGAGAAGCCAATCCAGATGCCTGGAACAGGTAAATATGACGGCTCCCTGTGCCGCTCTGCACACCTTCCAGGCTGGAGAAGACGCACTTCCCCAGCGGCAGAAAAAAAAAATGGGCCCTGCAGCACACGTATAGTTTTGCTATTTGTGGCTACTAAAGGGTTAATAGGAAAGAAGTTTGTGTGATTCAGACACTACCGAAGCCAGAAGATCATCATGACACTCGGTTACTGGCATTTACTAAAAAGGAATAAAAAAAATGGCAGCCTCCAGATTACCTCCTCCAGGTTTACTTTAATTCACGGTTAATTCCAAGCACTTGTTACATGTGTATTCTTGAATGTTAACAGCAGTTATTACAAATCCGACTTAATTTTACTGGCCTTTTCAATAAGGTTCAGCAGCATTTCAGCCCTGCATATAAATCATAGTCTTATTTGTCAGACAGCGTCATAAAGACAGAAATGTGACACAAGGAGAATGTATCAGCAATGATGTGGCTGTCTGGCCCTCCCATATATAATAGTTTAAGGATTACCAATGAAGCCAATTATAACTTGTGCTTAATACGTTCCACAGACAGATGATCCCAAATTACTTTTTTTTAACGTTATCTACCGTGTTTCCCTGACACCTAAGCCCTCCCCCAAAAACAAGCCCTAGCTGTATCAGATGCCATGCTAATGTATGGGGAGGTGTGCAGTCTCTTACCGTACCTCCCTTGTGGCTGCGTCCCCCTCCGTTCACCTGTAAAAGGCTCCTGTATCCTGACATGGTCGGCGCCCTTTGACCCGGTCACTGCACCTATGCTGTATGCTGGGCCGGCTCAGTGACTGCGCTCCCCACTCGTCATGATCAATGTGTGCACACGTGTGCTGATGCATCCCCGGCGCTGCTCGATTATGACGAGAGTGGAGCACTGTCACAGAGCTGACCCACCATACAGTGCATGTGTGGCAACTGGGTCAAAGGGTGCTGACCCTGTTAGGATACAGGAGCCGTTTACAGGTAAACGGAGGAGGACGCAGGGAGGTGCGGTAAGAGACTGCACACCTCCCTATACACTAACCTACTGTCCGATTTTATTCCCCTTACAGGAAACCTAAACCTAACTGGGGTTTCTGCCAGCCTCCTGCAGCCATCCTGTGCCCTCAACGTCCCTCCCGGATCCTCTGGTCCCCCGCCGTCAGCTAGTTTCATTTTTGCCAACTCGGAGTTGGCGGGCCGCCACACGTATCATTACACACTTTACCGCGCAGTGGCGTAGCTAAGGAGTTGTGGGCCCCGATGCAAGTTTTACAATGGGGCCCCCCAAGCACTCTATACATAGCAATTGATACGGTGCACCAAAACCTGCCAATGAATTACAGTGTCAGAGGTGCAAGAAGGGGAAGGGGAACAGTGTGTTAATGATTACCACTATTCAAAGTATCTAGAAGTGATTATTAAGAGCACAGGACCAATAGAGAGCTAAAACTGTAGTTGATGGAGGGCCCCTCGGGGCCCCTCTGGCCCAAGGGCACCGATGCGGTCGCTACCTCTGCAACCCCAATTGCTACACGCCTGTTAACGCGGTTACAGGGCGCTATAGCGGGTGTCAACATGTATCTTTGTACGCGATGACACCCGCTATAGCGTCATGTAACTGTGGTAACGCATGTAATGATACGCGTGGCGGCCCGCCAAATCCGAGTCGGCAAAAACGAAACTAAATATGAGTGACGTCGAGGGCACAAGACGGTTGCAGGGGGCTGGTAGAAGCCCCAGGTAAGTAAAACTCATTTATTTTCAATTGGGTTTCCTTTAAAATTATAAGACCTCTCTGAAAATAAGCCATAATGCATTTTTTTGGAGGTAAAATGAATTACTTGCTGCATTTGGTGCAGTATATCTACGTCCCGCAGGACTTCATCTGAAGTCCCAGGGATGTAGATATGCATCTATCGCGGCAGATGGCCACCGCTTGCTCCCATGCGCGTTCCTGCGCAGGTACTCGTCGCCGCACGTTACACGGGAGATCAATCAATGGGAATGCGGTCCATATTCATTCATCTAAGTCCTCGTGTCAATGATCGTCGGGATCAATGAGATGCCTGCGTCATTGTATCTTCCGAAGTAACACGTCCACGCATTACTTCCTATTCACGTACTTATAGTACACAAATAGGAAATAATGCACATCTTGTGGCCAAATAGAAAAATTACACTTACCGGTAAATACATTTATTTGAATAAAAAAACCTCACACTTACATTTAAAATTAACTCCTTCCCTCCCAACTCTCCCATAGTACCCCCAAGTGGTCAAGTGGTGAATATAAGATAGTGGGGTCTGATCCAAGTTACCTTTTCTCTTAAGTTTTCTTCTAGGATATATTTTTCCATCTTCTTTTTGAAATAACTTTTGCACTCTGAAAATGAAAAAGTACCAAAAAGGTAAGTGAAAAAGTACAGTCAACATTATTCAGAGTATTTTCTTGCTTGCTGGTGGCTTAAAAGGCATTTACCCGTATATACTCAAATACAAGTCGACCTCGTGTATAAGTCGACTCCAATATTCAACCCTCTTAAGCTGGGATTTTTTATTGACGCAAGTATAAGTCTACCCAGCAAAGTTAATGGCTGCACTTGGGGCTCAGGAGGGGTTAATGACTGCATTGCATACAGTATTGCAGCCATCAACCCCTCCTGTCACTTAAGTGCAGCCAATAACTCCTCCAGGTGCCCAAGGGCTGCAATTATTTACTCCCTTTTATTTCCCCCAACCCCTTTCCTTGTTAATTGTTGTGGCCAGGACTTTCAGACCTGTGTTTTCTTGGCATTTCCTTTCCTCAAAGTATCACTTACCACTGGGTAAATTGCTGCAAATAGGAATGTCACAATTAGTACACACATTACGCAGTGGATGCAGTGTTGCCTGTGACTCGTGTATAAGTCGACCCCTATACTTTTATGAAGTGAATCAGACCTACATTTCTAGACTTATACTCGAGTATATACAGTATTTATAATGTAAAAATATCACCTAGAAGAAAACTTTGGAGAAAAAAAATGTATTGGATTAGGCTCAGTGTCTTATTTTCGGGGAAGCACGGTAGTCACAACTAACAGGAGTTTTACAAGTGACAATTCAGAAGACTGACAAGAAGAGCAACCCACGGCAGCTCAGAGAAGCCATCTAAGTACCGGAGACGCACGCACACGAATCTACTTGATAGGTACGCTTATCTATTATTCACTGCCTTTAAATATTAATGAAGGGACCAGCCAGTGAAACTCCAATGGAACAATCTTGTGGTTAAAGCAAGATCAGTGACACAGGCTTGTCGCCACATCTTCCACATCACCAAGACTGCGCCGGCATTGCACTATAATTACACAACTGGTTAACCTTGTCTGCCGGGAGATGCAATTCTTGGCAGGTGTGAGATTAAATTAGCAAGTTTATAGAAACAAATCAAAGGGTGGATTCCAAGTTTCACAGGTAGATCACTGATAGATTAATAAGAAAAAAAAATAACAAACAGGAACATGTCAGATTGAGATTGATGGCCGCACACACACGGAGAGCGGAGGAATAGATTTCATAAACAGGCCGAGGCTTTTAGCTGTCTTAACACTAGCACTGAATCACTTTATAGATCAGATTCTGGAGCACGCAAGACCTGAGTCATCTAAGGAATTGCAAAGAAAACTGGAGCTGCTGGCCAGAACAATGAATCCGAATATTTCCTTAGTTTATTAAAGCATACCTTCACCCTTCCTAAATAGAGTACAGTGCTGTCTGCCATGCCTCTCCCATTCTGTGTGTGAAAGAGTATTAATGATGTAGGATTGTGGACTGTGGACGATTTTTTTCAAATTCTGACGAAGCTCTGGCCACACCCACCTAGATTGCCAGGGCCCGCCACCAGCTTGGCAGCTGCAGCTCAATTGATGGCATGGCCGAAGAGCTCTGGAAGACTTCAAAAACCGGCCACGACTGCATTGTTAAAGAGGGGGGATGGGCTTCACCTGTGTAATGAATTACAGGCGAGCAGGTAAGTAACACAGAGATACCCCCATCCCTCCAACCCCTACTCCCGTCCTGCAGCATTAAGACAGAGCTTGATATGGGAACAGCGTGCACAAAGGAATCGGCTGTCGCTGGGGGTCAGTTGATCCGCCAGGCAGATCGCTTGTCAGTTTGGGGATTGGGTGCCTCTGTACATACGTCGATTATTGGCTGATTTCAAGTGGAACTGCAAATAGATTGAAAACAAACTGTTTCACTTACCTGGGGCTTCTGCAAGCCCCCAGCAGCCATCCTGTCCCGCGCCCGTCCTCCATGAGCCTCCGTTCTCCCGCCGACGCTCCGTTCCTCAACTTGTAAGTCGAGGCCAGCACAGCCCTCTACAATCTACAATTGAACTATTGCAGACTGGAACACAAAGGAAGGAAGGATATACGTGGCCAGAGCTGCGCAGGCGCAGTGGCCCGGCAGCGAAACCGAAAGTAGCTGGCGGCGGGAGAACAGAGGATCGTGGAGGACCGGCGCGGGACAGGACGGCTGCTGGGGGCTTGCAGAAGCCCCAGGTAAGTGAAACAGTTTGTTTTTCATCTATTTACAGTTCCGCTTTAAACAAGTGTAAGTACGAGGCTTAAAGTGTACCTGAGATGGTACACTGGTCCTTATTTATACTTCCTCCAGCCCCATGAGCACCGTGGCTTCCCTTGCCATCCTCTTCTACCCCTCCGTTCTGTCGCTACTAATCCCGGTAATCCGGTCAGTCGTCAGTCGTGAACTTCTGCACTTGCGCGGATCGGCTGCGCACATGCAGGCGTCGCGCTCCCATCCCCTGGAGTGCTCTGCGCCTGCGCACAGGCGCAGAAGCCTGCAACTGCCCGGCAGAACGGAGGGGCATAGTGGCAGAACGGAGGGGCCGAAGAGGACAGCGAGGAAGGCCACAGTGCTCATGGGGCTTGAGGAAGCTCCCGCTAGGTATAAATAGGGGTTAGTGAACCACCTCAGGTTCTAGCAGGAATCTGACGTGAAATTAATTGTATGCTGAATCCGCTGGTTTAGGACAATGCGCAATGCCTTACTTGTGCAGCTGTTAATCGTGTATCTCTCCTGCCCGTGGACCCCTAGGCTTCTACCTGTTTATTTTTGCAAATAGAATGGCCTTTCACGATCAACGTAATATTGACTACAATTTTTTTCTACTAGTCTTCTATTAGATCTGTTGTTTTTATTGAATAAAAGAATGATTGGAATGACTGAATATAATACATCTATAATACCGAGTATGGGTAACGGTTTAGACTGTAGCCAGACATATGAACCGCATTCCTACTACCAGCCCTCATTCTAGCGAAATATCCTTATGTAAACACCCATGATGGGCTAAGCTTGGCATGAAACTCATTCCTATACAGAGGGGAAGGGGAGGAGGTACAGGAAACATGCTGCTGCTGCAATATAATAGCTTATAATAGCTTTTGGCCCCCCAAAAATCATTTGAACAGATCCTCCAAGCAAAATCAGCTACAGATGTGAGATTGATCCACTTACCACCAGTGGCGTAGCAATAGGGGTTGCAGAGGTAGCGACCGCCCCAGCGCCCTGGACCAGAGGGGCCCTCCTTCAACCGCTTTGCTAGATCTTTCTTGGTGCTCAGCTGGTAATTATCACCTTTATATGTGCTTTGATAAGTTGTAAAGACTGTTCTCCCTTCCAGCCTACATGTCACTGACACTGCAGCTGTCCCTTGGTAGGTTTTGGTTCACCATATCAATTGTTATGTATAGAACGCTAAGGTGGCCCAATGTAAAACTCGCACTGGGGACCAGAGCTCCTAAGCTACGCTACTGTACACCACTGTTGTTTAGACAAAGACAAGACAAATAACATTTATATAGAGTAGCTTTTCTCTTGGCGGACTCAAAGCTCCAGAGCTGCAGCCACTTAGGGCGCCCTCTACAGGCAGTAGCAGTGTTAGAGAGTCTTGCCCAAGCACCCCTTAACGCCAACATGTACGATCAGATTGGGCATACATACTTTGTCTGCAAACAGCTAAAGGCCAACACAAGATCAATATCGCTCTGTGGGAATCATTGCCTGATCCTTAGGGGGACATTGCAGGGCTGAAGCTGAGAGGCGCATCACTAGCCTGCAGGATAGCGATGTGTACTGTTGTTATGCGGGCGGATGGCACGATGTCAGCAGGCGGAGTAGGTGGGGAGTACAATGCTCTCGGGCCAAAGTAATCCACCTGGTCTGATCATTGGGCGAGCGGTCAAGAGGGGTCGAGGGCTGCAGTACACACACTGGATTCTCAGCAGAGGCGGTCGTTTTCTGTGAACATTTGTTAAGAGAAAATGAAAGTCGCCACTGCTGGCATTAAGCTCGTGTTCCACTGCAAGTCATGATCGCAGATGCGCTGCAATATAATCTCGACCCCCTCTATTTGCACCAAACGTGTTTTTGTGCATCTCTGCATGATTTTCATGTGAGCGCTCATTTTAACTGCGTGACTGGGCTTGTCTTTAAAATAGGGAAATTGTAAGAAAATCAGCCCTGCGTTTGGTGTGCAATTTTCTTGCTCTCCTATTGACTGATTAAAGGATTTCCGAACTGACATGTGACATGATGAGATAGACATGGGTATGCACAGTGCCTAGCACACAAATAACTATGCTGTGTTCCTCTTTTTCTTTCTCTGCCTGAAAGAGTTAAATATCAGGTATGTAAGTGGCTGACTCATTCCTGACTCAGACAGGAAGTGTCTACAGTGTGACCCTCACTAATAAGAAATTCCCCTTTTTACCCCTTTCTTGATCTCAGAAGCCAATTTCTGCTAGGAAAGTGTTTTAAAGTTGCAATTTCTTATCAGTGAGGGTCACACTGTAGTCACTTCCTGTCTGAGTCAGGACTGAGTCAGCCACTTACATACCTGATATTTAACTCTTTCAGGCAGAGAAAGAAATAGAGGAACACAGCATAGTTATTTGTGTGCTAGGCACTGTACATACACATGTCTATCTCATCATGTCACATGTCAGTTCGGGTATCCTTTAATGCAAACACAGGAATAAAAATCAGCAGGCACTCTGTCTGGCTTTGGGACACAATTGCATCCCATCAGTGGAGACAGACTGCAGCTTCAATGATAATCACAGTACCCTTGCGCTATGCAGATCCCAGACGATAGTGGAAAACAAAACCTTATTCTGAAAAATGAAAACTGCTGTGGATCTCAAGATAATCCTCTTTTCAATTGTGACTATTCAGTTGCAAACTTAACTCTATCCATCCTCTGTTAGCAATTTCCAACAGCTAAGCAGTGTGCCGATCTGTGTGTTCTTCAATCGCTGTCCTCTGCATATCCCCCAGACAGCCAGACCTCAAAGATCACGCACATAGTGCGTGAATCTGTTTAGGAGGTATAAGCGCCACCAACGTGATAACCACACTGCAATCCGAGAGGTGCCCATTCCAGAAAAAGGGAAGAGCACAGGAATGTATGACAGACCCCTCGAAGTGGGTTGCACTCACCATGTAGCCACTTGGTGAGTGCAACCCTGCATTTTTTCTGCATTCTGGACACGATTATTACTCATTGGTGCCGCACATGAGTGCAAATAATAGTCATATTGCAAAAATGTGCATAAAAGCGTGTATAAAACAACATGCTATGTTCTCTGAGAAAAACGCAATCCTTTAGTGGAAACGTAGCCTGACTCCTAGTTTGATTAGAGCCCTATTTACACTGAGGTGCCGCGTCCTTTTCTAAATCGGAAGCAGCGCCCATGCACGGCTATAGGGATTCGGATAAGTGCGTCTGTAAACTGCAGCAAGCCATACAGAACTGCACTGGCATGCAATTTGGAGGGCATGCTATTGATGGAATAGATAGCGTTTCCCTGTGCGACTCGATGTGGGGAAACGCTGCTTATTCCGCACAAGTGGAAACAGGCCCATAATAAAGTTGTCACTTAAAGTGGACCTGAACTCTTGCACAGGACACAAGGAAAACAGAGAGAAATGCACCCTTTGTGTTTTTCTAGAGAAGAGCCTAATCCCCCCCTATTTTCAAGTAATCACAAGTGTAATTTGAACTTTCAGCTGTGTCAGCACAGAAATTTCAGCAGTCCTTGGCAGACACAGCTAATATATAAACACGGGAAGTTAACCCTTTGTCTGCTTCCATGAAAGCAGGAAGTAGACACACTGCAGATGTATTGCAGAAGTTCAGTAAGCTGTAGCAAAGAAATGATTTTTTCTTTTAAGGTTATTACGCTGTTGCTCATCTTTTAGAGCAGAGAGGAAGTTCTGAGTTCAGGCCCGATTTAAAGTGTACCAGGGCTGAACTAACTAAAAAGTTGTATACATACCTGGGGCTTCCTCCAGCCCCATAAGCTCGGATCGCTCCCACGCTGCCCGCAGCTTCAGGAACCGGGTCCCATCACTTACGTGAGTCGGAACCAGTCTACGCAGGAGAAGTGCACCCTCTTTTTATCTCTCCAGCGGCTGCTGGAGAGATACGCAAACAGCGCACTACTCTTAAGTCAGACTGGCTCCGACTGACGGAAGTGATGGGACCCGGTACCGAAGCTGCGGGCAGCGGAGGACAGCAGCGTGGAAGCGACCCGAGCTTATCGGGCTGGAGGAAGCCCCAGGTATGTATAAAACTTTTTAGTTAGTTCAGCTCTGAGTCCCTTTACACATTTGATCCTGAATCAGATTAAGTCCGCTTAGCTCTGCGCAAACATCTGGTTCAGCCCCTGCTCATTTCTGAGTCCTGTAGGTCAAATCTATGCAGGAGAGTCAAGCTATTTACTCATCAATATCCACAACCTGGATAAATGAGAACCTTTACAGAAATACCTCAATAAACACACACATCTAGTTTACACAGTGACTCCACAGAGAGCTGTCAGTGTATGCAGAGCTGTACACGATGCCTATAAATCCTGGAACTGGAGCTGAACACTGGCATTGTACTATATTTATATCCATTACATTTATGAGGTGCAGCTCCCTAGTAAACCGGCTTGCAGGAGAACGCAGAGGAGCACAATTTATAGCTGTGTGTGCCTCTCTCAGTCCTCTATAGGAGGGCTGGCAAATCCCAGGCAGGGGGCGTGGCCTGTTCGGGGTAAAGCTGCAGTCTGAGCTGTACAGGAGCAGAGTGAAAGAAGCTGCTGCTGGCTTCAGTGCCCTTTGTGCTGCACAAGGAGAAACTGTGCAGTGACAAAACTTTAAAACCGAAGAAAGAGCAGCAGCAGAGACAGACTCCAGCACTGTCCTGATTTCACAAGCAGGAGCTGAGGGCTGCAAAGACATCCTGAGGACCATCATCAGAGGCACTTGAAGGTACAAGGTCCTTACTTCCTCCCTGGCTGCTCTATACCTGCATGCAGAGACCTCTTTCTGAGCACAGACCTCCAAAGAAAATTGTCTGGACTGGAACTCTCTCTGCACATATCTGTCCTGTATGGATTATAGTTCTTGTTTTATCCAAGAGTGGTGATCTGCCCTGAGCAGCCATGGAGAGTGAGGAGGAGTGGAAGGTCTCCGTGTGGCTATGCCAAGAGGAGAAGCTGGTTTCTGGACTCACCAGGCGGACCACTTGTGCCGATGTGGTCAAAGTGCTTCTAGATGACCATAACGAGAAGCAGCCTGCAGAAGGGTCTATGTTGCTGGGATCCCCTCACTTTTACTGCATTGTGGAAAAGTGGAGGGGATTTGAGAGAATCCTTCCCAACAAGACCAAGATCCTGAGACTCTGGACGGCTTGGGGTGAGGAGCAGGAGAATGTGAGGTTTGTGCTGGTGAGGAATGAGGCTTCACTGCCCAACATAGGACCCAGAAGCGCAGAAGCCAAGGTGGTTCTCAGCAGGGAGAGCCCTTGTCCTTCCAGAGGATCTACGAAAGCCACAACGGCGCTGACCCAAGAGAGGCAGCGCAGGGTGGTCAAAAAGGCTTTCCGTAAATTGGCTAAGATGAACAGGAAAAGGCATGAGAGTTTATCCCGAGAGTCCGGTTCAGTGGAGAGGATGGAAACCCTGGTGCATATGGTCCTCTCACAAGACCACACCATCCGTCAGCAGGTGCAGAGGATTAAGGATCTGGACAAAGACATCGAGAGGTATGAGGCTAAAATTCATTTTGACAGGATGAAAAGGCATGGAGTTAACTATGTCCAAGACACTTACTTGGTTGGGGTGGACCCTGAAAAATCTTGTGACGGTGACAGCGGAGACAAAGATCCAGAAGATCAACTTTTTGTGGACTTTGAGGACTATGCCCAGAAATGCGAGGGGGTCTTAATGCTGCAAGATCAGATAACACAGCAGGAGGCCTTAATTGACCAAATTACTGCCCAGATCCAAGAAGAGCTCAATAAAAGATGGATGGACCGGCGTCAAGAAGAATTGTCCTCTAAGGACCAGGACCCGGACTCTTCAACTGGTGACCTTGGGGAATGTGAAAATGAACTGCTTCTTGAGCAAGAAAGGATTAAGACTGAGCTCAGTACCAGTCTCTACATCGGACTAAGGTTAAACACAGACCTGGAGACTATCAAGGCTGATTTGGAGTACACTCAAGAAGTGTGGAATGACAAAGAGAAAGAGCTACAAAGCCTTCTGGAGGGTCTGAGTGCCTTGGATGTGCCTGACACTCAAGACACCTGTGAGGAACTCAGTCCAGGGTGTTCACAGGTTTCCGAGACAACCCCGGTAGAGAGTCCTGGAGTATGGGTTGAAAAGGATGTGGACAGGTGTACAAATTGTGAGGGGAATGACGAAGACTCGGACACAGGATTAAGTTCCATGCACAGTCAGGACTCGGATTCTGCACAAGTCTGTGAATCGTTGGTATAGGTTACATGTTTCACCTCTTGAGTGAATGGGGGAAAGAAATACTATTTAACGTCTGTTCTTTGTTGTTGGAAGATCCATTGGGTATCTTTGTCGACAGATTTTTATCGCAACTTTGTGAACATTTTCTTGTTTAAATCCTATTTGCACACCACCCGCAAGCACATTTTAAGTTTCGGGAACCTTCTCCCTGAAAAATATGGTTTATTTTATATTCAGATTGTAACCTTATATTATATTTTTCTCAGTTTAATGCACAGAACACATGGGAGAATCTTCCTAGACCTGACAGCCCCAGAAACCCTGGGTACCATTTGTAAGCTTATTTTTTTAATAAATATGTGCTAAATGTTAATTAAGTGTACCTAATATTATTCATGCACTATTTAAAAATAATAATTATATTTGGAGAAAACTATGGCGCCAGCTTGCCAGCTTTTAGTCTATAACTTTAAAGTGTACCTGAGGCGACATGTGACATGATGGGATAAACATGTGTATGTACAGCGCAAAACATATTAATAACCAGGCCGTTTTACTTGTTTTATTTTGGTGCCTGAAAGAGTTAATTTATAAGCATGGAAGTGACAGCTTCTGCCTTGTGGGTACCTGATAAGCAAAGTACAGCCATAAAAGTTTTCCTGGCAGAATATATTCTGAGAGCAGAGGGAGATAAAATACATGAACTATTTACCTTTTTCTAACTCTGGGAAACTTAGTAGGCTGCCACTGAGCAGAGGCAACAAAACATTCAATTTACTTTGTTAATGTTTACATATAAAATAAAACCATGGGATATCTAAAGAAAAAAGTCATTTGTAGGAGTAGGAGGATAAATACAACTGTTTATCTCATTAGTTTATTTTCACCTCCGGATCACTTTTAATGCCTGTTATACAACAATGAGATTAATGCTTTAGAGCAAGAACATTTTAACTATATTTGCAACACTCAGATGTTAAACTGTGTCAACTAGGAGTTAAATCTCTTGAGCGATTAATCTCGTTCGTGTAGCTCTGGCCTAAGACCGCCGCAATTAATTCTCTGGCTCGGCTGCTGCTGTAAAAATATTCCCTTAGTTACATGTCTTCTTAGTTCCTAAGTTACGAGCTGTGTTTGTTCCAGCGAGTTAAAGGGCTCTGTTTGACGAAATGACAATGCAGCATTTGATCCCGTGTTTATTACTCCTCGGTGCGGTCATACGCTGTAGAGATGCCAGTGTGGTAGCTGGACTGCCTAACAGAATAGCCCCTTCAAGGAGGATTCAGACGTGGAAATATTTACCTAAGTATTAGAGGGATGTCAAACTTGATTTTCAAAGGTTAGAGAGAATGTATGGGATACAAGAAAACTGGCATATTTGTTTTTCATAAAGGGATTCTGAAGTGGAAATAAACGTATGAGATAATGAATTGTATGTGTAGTACAGCTAGTAAATAGAACATTAGTAGCACAGATATGAGTCTCATATTGTTTCCAGTACAGGAAGAGTTAAGAAACTTGCAAAAGAGCTTCTCTCCGGGATACAGGGCCAGTACAGGAAGAGTTTAGAAACGTCAGTTGTTATCTATGCAAAAGAGCTTCTCTAACAAAACAAACAAACACAGAACATTTATATCGCGTTTTTCTCCTGGCGGACTCTGAGCTCTCTGGGATACAGTGCTGTTTTCTGAAGCACTTATCTTAACCTGTCTATGGCCCAGTGCACACCAAAAACCTCCAGCAGATCCGCAAAACGCTCGAGGTTTTTGAAGCAGATTTCAGAGCGATTCTAGGTATGTTTAGAGACATTTTCTAAACATGCCTAGCGTTTTTGGAGCGTATTTGTGTAGCAGATTACAAATACTGTTACAGTAAAGCTGTTACAGAACAGCTCCTGTAACAAAAACGCCTGGAAAATCGCTCTAATCTAGCGTATTTCAGAGCGGTTTTCCACTTTCCTACACTTTAACATTGAGGCAGAAACGCCTCAGAAATCTATAAAATGCTGCAGCCCCCGAGTTTGCGTTTGTGGAAAAAACAAACCTCTCTGATGTGCACCATCCCATTCACTTTAATTAGCCAAGCGGTTTACCCCCTGCAAGCGTTTGAAAAAACGCTCCAGAACCGCTCTGGCGTGCTCCAGCCCATACACTGTTTCTTGTTTGTTTTAAGGCTTTACTGCAGGAAAATTCAAAGGGCCATTAGCTCTGCTCTGCTTCATAGTTTAAAATACAGAGTGTAGTTTGTAAACTGCAAATATTAGAGAAGGATGTTATAAAAAGAAAAACAAACAAAAGCTATATAACTAAAAATAAAAATATGAGACTCTTTTCTTTGCTACTAATATTGTATGAAGTATCTGTACTACACATGCAATTCATTATATCACAAGTTTTTAATTGCTTCAGTGTCACTTTAAACTAGAGTCTAACCGGATTCCCACTTTCAAATATGATTGGCCAATCACCAACCAATTTTGCCACCTCCATGTAGTATGAGGGTTTACTCACACAATCTGATTATAGTATTCAATACATATTGACCCTCATACTACATTGAGGTGGTAAAATCGGTCAGTGATTGGCCAATTATAATTGAAAGTGTGTTAAAGGCTTAAAGCCTGGTACACACATCGAATTTTGATTGGCCGAATTCGACCACTTTCATGTGGTAGGAGAGCTACCCTACACAATCTGTTGGCCCTCATGCTACATAGAGGTGGTAAAATTGGCCAATGCAGATTGGATGTGTGTACGCACCTAAAAGCTGGCCACTAATGGTCCAATTTTCAGCAAATAATTGTTCAAGCGATCAGATAAATGTGATTGGAAATAACGTCATAATACACCGATTATTTCAGCATCAACGAACCAATCTGTACTTCCTATCCATCACAACCAATTATAAAAAAACATTTTCCGATAGACAAAATTGCCCAAGGATTGCTTTAAGAATCATTTGCAGTCGACTGGGAACATCAATGGAGTTTATTTTTTGCCAATCTGATCACAATTATCTGATCGCCTGAACGATTCTTCGCTAAACATTGGACTGTTAGTGGCCACCCCTGTCTGTCTCGTATCAGACCACACTTATAATTGCTCAACAGTCTGATTGGTCATGTGCAGCTCTGGCAGTAAAGGTTCCCATTAACAGTACAATTTCTTCACCAAATACGATCTTGCTATGTGATTTTTACGATTGAATTGTATAGAAAATGTGTCATTAATGAAGGCAATCGATAGTGAACGATTCTTTGGTCGATTGGTTTATAGGATAAAATCGATCCGAAAGTTGGAAAAAATGATCGCATTTAAAAAAGGAATGTTTCAGCAAGTGAGAACATTCGATAATTGCCTTCAGATTACTTACAATCATTCAAATCGCATCGAAAGATTGCATTTAGTTAAAAATTGTACCATTAATGGGCACCAAGAATTTCATGTTTAATAATTGCAAGCTGTCCTGAAAATTAAAGTATTATTGTTCTTATATGTATGTGTGCTTAAAGAGAACCTGAGGTGGGTTTTAAAAATCCTAATTGCACACAGAGGCTGGGTCTGCATATAATGTCCAGCCTCTTACTATATTGTTCTCCCCCAGATCCCACCTGCTCTCTGCTGTCCCCCATAACTCAAACCACCGTGCCAGCGACACGCAGCGTGTCTATAGCAGGCTGTTTACTTGGCCACTGTCACTCTCTGCTGCTCCCCCGTCTCCTCTATATCGCCACTCCCCGCCTGCGTCCCTTCTCTCCCTGCTGATTGGAGAGAAGGGATGCAGGCGGGGGAGCGGCAGAGAGTGACAGTGGCCAAGTAAACAGACTGCTATCGACACGCTGCGTGTCGCTGGCACGGCGATTTTATTTATGGGGGACAGCAGAGAGCAGGTGGGATCTGGGGGAGAAGAATATAGTAACAGAGGCTGGACATTATATGCAGACCCAGCCTCTGTGTGCAATTAGGATTTTTAAAACCCACCTCGGGTTCTCTTTAAAATACCGCTCAAAGCAATAACGCAGTGTACTTGAATGACTGTTTTCATTTCTTCTGCATCCGAATATTATCATTGCTATTATTTACATTTCAAAAATGAGTCAATGCAAGAATATTGAGCCTGATCCAATTCACTTTTTCTCCTATGTTTTCTCCTTGGAGATATTTTTTTATCTTCTGTTTAAATAACTTATCAGCACTCTGCAACTGAAAAAACACCAAGTACTGTACTGTCAAAATTATTCTGGGTATTTTCCTGCTCGATGGTGGCATAAAGTGAACTTTAACTCAATGAAAAAAGGCAGTTTAACTTACCTAAGGGTCTCTGCTGGCCCTCTGCAGCCGTCCTGTGCCCACGTCATGAGAAACCGATCCTCCGGTCCCCCGCAGCGGCCCACTTTTGTTCTCGTACCGCGCATGCGCAGGACACCCCCACCGAAAGGAACATGCTAGAGGACATGCGCAGCCAGGGCCACGCAAACGCAGTGGCCATCACCTGGCTGAGTTGCCGAAAACGATAATGGGTTGCTGCGGGGTCATGGCACGGGCACAGGGAGTCTGCAGGGGGCCGGTAGAAGCCCCAGGTAAGTCAAACTGGCTTTTTTTTTCATGGAGTTTAGATTCACTTTAAAAGTGCATTTTATTGATACGGGGCTTGATTCACTTAACCATGATAACTCAAATATCACACCTTATCAAAGATATCAAAGATACTTATGAAAAGATATCACACCTTATCAAAGATAGCACACCTTATCAAAGTTAACACGCCTTATCAGAGTAGCATAGCAAGGACTGCGGCCAGAGCCAGCGGCAGCCCAGGACAAGTAATGTATAGTGAACTGAGCACTGGCGGAACATATTGCATAGTAGAAGACAGCATCGAGGGTTTTGTCGCTCGTCCTGATATCGCTCGCCATTACAGCCGTGCACCCAATCGAGCAACTTGGCTCTACATCTTGGAGCATATGCACCGATTTTCATCTGATTCATCTGATTCATCTGATCTGGCCAAAAGCCACCAGGGCCCATATGCAATTCACTTTTTTTTCTCCTGAGTTTTCTCCTAGGAAATGTGAAAGGCTTGTGCTAATGTGCTAAAGTGCAAGAACTTCAAGGCCCCCAAAGATGGTCGTGTCTATGACTTACTTGATTTTTTCAATTGTAATACAGAGGGGGTCGTATATGCAATACAATGTCCTTGCCTACTCCTCTATATTGGTGAAACAACAATACCTGTCAAAGAGAGAATTTTGGAACATCTGGGTGACATTTCCCACAAGCGTAACACTTCAGTCTCCAGACACTGGCAAGAGAAACATAAGAGTGACCCAACCTGTCTCTACTTCTGGGTCATACAAAAATCGAAAATGGGCCCCAGAGGTGGTAATTTAGACCAGAAGCTAAAACAGCAAGAGGCAAGATGGATATACAGATTAGGAACTCTGAGCCCTCATGGTCTTAATGAGGGCTTCACTTTTGCCTCTTTTATTTAGGTGGATTAACGTGGTACATTCTATACCCCTTCACATGTCACTTATTCCATGTTGAAAGACATGATAGGTTCATGGTCAAAATTTACATACTGCTATCTGAAGGTTGTGTATCTTTAAATAATTTTAATTGCATTTGGCAGCTCATTTGCCATATCTTTATCATTAGGAGGTGCCCCTTTTCACCATAGAGGGGCAACATTTATATGTATGGCGAAAGTAGATTTTTGCAGCTTTCTGCTTTATCATTATAAATCCTTTTCCCCCTCTGTTTATGTGTACATAGTCCGTTTTGTCTGGGACCTGAGATGCTTAGATTACGATGGGATTTGCAATATACATTATCTACATCTTGCCAATGTGACTAATGCCTTGTATGATGTGTGATGGGTAAGGTGTAAACGGAGAGCGCTTTGCCCGTTATTTACATCTTCTTCCTAATATCTATGTGTCTCCTAGGCAACCTGATGCTTGCAGAGCGTGAACCAATGAAACGCTCTCCTTTAAACTCGTCACAGCCCATGTGACATGTTGTTATAGCAACCTCTCACACAACCCCGCTTGTCCGTATAACACGGAAGTGACGCCTAATACTCTTTCCCCTGCGCGTGGATGATACACACGCTGGGCAGGGAAAACCTAAGTACCTGATTGGCTGTGATGGGTGTCACTCCCCTTCTCTCTAGTGACATTTTCTCCCGCCTCCTACACACGCATCCACCAATAGGAGAACAGGGAATACGGAGAGATACTTTTCTGTACTATCTAAGCGTGGCTTTTTCTGCCGGCTGAATGTACAAGTCTAGGGTGATGGGGTACTCGAATTCAAGGGTTTTTTAGCTGTATACAGGTACAGTGAGAGCATTTTTGAGAATGTATTGGTCACTATAGACATGTATTATAATTGGTCCAATTTGCTGATGGACTTTTCCTTAGTCCAATTAGATACCACTTCCCGATTAGGATGGTAGGCGTGGCACGCACCCGCCCTACCCAGCATCCCCTGAGCCTGGGGCTGCACTATAAAAGGAAAGCCTGGACAGTCATTGTTTAGCAGGCTGCTGGCTTAGCGGCCACAACTCTGTTATTTTGCTAACTCTTTGTAAATATGTGAAAGGCTATATTGTATCTTGTTGATGTAGCACTTTATCACTCTATCACTAGGGCATTATCACTCCTGACGAAGTTTCCAGAATAGGAAACGAAACATGTTGAGTTTTGGTGTAGGGTTTTAGGATATTAGTGTGAACTAGGAGGATGGTCTTCTGACCCAGGACGCTGTTTCCTCCAGTCCACATCTTTCACAGTTGACAAAATTAGCCAGTAAATATGATGTGGTTTTAATGTAACTTTATTAAAAGCTAAGTTTTATACTTTTCGACTAGGGTATATCCTTGTTTAATTGTCTAAATCAGGTGTGTTTATGGTTTTCTCCTAGGAGATAGTTTTTCATCTTCTATCTAAAATAACTTTTCGACACTTTGCAACTGAAAAAGTACCAAAAAGTAGATGAGAAAGTACTATCAAAATTATTTTTGAGTATTTTCTTGTTTGCTGGTGGTTTTAAATGCATTTTATTGACAATTTTGAAAATATCACTTAGGAGAAAACTAAAGAGAAAAAGTGAATTGCATATGGGCCCTGATGTTATGTATGCCCACCTTTAGGAGAAAAAGTAAATTGGATCGGGTCCATTTAGTGTTTGCAGATAATATTAGCACTACAATAGGAAATATAACAATTGCTGTAGAAACAGTAGCAACAATAGCAAAACAGCTTATTCAAGTGGAGACAAGCATGCACTGCAGCTAGTTTACTGTCATTATTAAATAGGAGGCAACATAAATAATTCAAGTATACTGCATTATTGATAACGGCCCTGTATTAAATGAGATGATTTGTATGTGTTGTACAGCTAAGAAAGAGAACATTAGTAGCAAAGAAAAGTCTCATTATGTTTTCTTGTTCAGGAAGAGTTAAAAAAAAAACAGTTAAAAAGTTAAAAAACAAACAAACTAAAGTTATGCAAAGGAGCTTCTCTGAGCTATTGGACCCACTGAGTCGAATACAGTCCTGTTTTCTGAAGCATTTAAAACAGCCAAGAAAGAGTGAGAAACAGCGTGAGATAAGGTTTTACTGCAGGAAAGTTCAAAGGGTCATTATTTGTTTTGTTTTATAGCTTAAAAGACAGAGTGTGGTTTGAAATCTGCAACTGTGACAGTATGATGCAATGTTATAAAAACAGAAAAAAAGCTACGATATATAACTAAAAAAAATATGAGACTCTTTTCTTTGCTACTAATGTTCTATTCATTATCCGTACTACACATACATTTATTATTATTATTATTATTTTTTTATAAAGTGCCAACATATTCCGTGGCGCTGTACAATGTAAGAAAACAAACAAGGGATACATAATGAT
Source organism: Hyperolius riggenbachi (assembly GCF_040937935.1). Classification (NCBI taxonomy): domain Eukaryota; kingdom Metazoa; phylum Chordata; class Amphibia; order Anura; family Hyperoliidae; genus Hyperolius; species Hyperolius riggenbachi. Next base: position 213,519,889 of record NC_090656.1, read on the forward strand.
ACAGACAATGATATACATCAAATATGAACACTGATACAAGATACAGCACTGCTGATTACAATTTGATTTAACATGGTGACTAAAATGTATAAATGTCTAACAGAGTGCAAGCAATTAAATTAATATTCCATGACACAAAAGGGTGAAAGCCCTGCCCTTGCGAGCTTATAATCTAAAGGAATGGGGTGGAAACAAGAGGTGGGGAAGTATACAGTATATGTACCGGCAGTGCGCAATTAGGTTATTTAGTGGGTGCATGGCCTAAGCTGGAGAATATGCTTGTTGGAAAAAGGTGGGTTTTGAGGGAGCGTTTAAAGATTTCAAAGGTGGGAGAGTGGTGGATGTGTTGTGGAAGGGCATTCCAGAGGAGGGGTGAGGCACGTGAGAAGTCTTGTACACGTGAATGTGAGGAGGTAATTGTAGAAGAGGATAGAAGAAGCTCGTGTGCAGATACATTTATTATATCATACCTTTTTTTCGCTTCAGGTTTGCTTTAAGCACTCATATGCACCCAAACAAGCTATGGGCTGGTGCACACTATTGGCTTGATTCACTTATGGGCAAACTCGACCCTCCAGCTGTTACGGAACTACAAGTCCCACAATGCATTTGCCTTTATGAGTCATGACTGTGGCTGTCAGACTCCTGCAATGCATTGTGGGACTTGTAGTTCCTTAACAGCTGGAGGGCCAAGTTTGCCCATGCCTGCACTAAACCGTGATAACTCAAATATCACACCTTATGAAAAGATATCACACCTTATCAAAGATAACACACCTTATCAATGTTAATACGCCTTATCAGAGTAGCATAGCGAGCGCTACGAACTCATGCCTGCTAATTGGCAATGGCACTCATCCTGCCTTGAGCCCCTGCGGGTTTGTAGCGCTTGCTATGCTACTCTGATAAGGCGTGTTAACATTGATAAGGTGTGATATATTTGATAAGGTGTGATATATTTTCATAATGGCTCATACACACGTCAGATTTTTCCAAATGACCGGTTATTTGGATGTTTGAACATCTGGTCGTTTGGACATCAAATCGGGCGTGTGTACGGTCAGTCGTTCACCTGATAAAGACTGGATTTGAATGATCCGCTAAGCGCCCAAACGACCGGTCGTTTGGAAAAATCTGACGTGTGTATGCACCTTTAGGTGTGATATCTTTTCATAAGGTGTGATATTTGAGTTATCACAGTTTAGTGAATCAAGCACCAAGAGTGCTTCTGAGCGCTTTTAAAAATGCTAGCGCTTGGAAAAATGATTGGCTAATGTATTTGAATGGGATGGATCACACCAGAGCAATGTGATTTTTTACCAAAAGCAAACTTGGGTGCTGCAGCATTTTAGAGTCGATTCAGCCTCAATGTTAAGTATAGGAAAAGTGTAAAATCGCTCTAAAAAATGCTAGAACAGAGCGATTTTCCAAGGTCAAAGTGTCCAAAAAATAAAAAATCTCTACACCAAAACGCTACAAAAATCAGTGGGCATAACAAGAAAATCGCTAGGCACATGCCTGCTTAGCAAAATCGCTTCTAAAAACGCTAAGCGTTTGCGTTTACACTAGCGATTTTTGGTGTGCACTGGCTCTAAATCAAGCAGTAAATCAAGCTTATTGCCTCTCTTTGATATGATTTCCCAAACCTGAATCCTAGTTAGAGGGGCCATTCTCAGGCAATACAGTCGCCACACTATCACATCTACAGAGCAGGGCGTTGCATAATTTAGTAAACTAATGCTGTAGACACTTTTTATAAACTATAATCAAGGGTTAGCTGGCTGACTTTTATTCTCCATTTTTCTCTCTCTCCAACTTTAATGGATCAGCTACACTAACGTGATGAGAATATTACCCTGGCTTACCAAGGGTATCATTTATTTTGATAACAAGGATAAAGTTTCACATAACTTGCCTTGGTGAGTGACAGGCGACACACCCAACACAAGTGCTAAGTTACAGGGAAAAGTAAAGGTGGCCATACACTGGCCCGATTCCCGGCCGTTTCGACAGCAGATTCGATCCTGGGATCGAATCTGCTGCCAATCGTTCGTGGTAAACGCCGCCGACGATCCGATTTCCTCCCGAAATCGGATCGGTCCGTCAATCGCGCCGTGCGGGAAATTACCCTCGATCGCCCGCGGGTAAAGTGCGCGTCGCTAGCGGCGGCCGATCCGATGAAAAATACATTACCTGATGCGGGCTCCCGGGCGTCTTCTCCGCCTCTTCTCAGCGCTGCACCCGCTCCATCCCGGCGCTTCCTGGGTCACTGCAGTGACCCAGGCAGTTCAAATAGAGGGCGCTCTATTTGAACTGCCTGGTCACGGAGTGACACAGGAAGCGCCGAGATGGAGCAAGAACAGAGCGGTGCAGCGTGGAGAAGATGCCCGGGAGCCAGCGTCAGGTAATGTATGCGCGGGGGGAGGACAGGCGGCAGGAGCAGCTGAACAGATTGTGATCGGTTTCAGGCTGAAATCGATTCACAATCTGTTTGCAGTAAAGGCAGCCATACGATCCCTATCTGATCAGATTCGATCAGATAGGGATCTGTCAGCTGGTCGATCTGATGGCACATCGACCAGTGTATGGCTGCCTTTAGAATAACTATTGTAGGCATCTTACCCATTAGATCTATGTGGGTGTTCCTTCCCCCCATCCACCCCCTAGTATAATGATTTAAATGGAACCCGAGGTGAGAGGGATATGAAGGCTGCCATATTTATTTCCTTTTAAACAATACCAGTTGCCTGGCTGTCCTGCTGATCTTTCATGCATCGGTAGTGTCTGAATTACACACCTGAAACAAGCATGCGGCTAATCTTGTCAGCTTTTGTCAGAAATTTCTGATCTGCATGCTTGTTCAGGGTCTATGGCTGAAAGTATAACAGGAGGAGAATCAGCAGGACAGCCAGGCAATGTGCATTGTTTAAAAGGAAAAATATGTCATCTTCAATATCCCTCTCACCTCGGCTTCCTCCACTGCAGGCTGCGTTTCTGGTAAAAGCACTTTACTAAGCGCTTTTCAAGAGTGGTTTTGTAATTCATTCCTAGGAATTACGCAAACGCAATTGCTGCACAAAGCGATTTTGTGAGTGTGCGTTTTTTCCTATACTTTTGATTGTGGCAAAATCGCCGCAAAAAATGGTACAGGCACAGCGCACTCACCGCACTGATATGAACCTTCTCATAGAGATTCATTGCACAAGCGTGTTGTGGGTGATTATAAAAATCTCCTGCGCTTGAAAAAAGGTTGAAAACGCCCCCAGTGTGAACTCATTCTGCAAGAATATGGAAGCTGCCATCAGTGCTCAGGAAATGCTATTCAGGTGATCCTCTGTCAGTGTAGGGAGAGCAATATGGAAGCTGCCATCACTGCTCAGGAAATGCTATTCAGGTGATCCACTGTCAGTGTAGGGAGAGCAATGTGGAAGCTGCCATTTTAATTCCTTGTTAAATGATTGTATTTGCCCTGCTGTTGTACCGGTTCTCCTCCCTCTAATACTTCATTTGCCCAGACCCAGTATGGAGATCAGGAATTTCATTGTCTGCTTGTCTGATCTATGTGTGACTCAGACACACTCAGCCAAACAACTGCCATTTAAAGGGAACCTTAACTGAGAGGATATGGATGTTTCCTTTTAAACAATACCAGTTGCCTGGCAGTCCTGCAGATCTCTTTGGCTGCAGCAGTGGCTGGATCACACACCTGAAACAAGCATGCAACTAATCCAGTCTGACTTCAGTCAGAGCACCTGATCTGCATGCTTGTTCAGGGGCTGTGGCTGAAAGTATTAGAGACACAGGATCAGCAGGAGAGTCCGGCAACTGGTATTATTTTAAAAGGAAAAATCCATATCCTTCTCAGTTTAGGTTCCCTTTAAAGAAAAACTCAAGTGAGAGGGATATGGAGGCTGCCATATTTATTTCCTTTTAAGCAATACCAGTTGCCTGTCCGTCCTGATGACCCTCTGCCTCTAATACTGTTAGCCATAGCCCCTGAACTAGCATGCAGCAGATCAGACGTTTCTGACACTATTGTCATATCTGACAAGATTAGCTGCATGCTTGCTTCTGTTATTGTTTATTCTGTTAATATGTCTGTTTCCATGAAAGTATGGAGTAGACACACTGCAGATTTACAGAATTGTTTTTCCTTAAAGGTGTTTAAGCTGTTGCTTATCTTTTAGAGCAGAGAGGAAGTTCTGAGTTCAGGTCCGCTATAACAAAAGGTTTATTCAGGCATGTGCAACCAGCATCAGTCAATTTCGGGCCCTCATGAGCCCCTTTTCAACCACAAAAAGTCAGTAGCATATATACAAATGACATATTCGCCAACACAATCCCAGAGCTATAACATGAGCGCCTCTATAACATGAGCAGGCACTCGTGATCCCAGTGTGACTTGTTTACATGCTGACTTTTTGAACACAGGAATCAACACATTGACCACCTTCATGATCCTTTCACTGCAAGTCACTATTACGGTATTTTTGATTTATAAAGCACCAACTTATTCCATGGCGCTGTACAGATTAACCACTTTATCCACCACTACAGTATATCTACGTTCTCTGTGACTTCATCTAAGCCACAAGTTAGTAGATATACATCTTGTAGCAGAAGCAGTACTGTGCAGGATTGGGCTGGCTCCTGTGCACATTTCTGGCACTATCTGATGCAGCACTAATTGGTGAACGGGAATATATGTTTCCTTAGCTAATGAGATTGAATTTAAGTTTTGTGATAAGTTTTTGAGAATTGAGATTTAAGTTTTGTGATAAGCGGTAAGAATAGCCAAACAGAATTTGTGTTTTTTATCTACAGTAGCACTTTTTATTTTTAAACTGGAATTGGTAAAACTGAGAAATAATGTGTTTTTTCAATTTTTTCCTATTTTCCCATTAAAATTCATAGAAAACAGAATTATTCAAGGAAAAAAATGGCATACAATGAAAGCCTAGTTTGTCTTGAAAAAAACAATATATATTTCATTTCTGTGTCATAAGTAGAGATAAAGTTATTTCTGATTAAATAAGGACATAGCTAAACTGTCAGAACTGCTCTGGTCCATAAGTGGTAAACGTGGTTGTGAAGTGGTTAAAGAGACTCTGAAGTCTCCCTAAAATGAGGTTTTCATTTTAAAAACCTCATTACCATAATAGTCCCTCTTAAAACGCCGCATCCCCGCGGCTGAAAACCCCCTCGATCACCCCAAACTCACAGGGGCGCAGCTCTGCCTCAATGCGCGTCAATCAGCGTGGCTCGCCGCCTCTCCCCCGCACCTCTCAGTCTTCCTTCACTGAGAGGGGCGAGGGAGAGGCGGAGATACGCGCTAATTGACGCGCATAGAGGCGGCAGCAAAATCCACGACCAAGAAAGTCGTGGATTTTGCCTGCCGTGTACCCCGTGACTTTGGGGTGATCGAGGAGATTTTCAGTCGCGGGATGCTGCGTTTGAAGAGGGACTATAATGGTAATGAGGTTTTTTAAAAAAAAAACTCATCTTAGGGAGACTTCAGAGTCTCTTTAAGAAACAAACATGGGAGTACATAATACAGACAATGGCATATCATAATACCGACTATATATCGACATTGGTACATAAAACAGAATTAGTAGACATATTTACAGTGACAAATGCAACTTGATGGTCAAAATGTATAGCAAATTCCAAGTCACAAAAGCATGAGAGAGTCCTGCCCTTGCAAGCTTACAATCTAAAAAGAATGAGTAGGAAACAAGAGGTGGGTTAATATGTATATCTAGAATCAGTGTGTTTTGTACGATATAATTAGTGAACATTACCTGGCTAGATGTTGAAGGGGAATGGCCTTATACATGTCTGAAAAAGTGAGTTTTGAGGGAGCGATTTCATATTTCAAAGGTTGGAGAGAGATGGATGTGTTTTGGAAGGGGATTCCAGAGGAGGGTGAGGCTCCTGAGAAATTTTGTATATGTGAATGCAAGGAGGTGATTCTAGAGGAGTGTGAAGAAATAAGCCTACATGCAAAAAGGGCACCAGGGAAGTTTGGGTGCCCAGAAAACCCGATAGTAGAATATTGGTAAATGTGTCGATTTATTTGAATGACAATAATACATACAGATATTTTACTATAGCTAATTATAACCCTATTCTAACACTGAACCCTTCCACTATCAATGCCTAACCTTAATCCCTCAGCCTCACCTTAACCACCCACCCCCTATGCCTCACCACCCACCCACCTCGGCCAACCTTAAAGTGAACCTCCAGACTAAAAATTGACTCAGCAGCACTGGAAAGGCCTGGTGTTTCTTTAACTGTTTCACAGCATCAGAACTTTTTTTCTCTTATACAAGCCTCATTTTTAGCTGCACAGAAAAAAACTGCCTGGGCATTTTTCCCCTAATGCTGTGCAAAGCATGATGGGATTTCTGATGTTGTTGTTCTCGTTCTGCTGTTTTGGTGCAATTTTTTTTTTTTACATTTTGAATTTGACATTTGAAGCCTAGCGTGTGCAGCTGAGTGGGGTAATCAGGACAGTTGGAACTGTGTCTCCTGCTCCCTGCCACCTCCTTTCAACCAAAAAGATTGCTGCCCCCATGACAAAGATGGCAGCCCCCATTAATGACAAACATTTGCCTGTTGTTTTAAAACGGGGTGGGTAAGAGATTATATTACCTATCTATTCTAATTAAAATAACTAATGTAACTTATTGACAGTATGTTTGTTTAGGCTGAAGTTCCCCTTTAACTAACAAGAAAAAATTCACATTTTTTAGGTGCCAGTTGAAATATCTGCATTGAAGGGAAATTAGGGCACCCCAGCCGCCAATGCTGAACTTTCAATGGGTACCTATGGTAGCACCCAACCTTCCACCGCTAGCGGGATACCGAATTTACCATAACCAGAGCTGACCTTCAGACCAGCTTTACATGGTCAGTTGACAAAGGTGGAATAGCTTCCTCCATGGAACTGCTAGACATTTGAGGCTGCTGAAGGCATTTTGGAGTGACACTTGGACAGTGCAGTTGATCAGCACTATAACCAGGCAGCCAGCTAATCTGAGCAGGTGGTAAGTGCCCACTCCATGGTACATGCTGCAGTTTCCAAGCGCATGGTTGTTAGACAACCCCTTGTGATTGCATTATGGACTACAGTAGAATCTAGAATCCCTTTATAGTAAACTCCAAGGAGACAAGAAAAGTAGTTTACTACATCTGAATTTGTCATACATTGTATATTCATACAGATACATTTGCTGGGATCTGAGGACTGAGTTTACTATATCCAGAGGTTTACTAAATCAGAATTTACTATAACGAGATTCTACTGTATTCATACACGCTTTGCATGCTCCTCCGCTGCCCAGGGATCATCTTTGCTAACACAGTGCTGTTAATGCTAGCTGTGCGGGGCCATCAACAATATAAGACCGAATGTAGTTTGGAGGACCTGAGTGGCCCTGTTAAACTTTAATAAAATGGGGTTGTGCACTGAGGCAGCCAGTAGCAATGCTAAGCTAGTATGCAACTGGCTGTGAGTTCCCAGTTGTGGGACAGAGCAACTGCCCAAGTGGACTAAGCCTTAAAAGTCAGTTGACTGTCATTTTTGTAATAAATTAAGGAAAAACTTTTTCCCGGAGTCTCACCAACTGCGGATTGTAATTAAAAAAAATTCTTAACCACATCCCTAAAATAAATGAAAAATTTACGAAAAACAACTTAACACACAGTGCGCCTTTTATCCTCCGTTGCGTTGTGATCCTGTTTTTATTGGATGTACAATGAAATATATTATAGCCTTATATTGGCTGTTTTTTGTAGGCTCTTTCACATGACAGGGTAACAGCAGGGCACTTAACTGCTTGTCAGCCGCTCCTGGTTGTGTGCAGGGCACAAGCAGGCGGCTCCAAGCATTCAGCACTTGTGTCAATCACTGTATGTGCATCCGAACCAGCTGCAGCCGGTCCTGGACGCAACATGCAGCAGTTTTCTACCGGACAATAACTGCACTGCATGGTCAACCGCTGACACGCTTGTGGTTACAAACGCTCCCATTAAGTTGCATTATTTTGACCCCAGCAATTGGGCGGTTTAGCTGTCTGTCCGAAAGAGGCCTAAATGGGACGCATGAAAAACAGTAAAGTGTGAACCCTGATTTACACATTTTATATGCGCTTTATTATTTTCATAAGTAGAGTCTCAGTTATCCGGCACCAAAGGGGATCGGCTGATGCCGGAGAAGTCTGCTTACTGGTTGCTTGAGACTCAATGTTAAAAATAGGCTTAGCTAATACAGTACTCTACCCCACTCTATACACAGTACATACATGAACTCTGTATTCAATGTTAAAATTACAGCCATTAAAAGTATATTAACCATGGGGGAGCCATGGAACCCAGTTTTTAAGCACAGCAGAGCGCACAAACAGCCTATAATTTGGACTTCACCACTGTGAATGCTGCCAGCGATTTGCTCTGGTTGGTTGAGACTTCTGGTTAGTTGAGTCCCAGATACTGTACATTTTTGTAATATTTGGCAACCTATCTTGGGAAGGTTTTCATTTGCATGATTGCACACAGAAATCAGGACTTCTGTACATGTGGACTGTGTGTGGTTTGTATTGTATGAAAGTGAATTCAGGCTGTTCTGTGGCTCAAATGACCCACTTGGCAAGATGTGGTACATTATATATACTGAGTGTTAATGTTGTAATGGATTTCATGTGTCTATTTGAGACTGACATTGAAGAAGATTATTGCTTGCATACAGATACGTTGTTTAGTTTTTGGACTAGTGAGGCATATTTGTTTTCTTTTATGCTGGCCTTGTAGTTCTCTTGGTTCAGCACAATCTAAGGTTGTGGGGTGCTGGATGTTTTTTAGTTACAAATCAGTGAAATGACATTAGCCATATGTAGAGATGAGCATTTAGAGGCAATCCGAGGTGACGGAAGCATATAAAGCTCCTTGCATCCCCTCAAAGTCTCTGTGCCCCTCGCTGCTTTTCCACTGTGGACTTTGGCCTGCCCCCTCTGTAATGATTGCTTTTTTCTCTTTTCAGTCTGCAGAAGCTAGAATTAGCAGAGGCTGTACTGGAATTCGCATGGGGCAGATACAGAAGCTAAGGATTAACTAGCTGACAGCTTCATTACCTGATCATGCTGTCAGTCATGAGCCTCAAAATCTGATTATAGCCCTAGGGAAAGCTTTGCTAACTTCAGGTCCTGTAGATCAGGGGTGTCAAACTCAACTACAAAGTGGGCTGAAATTGAACACTGAGACCTAGCCGCAGGCCAACCTCAATGTCTACTGGCCACCATATAAAGTTCACTGGTGTCTAATTGCACCCTTCCAACTCCTAAACAGTTCACTGGTGTCTAGTGGTCCTCCTCCCTCCCCTATACAGTTCCCTGGTGTCTTGTGGTCCTTTCCTTCCCCTATACAGTTCCTTGGTGTCTAGTGGCCCCCACCCTCCCCCATTCAGTTCCCTGGTATTTAATGCGTTCCCCCTCCCTCCCCATATGGCTTTCCTGGTGTGAAGGCTTCTCCTCCAATATAGCTTCCCTGTTGGTTTAGAGTGAGCCAAACATAATGCAAAGTGGCAAAACCCCTTGAGGGCCAAAGTTAATGGCTCTGAGGGCCAGATTTGGTCCGCGGGCCAGAGTTTGACGTGTATGCTGTTGATTAAAAAAAAAAAGTTTGGTTAAAGGTAAAGTGAACCTAAAGCCTATTTAGAATAAAGAAACAGATACTTATCTAAGGAAGGGAAGGCTCTGGTTCTTATAGAGCCTTCCTGTTCCTTTCATGGTTCGCTCATTCCAGCGCTGTTTCCCCCGTTCAAATCTCCTGCCACGGAAGACTCCAGAAGTCTTTGGGACCGTGAGAGGAACAGGAAAGTGCTATAGGACCCACAACCCAACGGAGGTGACAGGAGGTGAATTCAAAATACAATGGAAGTTTGCATTATTCTGTCATGGGTCAGACAGTGCGGGGTTTGCAGGGTAGGAACTAACAAGCTGCAAGTGGAACACCGGAGATATGATGCCTGCACCGGCCTTTACAATGCAGCTCTGCTGTCAGGTAATTGACACAAACCCTATAAAATAGGAAGATGTTTTCCAGCGCATGACGTCTTGTGTAATAATCCCTCAGAAGAAAACTAGCAAATGTCATTTCTGTGCTTTCTTTAACCTAAACTGGTATGCAACACAACAATAAGCAGCGCTGCACATCGAAATAAATGTCAAATATCTTCTGTCTCGTAGAAACCACCAACATTTTCTCGCATGTACGAATGTTATTAGGAGCTGTTTTACATAAATATTTATTAAAGGGAGTCTGAAGAGTTTTTACAGCACTCGGGCTTTCGAAGACGGGCCGCTCCGTATTGCGCACGCACGATTGCCCTCTCTCGAGCACTACTAAATGCAGTACAGAGCCGCCGGTCTTCGGAAGTCTGTACGCTTCTGAAGCCTGTCAAAGTCTCCCGCAGCGGGAGATTCGAACGGAGGAGCCTGCGGGGGAATCTCCTTAGGTGAGTATCTGTTTTTTATTTTAAAAAAACACTTCAGATTAATTTTAGCAGATGCCAGACTGTTCTCAACTGAGACAGCTGGTCTGGGCCAACTTAGCCAAGAATCCAGCATAAGCACAGGTGATCCACCAGCCATTGTTCCCCTCCTTTCCCCTTCTATTTTATGGCACACTTCAGCGGCTTACCGCACTACAATGCATCACCTATGTGATGCTCACAGCACGGCGGGTACGTTGCGGTAAAATGTGTTGTAGTATGGTAACACTGTGCATTCCACTAAACGCACGCATTTTAACAGGTACACTGAAGCATATTTTTTGCTGACTGTATGCTTAACTGTATTCGATACAATGCGGCAATAACCTGCGGTACGACTTTTTCATTCTGCTGCCATACAGGGAACACAACGCAAAGACAAGACAAATAACGTTTATATTGCGCTATTCTCCTGGCGGACTCAAAGCGCCAGAGCTGCAGCCACTAGGATGTGCTCTATAGGCAGTAGCAGTGTTAGGGAGACTTGCCTAAGGTCTCCTACTGAATAGGTGCTAGCTTACTGAACAGGCAGAGCCGAGATTTGAACCCTGGTCTCCTGTGTCAGAGGCAGAGCCCTTAAAACTGAACTCAGAATCCAGCCACTGTGAATATGGCCTCAGGTATATCTTTTCTGTGTTTTGGGGTCCTGTAAGTATAGGTCAGTGTGGTGGGTATTACGGAGTGCGTGCAGCATGCTGAAAATCAGTCTAATCTTCACAGTGAAGGGCTGAGATCTTGTTTTATTGCTAAGGGCTAGACTGATGTGTCACAGGGCTTAGTAATGAAAGGGGTCATTCAGATATTGCCGATGCGGCCATATGCAATAAATGGGCATTCCTGAGCTGTGAGTGTACAATGCTCAGACCACAGATTAGCTGGGTGAATGCTGTGTGTAGGGGGCAGCTTACTGCTGACCCTTCTGTTGTGGCAGCACTCACACTAACCCTTTCACTGCCAGCAGCCAGCCCTGCAGGGAGGTGAAATGGTGTCTGGCTGAGAAAGGATTACAAAGTCTCAGCAATGCAGATAATGGATGGAAACACCTGCTTTCTCTCCTTTGTAAAACATGAAAGAAATGTACAGACTGGAGTAGCTGGCAATATACAGTAGTACATCATGCAATGCCTGCAGATGGGCTGTTAGGCAGGGTTTCCACAACAGTTCTCAAGAATAACTTAAAGTGACACTTAAAAAAGTGAACAAAGTGAAAATAAACTTATGATATAGTGAATTGTATGTGTAGTACGGATAACTTATAGAGCATTAGTAGCAAAGAAAAGAGTTGTATATTTTTATCTTCAATTATATAGATTTTTATTATATTTGGGTGGCTGGATGGTGTAATGGTTAAGGGCTCTGCCTCTGGACACAGGAGACCTGGGTTCGAATCTCGGCTCTGCCTGTTCAGTAAGCTAGCACCTATTCAGTAGGAGACCTTAGGCAAGTCTCCTTAACACTGCTACTGCCTATAGAGCGCGTCCTAGTGGCTGCAGCTCTAGCGCTTTGAGTCCGCCAGGAGAAAAGCGCGATATAAATGTTCTGTGTTTGTTTGTTGTTTGTTATTTATATCATTGTATCATTCTGTCATATTTCCAGTTTAGAAACCACACTCTGTTTTTAAGCTGTAAAACAGAGCAGAGCTAATGACCCTTTGAACTTTCCTGCAGTAAAACCTTATCTCAAGCTGTCTCTTACTTTCTTGGCTGTAAAAGCGGACCTGAACTCAGAACTTCTTCTCTGCTCTAAATGATAAGCAACAGTAAATAACTTTTAAAGAAAAGCATTTCTTTGTTACAACTGATATACAGTGGGTTGCAAAAGTATTCGGCCCCCTTGAAGTTTTCCACATTTTGTCACATCACTGCTACAAACATGAATCAATGTTATTGGAATTCCATGTGAAAGACCAATATAAAGTGGTGTACACATGAGAAGTGGAACGAAAATCATTCATGATTCCAAACATTTTTTACAAATAAATAACTGCAAAGTGGGGCGTGTGTAATTATTCAGCCCTTTTTGGTCTGAGTACAGTCAGTTGCCCATAGACATTGCCTGATGAGTGCTAATGACTAAATAGAGTACATCTTTGTGTAATCTAATGTCAGTACAAATAGAATATTGGGAGCAACAACACCATGATGTCCAAAGAACACACCAGACAGGTCAGGGATCAAGTTATTGAGAAATTTAAAGCAGGCTTAGGCTACATAAAGATTTCCAAGGCCTTGAACATCCCACGGAGCACTGTTCAAGCGATCATTCAGAAATGGAAGGAGTATGGCACAACTGTAAACCTACCAAGACAAGGCCATCCACCTAAACTCACAGGCCGAACAAGGAGAGCGCTGATCAGAAATGCAGTCAAGAGGCCCATGGTGACTCTGGACGAGCTGCAGAGATCTACAGCTCAGGTGGGAGACTCTGTAGATAAGACAACTATTAATCATGCACTATACAAAGTTGGTCTTTATGGAAGTGTGGCAGGAAGAAAGGCATTGTTAACAGAAAGCATAAGAAGTCCCATTTGCAGTTTGCCACAAGCCATGTGGGCAGAGCCGGATTAACAAAGATACGAGGTCGGCACTCCACTGGCGATAATAAACTTGCGTTTATTGAAAGAGCTGCAAACACGACATGTTTCGGGGTCACCCCCTTCCTCAAGTGTACACTTGAGGAAGGGGGTGACCCCGAAACATGTCGTGTTTGCAGCTCTTTCAATAAACGCAAGTTTATTATCGCCAGTGGAGTGCCGACCTCGTATCTTTGTTATCGTAACATATTGGTGGAGTGGTGAGCCACGGAGTGTTTGAGCACCGGCGGACCAGGTGTGTGAAGCCTGGGTGGGTGAGGACCCCGGCATCCTGACTGTTTGCAGAGCCGGATTAAGGCTAAATGGGGCCCTAAGCAAAGTAACTGATTTGGGCCCCCCATCATGTCGTAATAGAATCAGAAGATGCAGCTGCACAGCAACATGCCGCACACACCGGGGCAGCTGAGCTACTGGTTGCTATGGGCAACAGCCCGCTTTCCTCTGCGGGTGCACAATGCAGGGAATAGCAAAATGCAGAGTGAGAGATGAATGGCTGGGACATTTGCACTCAGGGGTTGGGGCACCCCTGTGAAGAGGGCGCCAGATATCACAGCAGCAGCACTTTCCCCCTGCATCTCCAGCCTGGCAATAGCAGAAAGCTCTGGACACCGCCAAACCGGAAGCCATTCCCCAGACAGAATTACATAACCACCCCCACCACCGAACAACCGATTTCCTCCCAAACTAGACAGCCACCATGCAGCCTCCATCCCAGTGAATACGATAGTTCAGCAGAGAAGGCAGCAGCAGCGGGGAAGAATGACAGCACCAGGTGACTCACATTCACCTATTGCGATCCAAGCAATAGAGGTCCCGTCATCCGGAGCCCATCTGTCTCCTCTAGAGTGCTGCCGCTCTGTTACTACTACTATTACTACTTCCTACTTCCTGTCTGATCTGAGAATCAGGGAGTTCAGAGCGAGCGGCTGTACTGTAGAAGAGACAGATGGGTTTCAGATGACGGGATCTCTATCGCTTGGATCATGGATAGGTGAGTGAGCGTTTGCCATCTGCTGCTATCATTCTTGCTGCAGCTGTGGTTCTCTGTGGGAAGGAAGGGAGGAGTGGGCAGTGGCAGAGCGCACAGTAGCAGGAGGGGGACCTAGTAGGAGAGTCTGGCTCTGAAGACAATCAGCAGCGCACGGCATCATTTGACAAGACAAGACAGCATTTATATCGCGCTTTTCTCCTGGCAGACTCAAAGCGCCAGAGCTGCAGCCACTAGGACGCGCCCTATAGGCAGTAGCAGTGTTAGAGAGACTTGCCTAAGGTCTCCTACTGAATAGGTGCTTACTGAACAGGCAGAGCCGAGATTCGAACCCTGGTCTCCTGTGTCAGAGGCAGAGCCCTTAAAGGGACTCCGAGCAGTGCCTGTGGGTATGCCTTTAAGCATACCCACAACTAATTAATTACATCCTCACACCTACCAGCATGATGTTTGTAATTATATCCCCCTGGGTTCCTTATATTACATTGCATTGTGCTGAATCGAGCTGCCCACTTTGGAGAAAAGTCGTCCTGTGTAATACAATGTAACTATGGAAAGATGCATATCATTTTGAAGCTCTCTTTCTCCTCTTTCCAATGATAGATAAACTGCCACCCTACGCCTTTTAGTTTTCGCTATTTTCACAATCGAAATTGCCGTGGCCGTGATTTCGATCGTGAAAATGGCGAAAACTAAAAGGTATAGGGCGGCGGTTTATATATCATTGGAAAGAGGAGAAAGAGAGCTTTAAAATGATATGCATCTTTCCATAGTTACTGCACTGCTCAGAGTCCATTTAACCATTATACCATCCAGCCACCACTGAAAGGATGGCGAGGGCTGGTTTATGTGCTGATGGAGCCCCTTTGACTCTGAATGGGGCCCCAAGCGACTGCTTTTGTTGCCTGGTTGGTAATCCGGCCCTGCATGTGGGGGACACAGCAACCATGTGGAAGAAGGTGCTCTGGTCAGATGAGACCAAAATGGAACTTTTTGGCCAAAATGTAAAACGCTATGTGTGGCGGAAAACTAACACTGCACATCACTCTGAACACACCATCCCCACTGTCAAATATGGTGGTGGCAGCATCATGCTCGGAGGGTGCATCTCTTCAGCAGGGACAGGGAAGCTGGTCAGAGTTGATGGGAAGATGGATGGCGCCAAATACAGGGCAAACTTGGAAGAAAACCTCTTGGAGACTGCAAAAGATTTGAGACTGGGGCGGAGGTTCACCTTCCAGCAGGACAATGACCCTAAACATGAAGCCAGGGCAACAATGGAATGGTTTAAAACAAAACATATCTATGTGTTAGAATGGCCCAGTCAAAGTCCAGATCTAAATCCAATCGGGAATCTGTGGCAAGATCTGAAAACTGCTGTTCACAAATGCTGTCCATCTAATCTGACTGAGCTGGAGCTGTTTTGCAAAGAAGAATCTGCAAGGATTTCAGTCTCTAGATGTGCAAATCACAAGATATACAGAAAAGGCTGCGCTCAGTATACAGACAACCAGTGTAATAGAAGCAATACTACGGATGCAACCGCGTTATCCTTAATCACTGGTATACACGGGCAGACAAAGAGCAATTCAATAAATGTGAGATCTAAAACACATAATTAGAGTCCATAGACTTTCTATCATGCGGAGCGCTCCTGCATAATGTGTATAAGCATTCAAAAGTCAAATCTTCATAGGTGTCAGCCAGCGCTTCTTATAGATAACACTGCGATGAGCTTCTATATTAACAGGTACATGGAACCATCAGGAGATTCCCCCATCAGGTGTGAACTCACCAGATCAGAAGACCGTCAAGGCCAAATCGCGCATCTGGGGTATAGGCCACCCCACAGCCTCTCTGGCAATCCTCTTTCCACACGATCGGGTCTCCCAGATGGATAATGCTGTCAATATGACAAACGAAAACTCCTCATCGCGTAAAAGTCCATAAAATACTTTATTGCTCGTTTTCAGTAAAAAATCCAAGTAGTGTCCATAGGACACAGCACGGGTCGCTTACAAATATGCTCTGTATGAGCTAGTGGGGAATGTACAGGGCATAGCCATATAATGATGTGTATACAGGCTCCCTATAGTAGTCAAACCCACTGTGCTGTAATGTGAACCCGTCCAGGAACAAACTATAAAAAGTTAAAATTATAAGCAGCAGCGTGTGAACTCCAGCCGCGTCCGACTAGCAACACACGCTCAACGTCACGCCGTAGCTCCGCCCAACGTTTCGTTGCTACGGCAACTCATCAGGGGCACGGAGCTACGGCCGGCGGCGTCCTAAATAGTAAAGAAGTGGTGCTTCTGCGCAGGCGCTGAGCATTCGGTCGGCTCAACCAATGGGCGCAGACCCTGCGCACATGTCTACAATGGCTCATCTAGTGAGCAATAATTGCAAAGCGCTGGTGGCCGCTTCACTGCGGCTAAGAAAAGGTCAACCCTGCGCCTATATCTCATAGCAGCGCATAAAATATAGACATGTGCGCAGGCGCTGCAGGGTCTGCGCCCATTGGTTGAGCCGACCGAATGCTCAGCGCCTGCGCAGAAGCACCACTTCTTTACTATTTAGGACGCCGCCGGCCGTAGCTCCGTGCCCCTGATGAGTTGCCGTAGCAACGAAACGTTGGGCGGAGCTACGGCGTGACGTTGAGCGTGTGTTGCTAGTCGGACGCGGCTGGAGTTCACACGCTGCTGCTTATAATTTTAACTTTTTATAGTTTGTTCCTGGACGGGTTCACATTACAGCACAGTGGGTTTGACTACTATAGGGAGCCTGTATACACATCATTATATGGCTATGCCCTGTACATTCCCCACTAGCTCATACAGAGCATATTTGTAAGCGACCCGTGCTGTGTCCTATGGACACTACTTGGATTTTTTACTGAAAACGAGCAATAAAGTATTTTATGGACTTTTACGCGATGAGGAGTTTTCGTTTGTCATATTGACAGCATTATCCATCTGGGAGACCCGATCGTGTGGAAAGAGGATTGCCAGAGAGGCTGTGGGGTGGCCTATACCCCAGATGCGCGATTTGGCCTTGACGGTCTTCTGATCTGGTGAGTTCACACCTGATGGGGGAATCTCCTGATGGTTCCATGTACCTGTTAATATAGAAGCTCATCGCAGTGTTATCTATAAGAAGCGCTGGCTGACACCTATGAAGATTTGTCTAGATGTGCAAAGCTGGTAGAGACATACCCTAAAAGACTGGCAGCTGTAATTGCAGCAAAAGGTGGTTCTACAAAGTATTGACTCAGACTCAGATTTGTAAAAAATGTTTGGAATGATGTATGATTTTCGATCCACTTCTCACATGTACACCACTTTGTATTGGTCTTTCACATGGAAATCCAATAAAATTGATGCATGTTTGTGGCAGTAATGTTACAAAATGTGGAAAACTTCAAGGGGGCCGAATACTTTTGCAACCCACTGTAAATCCTGAAATAAATCTGCAGTGTGTCTACTTTCTGCTTCTGGAAGCAGACATGGGGTTAACATCCTCTGTTTACAAATTAGTATGTCCACTTTCTGCTTCTGGAAGCAGACATGGGCTTAACATCCTATGTTTACAAATGTACTAATTAGCTGCTCTGTGGAGGTTGCCAATATTCCTGTGTTGACACAGCTGAGAGATCAAATTACAGTTGTGATTCGACACAGATGAGGGGGAGTTAGGCAGGCTAAACTCTCTAATACATACAGGGTGGATTTCTCTATGTTTTCCTTCTGTCCTGTGCAAGAGTTCAGGCCCACTAAAGCTATTTAGAAAACACTGAGTTCAACCGAGTTGGTTGAATAGCTCTGAGAAGCTCTTTTGCATAGATATAAACTCAAGTGCTTTAACTCTTCCAATACTGGAAAACAACATGGGACTCATTTCTTTGCTACTATTGTTCTATTTGAAATCTGTATTACACATAGAATTTATTACCTCATAAATTATTTTTCGCTTCAGCTAAGGACACTCGAGTTGTTTCAAAAAAAGAAAAAAGAAAGTTAGATACTTACCTTACTTAAAGGACTTACGAGGCCAAAACCTGTAAAAAAGTAAAGTACCTGCATGTTCTTTAAATGCACGGAAGACGCCATCTGCGCCCTCCGTGCAGTTCCGCCGAGTCCCCTAGGTGACATCGCCCCCCGTACGCTCGCGACCCCACAGGACGGGTCGTGCTCTCCAGCCACTCCTAATATGGCCGCCGGAGCTGGCCGCGGCTGCGCAGTCCGCATTGCCGCAAGTGCGGCTGCGCAGCTCTAGGGTCAACCCCTCCGAACCACGCACTATCGCGTGGATCGGGGGGGGGTTGGCCCTAGAGCTGCGCAGCCGCACTCGCAGCAGTGTGGACTTCACAGCCGCGGCCAGCTCTGGCGGACATATTAGGAGTGGCTGGAGAGCACGACCCGGCCGGGGTGGTCGCGAGCGCACGGTGGGGGGAGGGGGGTTTCGATGTCACCAAGGGGACCCGGCGGAACTGCACGGAGGGCGCGGAGGGCGCCCTCCGTGCATTTAAAGAACATGCAGGTACTTTACTTTTTTACAGGTTTTGGCCTCGTAAGTCCGACGTGAGAAGGATATGAAGGTTGCCATCTATGTTTCCTTTTAAAGCAATACCAGTTACCTGGCTGTCCTGCTGATCCTCTGCCTCTAAAACATTTAGCCATAGACCCTGAACAAGCATAAGTAGATCAAGTGTTTCTGACATTATTGTCAGATCTGACAAGATTAGCTGCATGCTTGTTTCTGGTGTTATTCAAACACTACTGCAGCCAAATAGATCAGCAGGGCTGCCAGGCAACTGGCAGCCTCCACAGTCTTCTCACTTCAATTGCCCTTTAATTTGAGGTAAGTTTCCGGATAGTCCACAGGCTTCCCATGTCCTCCTCCAGATCACTGTTGTTGCGCACTGTTGTTTTGAAGAGTTTGTCAGTTATGTTCTCTTGGTGGTGCTCCTCTTATTGTGCAGGTATGGTTGTACTGTGCATGCGCAAGCTGCATGAACGGTATTATGCTACTGCACAGGTGCAGCCGTACTCATGCACCCTACAAATTAGAAGAGCAGTAGTAGTTCGATTAGAAAAGGGTCACTGCCAGCGGCACCAAGGTCGAGGAGGACACAGGAAGCCTCTGCCTCGGCCGGCCCTGTCCTGTAGTGAGCTCGCTGGCGGCGATCTCACCAGAGTGTTTCAGAGCCTTGGAGGACAGGAAGGAGAATGGCTACTAACGTCTAGATCCCATGGGAGAGGAGTAAAAAACGTGCACTGCGCACTATACACTTCACTGAGCTCCTGGTGGCTACGCTCGGGTTTACCGCCAAGGAGGTTAAACAGCTTAGGTAAGCTTTAAAATAGCAACTATACTTATCCTACACACTTGCCTTTGCTGGCAAATAAGCAAGCTGTTTTTAGGTGAAAAATCAATAAACCTACATGGAAAGGAAGCAAACTTTCCTTATAAAGTCGATTTTTCCATTAAGACTTTTTCTCCTTAGTCAAGAGTGATGATGCCGTACTGCCGTGCTACCCCCACCTACCCCTGCCTTGTGACAGCTCACACGTACCAGTACAGGGAGTTTCAATTTAGGTCAAAGCTCTGTTTCAAATTGTCATCATTTGATCAATAAATTCCCTTCGGATCTAATGGAAATGTCTAAAATAATGTTCCACTTGCAAGTAAAAGATGAGACCAGGTTACACTAACTAAGCTGTGTCTGCCAACACAGGTCACATTGCAGGTCAGATCAAATTGCACAGAGAAGGCCTGTAATGTGCTGCCAGCATAGATCCAACCACAGGTCAGATGTATGTAGAGTCGTGACTATCAGTGTCTCTCTGTACAGTACCAAATCACAGTGAATCTCTGCACAGTAACAAATCTCAGGAAATCTCTGTACAGTAACAATTGTCAGTGACTCTCTGTACAGTACCAAATCTCAGGGAATCTCTGTACAGTACCAAATCTCAGGGAATCTCTGTACAGTAACAACTCTCAGGAAATCTCTGTACAGTACCAAATCTCAGGGAATCTCTGTACAGTACCAAATCCCCGTGAATCTCTGTACAGTAACAATTGTCAGTGACTCTCTGTACAGTACATAATCTCACTGAATCTCTGTACAGTACGAAACCTTAGTGAATCTCTGTACAGTACCAAATCTCAGTGGATGGCTAATGTCATGAGAAACAAAACCTTCATGCCTTGTGTATTGTTACTGCTTCTAGCAGTCCGTATACATCTGCAAATAAGTGCTATTTAAAACAGACTGTGTAATTCAAAATAAATGGCTGATCTAGTAGACTACACTATATCAAATGTGTATCAAGCATGTTTATAAGAGAGCCCCCTATATTCGCCCAGATGTAAAGTGAGCATTACAAATAAATGGCAGTGGTGACTGAAGAAGAATTGAGATATTCATTTGCACCATCTGCAAACCTTCAGTTTGTAGACCCTGTCTCAGCAAGCTATAATCTGCAATGTTTGTGGGGGCATCTGCAAATGGTAGGCTGGCCATTGGTGCTTCCCGGCCAACCATCTGCAAGACTTGACCTATAGTATATAGTAATGGCATAACTACAAACCCCACTGCAAAACTTTTATGGAGTTCCCCCAACATTCACACTTAACTTCCTAAGGCACGACCCAAATGGCCTGGAGTCCCATCTGCCAAGAATCATATAACAAGTGAGCCACCGTAACTCCTCCCCCACAATGGGTGCAGCTATAACAACTACTCCGGAAGGGCAGTCCTATGCTGGAAAGGAGAGGCTAAGAAATTGGGTCCCCGTATAGCACAGGTTCACCTGCAGATTGGGATGATATTCAATCCTGGGTTAAAGTTCATATAAATTATAGAGAAGTAGAAGATCTGCAGATTATTTTGTCTGGTGGCCCTAAATGAACCCAAAAACACCCTACTGAAAAATTAAAGTACAACTGTGCCAGTAACGTCTATATGATCCGTGGCATAGCTAAGGAGCTGCGGACCCTGATGCAAGTTTTACATGGGGCCCCCAAGCACTCATAACATAACCAAAACATGCCAATGGCAACTACAGTGTCAGAAGGGGATTAGGAACAGTTTGTTAATGATTACCACTGTTCAAAGTATCTACAGAAGTTATTATGAGCACAGGACCAATAGAGAGCTAATACTGTAGTTGAGGGAGGGCCCTTAGGGAGCCCCTCCGGCCCAAGGGCCCTGATGCGGTTGCAACCTCTGCAACCTCTATTGCTACGCCCTTGTATATGATCCATTATAGGTTTCACTTCTTGTAGAGGGAAAGCCTGCAAATAACCATATGTTTTAAGAAGATAAAAATGCACATTAACCTCCATGCCGGTTATCCCGAACTCAGTTCGGGGTAACCTGCACAGGAGGATTGCTCAGGCCCCGCTGGGCCGATTTGCATAATTTTTTTTTGTTACAAGCAGCTAGCACTTTGCTAGCTGCTTGTAACTTCCGATCGCCGCCGCTCGCCGCCGATCCGCCGCAATCCGCCGCGCCGAGCCGCTCCCCCCCGCCCCAGACCCCTGCGCTGCCTGGCCAATCAGTGCCAGGCAGCGTTGAGGGGCGGATCGGGATTCCCCATGACGTCCCGACGTCCATGACGTCGGTGACGTCATCCCGCCCCGTCACCATGGCGACCGGGGAAGCTCTGCAGGAAATCCCGTTCTCAATGGGATTTCCTGCATACTCTGATCGCCGAAGGCGATCGGAGTGGGTGGGGGGATGCCGCCGCTCAGCGGCTATCATGTAGCGAGCCCTCGGCTCGCTACATGATTTTAAAAAAAAAAAAAAAAACTCCTGCGCTGCCTCCTTGCCGGAGGAATTGAACCGGCAAGGAGGTTAAATAAAAGGTATCACCAACTCCATGTCTACTATCTACGGCCAAGCCGATAAACCTCACCGCCACAGGGGCGTTTTAAACTATTTCCTACACAAAGGTGAAATGTGAAATCACACAGTGAAGCTGTTGGATTTGTGCTGAAGGAGAGAGTGGAATGCACCTATTCAAGCCAAAAGATTATGGCTTCCCATAAAAAAGCTGAAAAAAAAATGTTAAGCATTATGGCTACCTGACTCCTACTATTTGCTCAGCCTTGTATTACCAGCCATTCAGGAGTGGACAGGACAGATCTGGGAGATTTGCTAAAATCTTAGCAAACATGCAGTGTTTGTGGAAGCCTGAGATATAAAGCCAGGGAATGTGGCCTGGCTGAAAGGTGCCATTTGTATTGTGATCGTACAATGCACATGTGATGGAGCGTGACTCCTTTCTTGGCAGAAACCCCAATGCTTATTGCTAAGTGGAGTTTTGGATATTGTCTTGGAAAACAGAAAGGGTTCAACATTCCGACTTCACAAATAACAATCATACGACTACTCTGCATAAAGCCCTCGGCTTTTTCATTGACTGATGAAAGCTGTTCATTGTGGGCTTTGGTGTTGAAGGAAAAAATATTATTTATCCAACTAGAAACTCTTATGGTGGGACATGAACCTTGCTACCTACAGTTATTCATTTCTTTCTGGTACATTACCCTTAAAGTCAGGGGCGTAGCAATAGGGGGTGCAGAGGTTGCGACCGCATCGGGGCCCTCCCTCAACTGCAGTATTAGCTGTCTATTGGTCCTGTGCTGGTAATAATCACTTCTATAGATATTTTGAATAGTGGTAATCATCAACACACTGTTCCCCATCCCCTTCTTGCACCTCTGACACTGTAGTTGCCATTGGCAGGATTTGGTGCGCCATATCAATTGTTATGTAAAGAGTGCTTGGGAGGCACCAATGTAAAACTTGCATCGAGGCCCACAGCTCCTTAGCTACACCACTGCTTAAAGTAAAACTTAAGCCAACATGAAAAAGTTAGATGCTCAGCTATGTCGAGGGAAGGCTCTGGATCCCATGGGGCCTACCTTGTCCTCTCCCACCCCACCCCTGTATGAGTTATTTTCATTTACCTTACTGTACTTTTGTGTCATTTACTTTTATCATACAATACAATACAATAACATTTCTATAGCGCTTTTCTCCCATAGGACTCAAAGCGCTTAGGCTCTCTCAGATTCAGTAATTAGTAGGATGAAGTATTCACACAACAAAAGTTATATTTCTGCAAATGCCAAACTGAACAGGTGGGTTTTCAGTCTGGATTTAAACACGTCCAGGGATGGAGCTGTCCTGATTTGTTGAGGTAAGGAGTTCCAAAACATAGGGGCAGCATGACAGAAGGCTCTGGGACCAAAAGTTTCCAAGTGGACTCTGGGTATGACTAGATTATTAGAACCTGTTGATCTGAGAATGCGGGGATTGCTACGCAGCTGCAACATATCTTTCATGTATCCAGGGCATTAATCGTCATGGGTTGTGGCCACAGGTCATATGTTGGACAAGCCTATTTTAGAGGGGATCAACTGCAGCAAAGCCATCAACTGACAAAACACTGCAGATTGCACTAAACTTCAACGCTCCTTATCCTTCACCAGAACACAAGGGCGTTGCTTCTACATTGAAGAAGACAGACGCAGCCTAGCTGAGCTCCAAGCAGAGTGCAGACAAAGCGGCTCACAGCGATAAATCGCTACAGAAATGGAGGAAGAGATGGTGCTGGAGACTGATGTCTAAATAAAGAGAAAACAGGGGCCACCACAGTACCAGAAGGTGATGAATTACTTCCATGAGAGACATCTGTGCCAGACTTCACAGGCCCAAGATGGCGCCGTGGACAGCTCACAGGCCACTTCAGCTCGCGGCAGAGACACAAGCACCCAACCCGAGGAGACAGAGGAGCAAGAAGCTCAAGAGCATGACCGCTCATCTCGCACGAACTAAATCCAGGCCTAGAAGACACTTCTCCAGCCACTGGGTAAGCCATGCTGAACAGACACCACCACTCTTAAGAGGCATCTCTGTAAGGATGGAGGCCTTTCCCGCCTCAGATTCAGCTGCCACACAAGCCTTTATTAAGGACATACTCCTTACGTTCAGATATTCCCTCATGGCTGACATTTCTTCCTTAACTGCTGATCTACATGCTGAAATGGCTCAACTGGGGGATAGAGTTAATCATGCTGAGGATAAGATAGGAGAACTTACAAGGAAATATAACACAATGGTGGATGCCTCTGCTGCACATTCATCTGATATAGGATGGTTAAAAGGCACTTTCGTAACAATAGGGGAAGCAGCCCCTGCCCAGCGGTGGGGCCCATGGCCCCCCTGGGGCCCACTCAGGGCCGTTTGGGGGGGGGGGGGGGGGCAGGAGGGGTTGCAGCATGAGGGGAGTGCTTTGCACATCAGCAGGGAGGGGGGACATTCCCTCCCCCCCCCTCACCTCAGGCTCTCCCCTTTGCGCTCCCCTCCTGCATCTATCTAAGTGGCAGCATCTAAGTTAAAACAGGAAGTAATGTGAAGCCCCTGCAGACCGGATACCTCCGGTGGTGATTGGAGGTATTTATAGCTACCGCTGCTGCCACTTAGATAGATGCAGGAGAGGAGCGTAGAGCCCAAGGTGAGGGAGGGGGTGACTGTCTCCCC
The DNA here is from genome assembly GCF_040937935.1 of Hyperolius riggenbachi. Lineage (NCBI taxonomy): Eukaryota > Metazoa > Chordata > Amphibia > Anura > Hyperoliidae > Hyperolius > Hyperolius riggenbachi. The sequence goes on from NC_090656.1 coordinate 213,544,580, forward strand.
CTCTCCCCGCTAATGTGCAAAGCTCTCCCCTCATGCTGCGACCCCTCCTGCCCCCTCCCCTGAGCGGGCCCGGGGGAGGGGGGGGGGGTACAGGGACATGCTCAAATTCTTGCAGGGGGGGCAGGGACTTCTAGTTAAGCCCCTGTTAAAAGGTAAAGCAGCAGATTTAGAGGACAGAAGTCACAATTATTCGAAATTCTCAGGCATTTCAGAGCAAGTTCAAGTTTCTGAACTCAAACATTTTATACAAAATCTCATTAAAACAGTTCTCCCTAATACTGTGGAGCTGGAGCTGACGATCGATCCGGCCCACCATCTGCCCAAGCCCTCCCACCTAGCTGAACCAGTAGCCAGAGATGTGCTGGCGGGATTTCTTTTCTATCATGTCAAAAAAGGCCTCATTGGAGCAGCTCGTAAATCTGGCTCCTTGCCTTATCCTTATGTGAAAATCAACCTTAATGCCGACCTATCTGCTGCTTTGCTGAATCTTAGACGGGAACTCCAACTCTTTTACTAAGAATCCCCAGAATTTGCAGATCCCCTATAGGTGGGGGTTTCCCACAAAATTGCTTGTTCCCTACCAGAACAGACAGTATGTGGTCTCTCTTCCCCAGAAAACAAATAACTTGGTGGATCAAGTTATACCTGAGAATAACCATTCACTGGGCAGTACGACTAACCATTCATCCAGCAGATGGTCAGCCGAAATCACTTGATATTGGTCTTGATAAGGCCACTAAGTAGTGGATCTTTGGGCATCTTTAGGCAGACATACTTTTAAAATTGCCGTTGCCAAATTTCAACATTGGGTTAAGCTGAAAGGCAGCTCACCCTGCGCCTGCTGAAAGTCCAGGGTGGCGTTAATACTAGGGTAAGAGGTGAGGTTAGGTTGGGTGTGAGGTTAGGTTGGGTGGGTGGTGGGTTAGGAAAAATTAGAACGTAGGTGTAACTAGAGTGCTATACTTCAATATATTGAGTTATAGTGAACCTCCAAACTAAAAATCTACTCAGCAGCAGTGAAAAGGCTTGGTGTTTCTTTAACAGTTTCACAGCATCAGAACCTTGTTTTTCTTCCCCAAGCCTCATTTTTAGCTGCACAGAAGGAAACTGGGTGGGTAAGAGATTATATTACCTATCTATATAAATTAACATAACTAATGTAACTTAATGACATTAAGTTTGTTTAGGCTGAAGTTCCCCTTTAATAAGCACAGAAAGCGCATGTACTGTACACCTGGATTCAGTGCATCTGGGGATGAAAAAGTTACAACACTGTCATTAGTTGGATTTTCTGTTCTACAGGTGCAGTAACTTATGCTATAGCTATGTGAACTGTGCGCTGTCAGAGTTTACACAAACCCCACGTACATTCCTGCAATGCTTCTTGGTCTGCAGCCGTCACTTGTTGATTCTAAGTGCAGCATTGTAATGGCGTTGTTGTAACGTATGTGAAAACGCACAAAGGAAAATGCCTCTTCACCTGTGTCAGCAGAAGGCTGTGTCTAGATACCGTTCTGCAAGCAGCCTGATCTGACTTATTATTAAGCTCTGTGTTGTTGTAATGTAGTAAAGCACCCTAACAACAAGGCATCAGCTGCCTGTGGGCTTCAGTTTCATCTTACACATGGAAGGCGCACTGCTGCACCAGTGACACCAGGAAACCAGTGACTTGTATACTGTAATTAAAGGACTTCAGCCAAAGTTGAAAGGAAAAGAACTGCTGGTAGATTTTTATTGCTGTCTGTATCTCTTCTAATTGGAGAGACATAGTTTTGTACACTCCAGGAGGCATCTTCAACTGGACACTGGTGTAAAGGTGCGTACACACCATTGATTAACTAGTTTAGTACCGCGCTAATTGAAATCTACGTTTTGGTGGTCACCTGGCTGGCTGGGAGTAGATTTCAATTAGCCGCCACTGCGCGCATGCGTCGCTCTCGCTGCTTAATCCCCACCGTCTCTCGCTGCGGCTCACTGGCTCTGCCTGTCTCTATGACGGCAGAGCCAAGTGAGCGGGTTAGGAGCCGATTTCAATGGCTCCTCGCCGTGTCTATCAACGTAAGCCACTCCCATTGGTCTACATTGATAGGCAGGGTTAGGAGCCAATGAAAGCGGCTCCTGACCCGCTCACAGGAACTCCGCTTTCATAAAGACAGCAGAGTGCGTGGCCCAGGTTCCCGACGTGTGGCGATTCGTCAGGATTCCGCCGAGATTGCGCCGTTTCTGTACCAGCGGTCGCTGCCCCCTTAAGTGGTTAATGTTTGGCTATGGGGGATCAGGCCCCAATCCCCTTGGGCAAGATCACTGAGCTGGGCTTAGCAGATCCAAGTCAGCTGTGTAACTGACGATACGCTGTGTTGCTATGTGGGAGGGGCAGAGGGACAACGGAGCAGGCATGCATGACGTCATGGCAGGAGAGTGGCATAGAAAACGCCATTGACGGTTGCTGGGGGTAAGTTGATATTGTGGGTTGGGGGTCGCGAGCCTCTGGACACATGCCTATCAGCTGAGGTGGTTGTTGTCGGTCACCTCAACTGACTTTACTCAAGCATGTGTACGAGGCTAATGGGGGGGGGGGGGGGGTACTCACAGGGGCTAAGGGGGCCTGCCACTCTTCCTTCCCCTTTTATGCAGAATAGCATGCAAATACCTATGTCACCATGGCCTTGCTCTCTCCTCTTCACTCTGCAGTGCGCACCAACATTCCGCTGAGAGGAAGAGAGAGAGGTAGAGAGCAGAGAAGGATTGGGGGTTGTGCGGTGCAGGCATGTTTTATTTTAGTAGGATCCGCAAGCCAACAATGGTTGCTTCCCCTTTACCCTTGTCACATAGGACTCATGTGTCTTTCTTCTCTCCCCTTTTCTGAGTAGTTAGTTACATGTAACTTGAGGCTTTAATGTTCCCTCTAGTGGTTACTTTTTACATTACTTTTTAATCTTTTTGATAATTATTAATTACAATATCCCTTTATGTATTTATACATTGTATGTATTTGTAATGTCTCCTTTAAGGTTATGGCTGGCTGAGGTATAGGGAGGAGCTTGTTCTTCTCCAACCTACATAAAGCCCTCCCCTTGCAGGTTCACTTTTAACTATGATTAAGGGCAGATTGTAAGCCCGATACGCGTCGGCTGAACCTTGTGGTTTTATTGCACCTGTTATGTGGAATTCCTGAATAAAGAACACCAGCGTTTTTCAACCATTGTTGGCTTGCGGATCCTTCTGTGCATATTTGTGGACTGGCCTGGCTTTCCAGATCCTGCACCCATTGGTTTGAAATATAGGGGGTTGAGCATTTTGAACTTCAATTTTCTTATGTTTTACTTTAGCAAGCTGGGGGGGGGGGGGGGGGGGGGGGTAAGGGCTCAATCTAGTTGCACCACTACTCTCCTTCCCCACTCTTTGCACTTCATTGTGAGCTACCCTGTCACTAGCCCCCCCTTCCCCCCACCCCACACACAGCAAAAGCCTCGGCCCTGCACTTTTGCCTGAAGTATGAAACAATTCATAAGCAAAAGATTTAATTTTAGAATTCAAACCATACGGGTCCTTTCTATCATCACTAGTTTTTCTTCATATTAAAGAGGAACTGTAACGACAAAACGGCCCCTGGGGGGTACTCACCTCGGGTGGGGGAAGCCTCAGGATCCTAATGAGGCTTCCCACGCCGTCCTGCGTCCCTCGGGGGTCTCGCTGTAGCCCTCCGTGCAGCGGTGACGCAATATTTACCTTCCTGGCTCCTGCGCAGGCGCTCTGATGCCTCTCGGCGCCGAAGTAGGCGGAAATACCCGATCGCCGTCGGGTCTGCTCTACTGTGCAGGCGCAAGTTTCCGGCGCCTGCGCAGTAGAGCGGACCCGACGGAGATCGGGTATTTCCGTCTATTTCCGTGCCGAAAGTCGCCACAGCGCCCCCGCTGGAGCCAGCAAAGGTAAATATTGAACTGACAGTCGGCACAGTCGCCGGCTGTTCGGAGGGCTGCGGCAAGACCCCCGTGGGACAGAGGACGGCGTGGGAAGCCTCATTAAGATCCGGAGGCTTCCCCCACCCGAGGTGAGTACCCCCCAGGGGAGGTTTTTGTTGTTACAGAGTCTCTTTAACATTTGAAATTGAGAAGGATGGGAATTGAGTTGGGGGTCAATTAAAGGGAACCTTAACTGAATGGGGGGTAAAGAGTTTTACTTACCTGGGGCTATTACCAGCCCCCTGCAGCAGTCCTGTGCCCTTGGCGCCGCTCTGGAATCCTCTGGTCCCCCGCTGTCACTTAGTTTCGTTTTTGCGTAGATATGCGGCAACGCGCATTTTTGGGAGCTATGCCTATAAGATCTACCTAACCTTACATTTAAGGAGAGCCCGAGCTAGGCTCAAAAAACGCAAAAAAAAAAGGTAGGCTACCTGATCCGCAGGGCTGAACGGGTCAGGTAGCTGAAAAAAAAAACGCTGCTCCCGTGGGCCTGTGGGTCACATAGCTGCACTGAGAGACTGTGTGTTTCTCATAGCGTGCAGGGAGGCGGGGGAGTGGCAGCTCAGAAAACCCTGCAGGAACGCCCCTGGCAGGCATTTTAAACAGGGAATTCCTCTCTCCTGTGTATAACTCCAAGTTAGTGACAAATCTTGTCGCTAAACTCGGGGGCTATAGTGCGGCGGTGGGGTGGGGTAGAGAGCGGCTGTGTGGGGACACAGAGACATGTCATTAAGCAGAGAACATGGGTCTGTCCCCCCCCCCCCCCCCCCCCCCCCGAAGATTCACCTCGGGTTGGCTTTAAGCCAAAATTTAAATTTGACAGTGGTTCAAATGTTTCCACACCATGTGCAAACCCTGAAAGGGAACCTGTAGTGAGGAAAATTATTTAAAATAAACACATGATGTAGTTGCAAATGAATATTATATACTAACCTCCCAGGTGGCTCAAGTGGGTGATATTACAGTTTAACAGTGTGCTGACCAGGAAGCTGTTAGGGGGTAATGGCCATTTTTAAGATGGAGGACAGAGAAATCTATTGATGACAGTGGACAAATGGGACGCAGGAGAGGAGAAAGAGATTGAGTAGTAGAATACACAGGAGGTAAGTATGACCTGTGTATGGTTATCTTGACTTTTTATTTTCAGTTCAGGTTCTCTTTAACTATGACTTCTGGCTGGAGTTCTTTTTGGCTAAACGGCACCATTGTATTTAATTTATAGCTGTTAGTGGCCACCTGCTTTGTGTTCAGGAAGTCCAGTGTGCATCCTCATTCCATCTACCTACACAGTCTGTCACCACACACAATGCTCATCAGTTCCTGTGAGACTGATGGCATCCTAATGCTGCTACATGTCATTCAGGTCCTGCTCCAGACTGCATGAGGTGCACAGTGGGGGGTTTTCTGAGCCTCCATTGCCAGCACAGGACCCTTTCATGAACTGTGTAGGGTCTACTTGTCATATAATTTACACACAGCTGGTGTTATGTACTGTATAGTAAATGTTACTGTACACCACACAATATGATTGTTAGGAGATAAAGGATCACTCTAGTGGGCGAGTCTCCATTCACCCAGTGTGCACATCAACCATCCATTGCTGAAATGACTAAAATAATGCATAATCTAAAGATTTACTTGTGTTCTGCAAGAGGCTTTGGTGTATTGTGTCTGCCGAGGCTGAGTCAGGAAAAGGATTTAAAAATTACATTTCTATTAGCGAGGGATTTAAACAGACACATCATCTAGGCAGAGAACACACTAGGTGTGATTGTGCGTGTTTTGCCACAGAAGGCAAAACTGGCACGATTCCACAGGCTATTGAAATCAATAGTCCTCACTCTGTGATCTCTTAACGCAGGATGGCGGCCGCAGAGTGGCTCTCTCGTTCCTTAAGCATGCCATATATTGTGTGATCTCGCGAGAAGCGAGATTAGACGGGAGCGTCCATTAGTAAACAAATCCGGCCGCAGTGATCAGCCTGCCAGCCCGCGATCGGAGCTGGCAGGCTGATTTTTTTTTATTCACAGGGAGAAATATATGTTTATAGCCCTGCGATCTCCCACAGCGCTGTATACAGGACAACCTTGTCACTTAACTGTCCCAAGGAAGGACACACAATCTATTCCCTGCCATTGACATATGTCTATGTATGTATCATGTAGTGTATATATGGTAGTCTAGGGCCAACTTAGGGGAAACGGAGAGAAGTAAAAAAAAAATGTGTTTGTTTTTTCTTAAATAAGGTCTTTTTTTATTAATAATAATAATAATTTAAAAAAAACCTCGGCAGTAATCAAATGCCACTAAAATAAATCCCTATTTGTGAGAAGAAAAAAAGGGTACAATTCATTTGGGTAGTAAGTTGTATGACCGAGCAGTAAACCATGAAAGTTGTGAAGTGCTGAATTATAAAAAATGGCCTGGTCACTAGGGGGGGGTATAAAGCTCTGGTCCTCAGGTGGTTAAAGTGGATCTGAACACTTGCATAAGACACAAGGAAAACACAGATTAATCCACCCTGTTCGTGTTTAGAGTGAAGAGCCTGTCTGATTCCCCTCAGCTGCAAGTATTCACAATTGTAATTTTAGCTCTCAGTTGGGTCAGCACAGACACTCAGCAGTCCTCAGCTAACTAGTAAACACAGGATGTTAACCCTTTGCTTCCCTGGAACCAGGAAGTAGACACACTGCAGATTTATTGCAGGACTTCTGTCAGCAGCAAACAAGTAAATGGCATTTTAGAAATTTCTTAACTGTCTTACAATTTTCTCAACTGTTTTTACAATATTGCATTCTTCAAATTTGCCGTTCTAAGCCACTTAACATTCCAAATAACCAGCTAAATAATAACTGGCTGTGAAGGGAATACTCATAAATAAGAGAGATCTAAGCTTAGGTTTGTCATGTGCTTCTGGTAGACAAGAGAAAGCACCAAACTCATCCAAGGCAGAGGTGGGTGTTTTATCTTTGTGAATAACAAACCTTGAATCTGCACACTTGGAATGTAGCTCAGGCAAGTGGGAGGATAATTGTCTTGTAAAACTTCACAGATGTAATGAGCGAGGGTACGTTTGAGTTGTTTTTTTTCTCTTTCTAGACGCAAACTTCAAAGCAACTCGGCAAGCCGAAATTGTTTGCATGTTGAGATCTTAGGCCTGTCATTTTAAGTAAGCCAGCTGCATAAAATAAGGATCAGGTAGAGAGTACAAAGCGATGATCCTGACACAGGCTGACAGTGCAGCAAACTAACTTCTCCCTCCCGACAGGCATTATACAAATCCTTGTGTATGGTATGCTGGGGATTGGAACACAAGCCAAGCTCTGGCTGAGGGTGAATCACAGAGATGCGCAAAGCATATGTACACCTCCATGACACACTACATGTATTATTGTGTATTTGCCATGTATTCTTCAACTTCTCAGTTTGTATTGAGGAGACCAACAAAGCCTGAATTTTCTCCCCTAATCCACACCTATGTATCCTAACCATAGCCTCTCACCGGCCTGTGCCTAAAATTCTACCGCGCCTAAACTTGACCCCATCACCTAATTCCCCTTTCCCCTATTTCTACTACATGGGCCACCCCTGCTCATGGACAGCGCTCTCATTGAAGCAAGACGGACAATTGCCCCAGGAGTCCCGAGCTATGCTGCCCCCCTTCTTCAGCTTTCCCCCGGGGCTGTTCTAGGATGTCGTCCCCAGGGCCCCTACAATGTTGTGAGCAATATCAACTCACCTGTCCCCCTGCTGGTTTGTCTGCGCTCCCTTCTTCCTTTATCAATGCTGGCTGCCTCTTCTAAGTGACCTGGCGCATTATTGCCTAATAACACGTGGCAGGTCACTAAAACGAGACAGTCAGCGTGGATGGATAAAGGCGGTAGCATGGACAGACCAGCGCCGGGACAAGTGGGTTGATATTGCTCACAGCACTGCAGGGGCCCCTTCGGCAACATACTTGAAGATGAAGGGAGGGGGCGATAGCCGGGGGAGGTTAGGGTCCCTCAAGGTTAATTTTGCCCCGGAGCCCCAGCGTTGCATCAACCGGCCCTGACCCTTCCGTGAAGTCATCTCCATCATATGCGACAAAGCTGGCCCGTGCAGCGGAAAGGAGGGGTGAAGTGAAGTTACTCACCTCTCTAAGATCAACACCAAATGCACCTTCCACCAAGGCATCCCAATCTACATGGCTTCAGCGGCATCTGTCATCATGTGACCTGTCTCCACTCTGCTTGATGAGGGCGATCTGACTACCTATACTGGGAGTCACATCTGTCTACCTATTCTGGAAGAGGGGCCTTACAGTCTGGCTGTGTCATGCAGAGGGCTCCTCTGGCTAGCTAAACTAGAGGTCACATTTGCCCATCTATACTGGGGGGGGGGGGGGGGGGGGGGAGAGGTCTTACCTAATACAAAGGACTCCTCTGGCTACCTTTACTGGGAATGGCTACATCTGGCTTTCTGATTCTGAGAGCTCCTCTGGATACCTATACTGGGGGTCATATCTAGCTACCTATGCTGGGGGAGCCCTCTCTGGATACATAGTACTGGAGGCCCTTCTAGCAACCTATACTTGGGGTAGCTACATCTGGCTACCTATACTGGGGGTGGCGACCTAATACTGTGGGCTCCTCTGGTTACCATTACTGGGGGCCACATTTTTCTTAATGATTGTGCTCGCTTATGCAGCCCGATCAGCAGGAGGGTCCCGGCAAGCAGAGAAGGCCTGGAAGATGTCACGGGAAGCCTTATTAGGATCCAGAGACTTCCCTATCCTTAGGTAAGTATGTGGGTTAAACCTGTGCTTTGGTTTGAGTTCTCTTTAAAGCGGAACTGTAAACAGTTTCACTTACCTGGGGCTTCCTGAAGCCCCCCGCAGCCGTCCTGTGCTCTCGCCGGTTCTGCCCGAGCCTTCGTTCTCCTGCGCAAGCTATTTTCATTACCGCCGACTAACAAGTCGACGGCAACTACGCCTGTGCACCCCGGGCAATGCGACGCTTTCTTTGCGTTCCCACCCGCTAGAGCAGCTATGCACTGCCCGGGGCGCACAGGCGCAGTTGCAAGTCGGCAATAATGAAAGTAGCTCCCGCGGGAGAACGGAAGTTCAGGCAGGACCGGCGAGGGCACAGGACGGCTGCTTCGGGAAGCCCCAGGTAAGTGAAACTGTTTGATTTTAACGAATTTACAGTTCCGCTTTAAGATTAAACACAAGGTAGATGGTTTTATTACTCGGCAGGGTCATGAAAAGTTTAAAAGACCCTTAATCAGAGATGGATTAAGATGTAATGGGGCCCTAGGCAAGGTAGTAGATTTGGGACTCCCTTGTGGTCATTTTGGTAAGCTGAAGTGGAGAGAGGTCAACGAAGTTGGCTGGTGGGTCCCTTGACACCAACTAGGCCCCGAGCACCTGCCTAGGTTGCCTGGTAGATGATCCTGCTCTGGCCCTAATATTAGATCTTGAGAGAAATCTTTGCTCCCTGCCAATGATTTGCCCCGCAGTCCATCAGGGCTGCACTCAAGTCGGCTTCTTTTTCAACATCTTTTATATTTAGTTTCCTATCCTTCCATCGATTACAACCGTACGGGTGGCTAATGTTTATGGGTGTCTCAGGAACGCTGTAGGTTTCCTTTCCAACAAAGTGGAAAATGTACACAAGATGGTGATCAATCATATAAAAGTATACATACAGTGACATAGCATTAAACGATAGTGCAGAATAAATATTGCGTTATGTCGTGCAGGCTGCAGTAAGAGCTCTTGGAAGAAGCATCGGATGACTGAAAGTTTCTCAATTCAGGGACCACTTACCAGCCCTTTAGAAACAGGGTAGATTGCTTTTGTTACAGGAAATGTGATTCTTGAAGCCTTAGCACAGCCTTTATTTTTTCTATATGTATATGATAGTAAGTTTGCATTAATTAGCAAAGCATAATGTTTTGTGCCTTGCACATCTGCAATTTGTGCTATAAATATATTTAAAGTACCTGGCTGCTTGGCTTCTGTAGTTTCATTTCACGTTGAGATGACATTGCAGTTTTACTGGACAGAAAGCGCCTCCCCCGTACATTAGGTATTTGACTGACGTTTCCAAAGGGAATTTCACTGGAACAGCTGCATCAAAGAAGAAAATTGTGTGAGTTATGGCATAACCCCCTATTCACCTTTACTGCCGATGAAAAATATGTCTTTAATAGAGTTGGACTTAGACCTTTTTCGCATGGGAGAATGAACTGCGCATTTGTTGGGCAGTTCAGCCTCCCGTCTGCAGGCGACTGTAGTCCGCGTGTCTACATGCATTGGACGCCTGTCTACTGTCCGTGCCAAGCACTACCAAGCACTGAGCAGGTGTACAAGAATAGTTGACAGGCAGTGAATTAACTGCCCATGTGAAACAGTCCTAACTCTCACTGATAACTAATAAAAGGTCATGAAACTCCTGTGCAGCCAAGAAATACATCTGGAGGAAGGTAACTGATAAACAGCTCAAGATTCCTCTGTGTGGAGTAATTTTAATTTTTAACTGTTATTCACCTGAGACAATAAAAATTTTAAACCTTGATTTTTAACTTTTAAAATCAAAGTAGATTGTAAGCCCTTGGCAGGGTCCTTCCCTCCCTAGTGTATTATATATATTTGTGTGCTCCATTCCTATGACAGCCTCGTACTTGTATTACTGGGCCTACCTAACTAGCCTAAGATCGCATGCTCATGTATTTTGTACTGTTTGCCTTGTATAGCTTTGTCCTATGTTGTATAACCTTATTACGTCTGTCATCCTTTGTACCTTTTATGAAATGTATTGTCCAGCACTGCATAGTATGTTAGCGCTTTATAATTAAAATAAATAATAATAATAATTAGAAGACTGCTGCTGCTATTGGGTAAACCTCAAAATTGAATTGAATTAATTTATTTTAACATGAACAGTTGGGAAGTCATGGGCCCTTATTCACTAAACCTTTTCTCTTGAGCTTTCTCTGAGGTCAGGGGTGTCCAAACTTTTAAGGCCAAGAGCCATATCGCTGTTCTTGAAAGTTCTAGGGGGCCAACCTAGTGAAATTAAACAAAAATTTTGCTGCTTGCCTTAAGATACACTGTGACATTTTGTCAAATAAAACATTTCTACGGGAAAAAAAACCCATATACCGTGTGCAATTAGCACAGTGGCAGCTGCTAATCAGTGGCTGTTACCAGGGGCGTAACTAGAAATCACTGGGCCCCCCGGCGAAACTTGGATGCCCCCCTAAAAAAACACCCAAAACAGAAATGGGAAAGGCAGGCCAGGCCCCCCTCTGGTGTCTCCCCCTGCAGTTGCATCCCTTGCAGGGGTGATTGTTACGCCCCTGGCTGTTACTGCTGCTGGCACAGTGACGGATGCTAATCAGTGGCTACTACAGTGGTGGCTGATAACCTACAGGTAAGCGAAGAGAGAGGCAAAGCAGCAACACAAGGTGGACCCTACATGCCACATCGTAGCTATGGCCTGGTGGCTGCGTGGAATTAACAACTGTAGAGAGCTTTGGGGACCACCAAAAAAGGCTGGGCAGGCCTCATTTGGCCCCCGGGTCGGACGTAAGACATGATTGTCCTAGGTGATATTTTCATACATTGTCAATGATATTCCTTTTAAGTCACCATCAAGCAAGAAAATAGTAAAAATAATTTTAATAGCACCTTTTTACCTACTTTTTGATACTTTTTCCATTGCAAAGTGCTGAAAAGAAACTTTAAAAAGAAGATGGAACATTTTCTCCTAGGAGAAAACTGAGGAGAAAAGACGAATTGAATAAGGCCCATGAACTCCAGCAGAAAGTCTAGGGCCAGACATACAGCCACTGGAGGAACCTGCTTCTGTTATGGGATGCTGCTGACACACACAAGGAATGAATTGTCTCCCCACTTACGTCACCAGAGATCCCTCATCCCTAATTTTAGTGTGTCATGTAAAATACTGCTTCTTGTTCTTTATTAGGACACATAAGTAATGAGCACATACTCAATGCTGTAAAAATTAGTGTGAAGTCAACGTGCTGTAATTTTTCAAAAAAATCTGAACTCCTAATAATACGGGAACACCCTGCTGTCTGCTTTTATAACTCATAATGAAAGGCTGCATCACCTCAAATAAAAGTGCTTTCATTCCATGTTTCATTGATTTGCCGGCTTTATGTTTCAGGAGGCCAGTAGTACTAAGGCCATAGGCAAAGCACATCAAATTATCCCCTTCCATTGAAAAAGCAAAAAAACAATCCTCATTGTGGAGTTTTGGTTACTGGTTGTTATATTAGGCTGTATTCCCTAACCTGCCTTAAAGGGACTCAGAGCTGAAACCTTACAAAGATTTTATACATACCTTGGGCTTCCTCCAGACCCATCCACTCCGATCAATCCCACGCCAAAATCCTCCACTGCCTGCAGCTTCGGGAACCGGGTCCCGTCCCTGAATGTCAGTCGTGGCCAGCTACGCAGGAGAAGTGCGCTTTTTGCGTACCTCTCCAGCAGCTGCTGGAGAGATAGCTAGAGGGCGCACTTCTCTTATGCCAGACTGGCTCCGACTGACGGAAGTGCGAGGGACCCGGTACCGGAGCTGCAGACATCAGAGGACAGCGGCGTGGGATTGATCGGAGTGGACGGGGCTGGAGGAAGCCCCAGGTATGTATAAAATCTTTTTAAGGTTTCAGCTCTGGTACACTTTGAAGCAAACCTATAAGGTTTGTGACCTAACATTTTAGATACTAAGGGCCCGTTCAGATCACAAATGCGGATGGCCATGCGTGCGGAACGCGTGCGGACCGCAACGCGTACGAACGCATGGCCATCCGCGTTTGTGTGCGTTGCGTGGCTGATCCCATCACTGAAAAGTGAATGGGACAGCCACGCGTTTTAGCAAAATCTGCGTGCAGCATGCGTTCCCGGACCGCACAGGTCCGGAACGCATGCAGTGTGAACATCAGACATTGCACTCTATGCAATGTCTGATGTCGTGCGTATCGGCCACCTGCACACGTTTCCAAAACGCGGCTGGAAACGCGTGCAGTGTGAACGGGCCCTTACCTAGGGAGAGGGAAGCCCTGGGTTCATTTAGAACAGGGGTGTAAAATTCAATCATGTAAGGTGCCACAATCTAAAACATAGTCTATGTCATGTGCGAAATTGTTTATAAAGACTGAACTTTTACCGAACAGTCTCAAAGTGTCATAACTATAGCGACCATTGGGCTGGATCCCCGCTCCTCCTTCCTCTTCTGAAGAGTAGCCCAGGGGAGCAGTTTTACATTTACCTGCTTCAATGCTGTATTAGGTCACCTGCATCCCTCTGGCTCTGAATGCATGTCGTGATCAGGAGCTGAAGGTATGGAAGCACTACTGTGTGTGGAGATTGTGCCAGTGGGAAAGGGGAGTGTGCATGAGTGTGCATGTGTTTTAACAGCCATAATGGGGGGGATTTGGATCCAAGGAAGGAGACCCATGCTAATTTCACTGAGGGGGTTGTTGCTGAACCCAGGCTCAAACTCATACAGTCATCCTCTGAATGGGAGGGCAGTGTACTGTTATTCTTTTACCACTTGCAATAATTCACATTTGAAGCTCTCAAGGGCCACGTTAAATGGCAAGGAAGGCTGCATTCGGGCCTTGTGTTTCACACTTGCCCTCTAGTGGCTTTCCCCATCCTCCTCTGCAAAGTCATTCCAGTGCTGAGGCTCTCGAAGATCGCAGTGGCCACACAGTGCCTGCGCAGCAGCACAAACCCATTTGGCATTCGGCAGAAAAAGCCAAGCTTGATCAGGTCCATGCTACTGTGCAGGCGCAAAATGGCTCTCACATGTACAGTAGCATAGACCCCATTGGGGTCGGCTTTTTCTGCTGAAGCCTGAGCAGGTCCAAACTACTGTTCAAGCCATTGACAACAGTCTTCCAGGGGGCACAGCCCTGGAAAAGCCCAGTGGGGGTGAATGGGGGATGGCCCTAGATTATCCACAAGATTTCCTCTATTCAGGTTAGTACCCATTTGGGGCACCTATTTTCCCTACAGGTACGCTTTAAGGGATACCCGGGGGTGACGTGTGACATGATGAGATAGATATGTGTATGTAAGGTGCCTAGCACACTAATAACTATGCTGTGCTACTTTTTTTCTTTCGCTTTCTGAAAGAGTTAAATATCAGGTACCGTATGTAAGTGGCTGACTCAGTCCTGACTCAGACAATGACTACAGTGTGACCCTCACTGATAAGAAATTCCAACTATAAAACACTTTCCTAGCAGAAAATGGCTTCTGAGTGCAGGAAAGAGGTAAAAAGGGTAAATAGTTCAGATTTTAGCTCTGGCATACTTCAATGAATGTGTCATTGAGCAAAAACAATAAAACAGTTAAAACTTAAAAAGTAGATGTAAATATAAAACTGTGGAATATCTTAAAAAAAACATTTTTAGGAGAAGTAAGATAGATACAATTGGTTATTTCATTAGTTTAGTTTTGCCTTTGGGTTTTCGCTAAGCCAAATTGCATATAAATGTATTGCATTACGCTATATTCAGTGCGCAGTAAGACTTTATGCATGTTATTCTTCTTTCTGCAATTTAGTGAATTCATTCACCCCATTGTGTGGCATGGTGGTCTAGTGGCTAGCACCTTTGCTTTGCTGTGCTAAAGTCCCAAGTTCAAATCTGAGCCAGGACACTGAGTGGTCATCTCTGTTTTTGTGTGAATTTCTTCCAGGGATTCTGGTTTCTTCCCACAACCTAAAAACATACTGCTAATTTATTGGCCTTAGACCAGGGGTCTCAAACTCAATTTACCTGGGGGCCGCAGGAGGCAAAGTCAGGATGAGGCTGGGCCGCATAAGGAATTTCACAATTGCGGCACATCGCCGCCTCTGCCCGCCCCTCTCACTCTTCCTTCACAGAGAGGGGCGGGGAGAGGCAGGCGATCCGTGCGGTGATTGACATCAGGAGGGGCAGAGCTGAAGCTGAAAGCTCTGCCCCTTCCAGGAAATGCCAGCGGATTGCCCCCCCGGCGATTTGGGGGCTCTGCAGCCCTCGTTTAGCGGCGGGGTTGCGGCGGATTACTTGGGAGCACTGAAGCGAACTATAAGGAAGCTTTTGCCAGCGAGGGCCACAAAATATTGTATCGAGGGCCGCAAATGGCCCGCGGGCCGCGAGTTTGAGACCCCGCCTTAGACCATGACAGGCACCTTAGACTTGTTAGAGATTTAACAACATCATTGCCTAAGCTGCAGCATAGAAAAGCAATCACAAGATGTAACTGTATGTAATGCGAAGAACTCTATGGTGTTGTGGCTTCCTGTATTCTCTCTGTGTTCCCCTCTGCTCTAAGTAAGCTGCATTACCTGATGGTTGTATACAGGCTCGGACTGAGCCACCGAACCACCAAGGGTCCCATCGGTGGGCCCCGACTGCCCCGCCTCCTGGGGGCCCCAGAGCTAAGAGGGAGGATGGGGGGAAATTGGGCACAGAGCAGCGGGGAGGGGGCAAAGCCTCCCCCCCCTCACCTAGGGGCCCCCCTTCCGCGCAGAAGTGCAGCCAGCAGAGAGCGGAGAATAGCTACAGAGCTTCAGATAATGCTAGCTCCGCATGCCGCTGCTGCCCTGCTGGTCTCCGTCCTTTGTAGTGACGCTGTCCAATCACGCTCTCGCAGGAAGTACTGCGAGAGCATGATTGGACAGCGTCACTACAGGAGACGGAGACCAGCAGGGCAGCAGCGGCATGCGTGGAGCTAGCATCATCTGAAGCTCGGTAAGCTATTTTCGGCTCGCTGCTGGCTGCACTTCTGGAGGAGGGGGGTGCGCCGAAGGGGGGGGCCCTAGGTGAGGGGGGGGGGGGGCTTCCCCGCTGATCTGTGCCCGCTGCCCCCCCCCTTCCAAGCTGGGGGGGGGACTTGCATTTTGTGGGGGTATCTGCCAGCAACCTGATTGCATTGTGTGGGGGTATCTGCAGCCAACCTGTTTGCATTTTGTGGGGGTATCTGCAGCCAACCTGTTTGCATTTTGTGGGGGTATCTGAAGCCAACCTGATTGCATTTTGTCATTTTGTGGGGGCATCTGCCGTCAACCTGATTGCATTTATGTGGGGGTATCTGCAGCCAACTTGATTGCATTATGTGGGGGTATCTGCAGCCAACCTGATTGCATTATGTGTAGGTATCTGCAGCCAACCTGATTGCATTTTGTGGGGGTATCTGCAGACAACCTGATTGCATTTTGTGGGGGTATCTGCCACCAACCTGATTGCATTTTGTGGGGGTATCTGCCACCAACCTGATTGCATTTTGTGGGGGATCTGCAACCAACCTGCTTGCATTTTGTGAGGGTATCTGCCACCAACCTGATTGCATTTTGTGAGGGTATCTGCCACCAACCTAATTGCATTTTGTGGGGGTATCTGCAGCCAACCTGTTTCCATTTTGTGGGGGTATCTGCAGCCAACCTGATTGCATTTTGTGGGGGTATCTGCAGCCAACCTGATTGCATTATGTGGGGGTATCTGCAGCCAACCTGATTGCATTATGTGGGGGTATCTGCAGCCAACCTGATTGCATGTATCTGCAGCCAACCTGATTGCATGATTGCCAATGTATGTGTGTCCACCAATCTAGTCGCCACCCAGCGACGGTGAACACACAACAGCGGAAACGAAGTGGGAACGCAATCGCAAGAGTGGCGATTGCCAATATTGACACAAGACCGAATCAGACAGAGCACAAGTGTAGCAAGAAAGACATAGCAAATAACGTCAAAGAAAATAACAAACGCTAGCTAAACGCGAACTTTGCACTCATTAGCAACAGCGAACGCGTTAAAGACACGATTACCGCGCGTTAGGCGCCCAGTGATAAGCGTGCCACCCTAACTAACCAATGTAACACAAACACGAAAATAGAGAACGCAAACGCTTGCTAAACGGTTACTACACCGAGCCTACAGCAAGCGTTCGTACCAGACAAGACAGAGAGAAGGAGTAGCCAGAAGCAACCGCAGCTCTGGCCTACACTCCCAGACAGAGTACAGAAGGAACCACCGCCACTACCGCTAGGACGAATGCGATCCAGACAGACAGACAGATGCGGCTACCAGTACCAACCGCTGCTCTGGTTAGCACCCCTAAGGCAGAATACAGAAGGAACCACCGCCACTACCGCTAGGGCGAATGCAATCCAGACAGACAGAACGATTTCCTGTTGACCGCCGCTGGTGACAAGACAATCGCAACAGATGACAGTATAAGGCAAAACAGATAATACAACCTGACTACGCTAGAAGGGATGCCTAGTGCAGTCCCACGGAATTACTCTAAAGGCTAATACACACATCAGACCATAGTCTTTTGAAAGTGAAAGATCACAGACCAATTTTACCCCCTTCCATGTAGTATGAGAGCCATACCTACACAGTCTATTCTATGGAGCTGAACTCCCCATAAGAAAAAAATCTTTGCAAGATGCTGCACACACAGATGCTGTACAAACACAAAAGATCAGTATCAGTAACCAATGCTCGGAGCCTTGCAAATAAAATAGACGAACTAGAGTTCCATCTGAAAGACAAAGGCTATGACATTGTGGGAATAACCGAGACATGGATGGATGAAAGCCATGACTGGATAGCTAATTTAAAAGGATACAATGTGTCTAGGAAGGATAGAACAGGGAAAAAAGGTGGAGGGGTTTGTCTCTTTGTTAAGAATTCTTTTACAGCTGTCCTCAACGATGAGATGGAGGAAGATTGCGAAGATGCGGAGTCCGTTTGGGTAAATATTCATGGTGGAAATAAAAGTTGCCAATTGCTTATTGGGGTATGCTACAGGCCACCTCTTATTAATGAAGCTGCAGAACTGTGATTACTACAGCAGATTGAAAAAGCTGTAAGTAAATATGAGGTCATAATTATGGGCGACTTCAACTTTACAGACATTGACTGGAGTATTGAGGCTACCCATTCTGATAAAAGCAGCAGATTTCTGGCAGCACTACAGGACAATTACTTGACTCAAATGGTAACGGAACCAACTAGGGGGAATGCGTTACTGGATCTGATCATTTCTAATAGACCAGATAATGTATCAAATGTGCAGGTTCAAGAACATTTGGGAAATAGTGATCACAACATGATAACGTTTGATCTTGTGACTGATAGGCCACGGGGCAGCGGGACCACTAAAACTATGAATTTTAGAAAAGCAAAGTTCAATCAAATTAGGCAGGCACTAAGTTTGGTGAACTGGGATAATGTACTAAAAGGGGAAGACACTGAAGGGAAATGGCAAGCTTTTAAACTTATACTCAATTAATATTGTAGTATGTATATCCCATATGGAAACAAAATATCTAGGAATAAAAAAGGCCTCTATGGATGAATAGAAAGGTTAAAGATAAAATGAAGAGGAAAAAGAATGCCTATAAGGTCTTAAAACAGGAGGAGACCGAGGCTGCACTAAGCAATTATAAGGCGTGCAATAAAAATTATAAAAAAGAAATTAGGCAGGCAAAGATTGAAGCTGAAAATCAAATCGCTAAGGATATCAAATCTAACCCAAAAAAGTTTTACAAGTACATTCACTCTAAAAAAAGAAAGGTTGACTGTATAGGACTCCTAAAGGATGAGGGTGGGAACTCAATGGTGGATGACCAAGGTAAGGCAGAGTTATTAAATGCTTTCTTTGCTTCTGTCTTCACAAAAGAAACAGCACTGTTAAAAATTACAGAGGCAGAAGAGTCTCAATCTTCTAACTGTAATACTAAATACTTAACGCAGGAAGAAGTGAAGGCAAGACTAAATAAATTAAAAATAGACAAGGCACCTGGCCCGGATGGCATGCATCCTCGGGTCCTAAGGGAATTAAGTTCAGTTATAGATAAACCCCTTTATCTTATCTTTTGTGACTCTCTTTCAACTGGCAGAGTCCCAG
This sequence comes from Hyperolius riggenbachi, assembly GCF_040937935.1. Classification (NCBI taxonomy): domain Eukaryota; kingdom Metazoa; phylum Chordata; class Amphibia; order Anura; family Hyperoliidae; genus Hyperolius; species Hyperolius riggenbachi. The sequence continues at coordinate 213,563,467 of NC_090656.1, forward strand.
TGGATTGGCGTACAGCCCACGTTTTCCCATTATTTAAGAAGGGCAAAAAATCAGATCCAGGAAATTATAGACCTGTAAGCTTAACATCAGTTGTATGCAAACTATTTGAGGGGTTACTAAGAGATACTATACATGACTTCATACTAGAAAATAATCTTATTTCTCAGCATCAACATGGGTTTACTAAAGACAGGTCCTGTTTGACTAACATGCTCAGCTTTTATGAGGTAGTGAATGCTAATATGGATATTGGGAATGCTGTAGATGTGATATACTTGGACTTTGCAAAGGCCTTTGACACTGTTCCCCAGAAAAGTCTGGTGCAAAAGTTGAGGATGCAAAGACTGGGGAAGAGTCTGTGTGCATGGATAGGGAACTGGCTAATGGACAGAAAACAAAGAGTTGTGGTCAATGGATCGTACTCAAAATGGGAGACTGTTAGCAGTGAGGTACCACAGGGGTCTGTTCTGGGTCCAGTGCTCTTCAATTTATTTATTAATGACCTAGTAGATGCAGAAGTGAGCAATGTTGCTATTTTTGCAGATGCAAAATTGTGCAGAATCATCAACTCTCAGGATAGTGTCATATTGCAACAGGATCTGGATAGGATGGATATATGGGCACATACATGGCAGATGAAATTCAATGTTGAAAAATGTAAAGTCATGCATTTTGGACGTACTAATGCTCTAGGACCATACAAAATAAATGGGATACAGTTGGGGACATAAAACTTGGAGAAGGACTTAGCATCGACAACAAGTTAAATAATCGTACTCAATGCCAAGCAGCTGCAGCTAAAGCTAACAAAATTTTGGGATGCATTAAAAGGGAAATAAAAACTCAAGATGCTAGCATAATATTGCCCCTGTTTAACTCTCTAGTGAGGCCACATCTGGAATATGGAATTCAGTTCTGGGCACCACATTACAAAAAAGATATTGCAGTTTTAGAGCAGGTGCAGAGATGAGCAACAAAATTGATACGTGGGATGGAAGGTCTCACTTACCAAGAAAGGTTAGATAAACTGGGTTTATTTAGTCTAGAGAAAAGACGCCTTAGAGGGGATCTAATTAACATGTATAAATACATCAGAGGGCAATATAATAGCTTGGCGGATGAGTTTTTTGTCCCTAGGCCTTCTCAAAGGACTAGAGGACATGATCTGCGCATGGAGGAAAAACGTTTTAGCCATTTATTTAGGAAAGGGTTCTTTACAGTAAGAGTGATTAAGATGTGGAATGCATTGCCACAGGAAGTCGTTATGGCAAACTCTATACCTGCATTTAAAGGGGGCTTAGATGCTTTCCTTGAGTTGAAAGACATCCATGGCTACAATTACTAGGTAATGCCTAAAGATGTTGATCCAGGGATTTTATCTGATTGCCATCTGGAGTCGGGAAGGAATTTTTCCCTTTAGGGGATAATTGGACCATGCCTTGTAAGGTTTTTTTCGCCTTCCTCTGGATCAACAGGGATATGTGAGGGAGCAGGCTGGTGTTGTACTTTATACTGGTTGAACTCGATGGACGTATGTCTTTTTTCAACCAATATAACTATGTAACTATATGCAAAAGATCTGTTCCTGCAAAAGATCCGTTCCTGCAAAATGCATTCATAGTCTATGATATCTGTAGATCATCATACACACCTTGTTTAACAGACATTAATCTGCAGATCAGATCCACCAGGATGGATTTTCAGATCTGCAGATAATTGTCTGATCTGCAGATGAATGTCAGTTAAACAAGGTGTGTATGATGATCTGCAGATCTCATAGACTATGAATGCAATTTTCAGGAACGGATCTTTGGCAGTAACAGATCTTTTGCAGATACTGATCTTTTGTGTCTGTACAGCATCTGTGTGTGCAGCATCTTGCAAAGATTTTTTTCTGATGGGGAGTTCAGCTCCATAGAAAAGACTGTGAAGGTATGGCTCTCATACTACATGGAAGGGGGGAAAATTGGTCTGTGATCTTTCATTTTCAAAAGACTATGGTCTGATGTGTGTATGTGGCCTAAGATAATCTTAACAAACGATTAGCAAAGGCTGAGACTCCAGGTAAGTCAGCAGGAACAAACCATCATGACCAGCGAGGAATTCTGGGAAGAAATGGTTTTTATACTGCAAGCCATCAGAGGAAGCAGCTAAGCAATTTGCATGACAAGTGGATGCAAATTCCTCCCCAAAACAGCAACTCTGCAGCTTGCAGAGTGGAGACAGGTCTCTTCTCCAGGGACCTGCCGCACTCATATTTACAAAATGGTCAAACAGCTGTCTGCCTGTGCAGACAGCAGAGCCGATCATTACAACTTCATAGTAGAAAATAATCTTATTTTTTAGCATGGGTTTACTAAAGACAGGTCCTGTTTGACTAACATGCTCAGCTTTTATGAGGTAGTGAACGCTAATGTGGATATTGGGAATGCTGTAGATGTGATATACTTGGACTTTGCAAAGGCCTTCGACACTGTTCCCCACAAAAGTCTGGTGCAAAAGTTGAGGACGCAAGGGCTGGGGAAGAGTCTGTGTGCATGGATAGGGAACTGGATAATGGACAGAAAACAAACGTTGTGGTCAATGGATCATATTCAAAATGGGTGACTGTTAGCATTGGGGTCCCATGGGGTCAGTTCTGGGTCCAGTGCTCTTCAAATTATTTAATAAAGATCTAGTAGATGCAGTAGAAAGCAATGTTGCTATTTTTGCAGATGATACAAAATTGTGCAGAATCATCAACTCTCAGGAAGATAGTGACATATTGCAACAGGATCTGGATAGGATGGCTATATGGGCACATAAATGGCAGATGTAATTCAATGTTGAAAAGTCATGCATTTTGGTCGTACCAATGGTCTAGCAACATACAAAATAAATGGGAAACAGATGGGGACATCAATCTTGGAGAAGGATTTAGGAGTACTCATCAACAAGTTAAATAATCGTATTTAATGCCAAGCCGCTGCAGCTAAAGCTAATAAAATGTTGGGATGCATTAAAAGGGAAATAAAAATGAGAGATGCTAGCATAATATTGCTACTGTTTAACTCTTTAGTAAGACCACATCTGGAGCATGCAATTCAGTTCTGGGCGCCACACTACAGGAAAGATATTGCAGTTTTACAGCAGGTGCAGAGACGGGCAACAAAATTGATACGAGGGATGGAAGGTCTCACTTACCAAGAAAGGTTAGATAAACTGGGTTTATTTAGTCTATAGAAAACACGACTCAGAGGGGATCTAATTAACATGTATAAATACATCAGAGGGCAATATAAAAGCTTGGCGGATTAGCTTTTTGTCCCTAGGCCTTCTCATACGACTAGAGGACATGATCTGCGCATGCAGGAAAAATGTTTTTGCGCATGGAGGAAAAACGTTTAAACCATTAATTTAGGAAAGGGTTCTTTACAGTAAGAATTATTAAGATGTGGAATGCATTGCCACAGGAAGTAGTTATGGCAAATTCTATACCTGCATTTAAAGGGGGCTAAGATGCTGTCCTTGCGTTGAAAGACATCCATGGCTACAATTACCGTACTAGGTAATGCCCAGTGATGTTGATCTACAGATTTTATCTGATTGCCATCTGGAGTCGGGAAGGAATTTTTACCCTTTTGGGGCTAATTGGACCGGCTAGGCATTTGTAAGGGTTTTTCGCCTTCCTAGGGATCAACAGGGATATGTGAAGGAGCAGGCTGGTGTTGTACTTTATTTTCTGGTTGAACTTGATGGATATATGTCTTTTTTCAACCCAAATAACTATGTAACTATGTAACAATTAGTTCACTGCAAAGAGCTTTATTAGCATGAAAAATTGATTTTATTACAAAAAAAAGTGATCAGCTAACTTTTCAGTCTAGTCATATCATCCATCTGATGCAACTATGAGTATAAGCATAGCACCCAACTGTCCCTCTATTGAAGAGACCAGAATCCCCCTGTCACTCTTTCTTGCTCATTTGTCCCTCTTTCAGGACTGATGTAGAGATCTATGTAACAATTTGTATTTTTCTACTGAAAACTGTATTTAACTGACTCAAAACTTTATTTCCATCAATAAAAATGGATCTATTTCTAATTTTCAAATGTTACAATTTTAAAAAAAACTAATGATAATAGAAAGGACCAGTGTGGTTTGAATGATAAAACGACATCTTTTGATTCTGAATTATTTTGTGACATCCATGGTGAGGGGTATGGTGGAGGCATGGTTGGATGTGTGGCAGGGGCGTCTTAATGTGTCCCTCTTTCTTCTCTTAAAAAGTTGTGAGGTAAGCGTATAAGGGCAAACTGATTGCTATGAAAAAATTGACTAGTGTCAATTTTTTTATTATAATGGAACAGCACCTGCGTTCGCAAAGGGGCTCAGAGCAGTGAGGGGGGCCCCCAACCAGATGAGGTGATGAGAGCAGCATGCAGTGTGTAAGCAAGAGGCGGTGACACAGGTTATTTCAGCCGAGGCCCCCATACACGCTGGGAAAGTTTTGCTTTCCGCAGAGTAGTTCTCGTTCATCCCTAATTTTTACCAAATTGAAAGGATAACTACTGTTATCAAGTTATCCACATAGCGGAAGCAGGGCTGCAGGATTTTTATTTGCGCTATTGATTAACTGTGTGTTGAGTACAGTTCCGGGGGCAGTTACCTTCACTACATGCCCAGGGCCGGCCCTAGACTTTTCGCCGCCTGAGGCAAGTTTTGAAAAAACTGGAGGAGAGCGCAGATCGGGGGACCCAGGCGAGGGAGGGGGGGTCCGCCCCCCCCCCCCTACCCCCACCGCTAGGCCCAATAACCCCGTCCTGGCAGCTACCCCTCCAGCTCAGCGGCCGGCACCCCTGCACCCACGGACGGGCGGATGCCGCCCCTAGAACTTTGCCGCCTGAGGCAAAAGTTTCACCCCGCCTCATGAGCAGGCCGGCCCTGTATATGCCCATATCCAAGTTACTGAACTATTTGGTGCTGATGTCATTTGTTTGCTACTAGTGGCAGCCAGCTCTGGGGCAATTGCCAAGGTCGCCTCAATGGTAGCGCCCGGTCTGTTTATGCTGTATAAAATGCCCCAATAAAGTCAGTTTCAGGCCCCTTTTACAGACTTTCTTTATGTTGCATTAACCTTTCTGCACACAGATTAAAGAATATGGGGTAAAGTACACATAGCCCATCGAGCTGTGCTGCGCCGGAAGTTCCCGAATTGCTGCCAACCCGCTGCAAAGTCAACAGCGCGTTACCGTCGGACTTCCGCAGCGACGGAATGCATGGACGTCTAAGGGCTGATGAAAGGAGGACTTGGTCTCCTGAAACGCGTTGCAATATATTTTAATAAACCTCAATCAACACTATACGGGAGCCGCCGTTTCTTCTTTCCTACACGCATTGCTGCATTACAATTAGACCACCACTCCAACTGCTCATGAACTGCCTGTGCAAGACTCATGGAGCAGCGTGCTTTTAGATTCCTCACTCCTGGAGCTGATGCTTTGAAATCCACTACAATCTGTTTGTGCAACCACATATAGCGGACTCGCACACAGACAGGGTGTACAACCTCAGAGCCGCTCGCTGCCTGCCAACAACAATCCGAGTGAAGGAGGAATCCAGCTGCCTTTGTGCCTGATCCCTGGCTAGAGGGATAAAAGCCTACAGGCTGGCTACTCCTGTACAGGCTCGCCAGCAACTTCTAGAGGTGAGATTATTCTGAATTCACCCAATCTACTGCTGTACTGTTCCCCTGAGTGCGCTCTGTCTCTTCTTCTCTCAAACACTGGACGTGTAAGGGTGACGCAGACATTTTAAATATGTTGGCGGCAGAGGTACGGTGCACATGCGTAAAACAACACTAATATGCCAGGGAATCCTGGAATCCCAGTGATGTACATGCCACTGGGCAAGGCACAGCAAAGGATGTGCGAGGGGAGGGTGCAAGTGGCCATTGGAACTATGCATACAACTCTTTCAGCCCATTCTGCCGCTAGGTCATATGAATCTAGTTTTTGGTGTTACGGTGCGATCCGATGGGGGCGTTACAATGCATGCTTCAAGTGTAAAACCGGCCTGAGGCCTCTTGCACACTACATGCAATTCCGATTTTTTTACCCGATCCGATTTTGGGTTCCAATTAAAAAAAGAACTGAATGCTGCTACGGTTTTTAATCGGAATAAAAAAATCGGACATGTAAAAAAATCGGAATCGCCTGTTTGTTGCAGTCATATCTTATCACACCAAGTGGAGCTACAAAAGATGAACAAGAGGAAACATGGGCAGCATTTCTAGCCAGCGCCTTCAAGGTGACTTTCCTGCTGGACAAGTTAATTCTATACTGGCTGCGGTTACACATGCAAACATGCAAGATTAAACTAAGCGTAACAAAGCCACTGACGTATATGTTCATGATATTAATGGACTGGATAATATATATTTTTACACAGAAAACTGAGAGATTTGGGGAAATGCACTACAAACTCACAAGAACTGTAGTCTTTTCAATTAGGAAAAGACAGAGAGAACTACATCTAAAAATCACAAAAGGAAATACTGCGCAATTGTCTTTACATTCATAATTTCATATAGTATTGGCGTCATGAGACGTATCACATAACTGTGAATAGTGAAACTGAGACTGATAGCCGGGACATAAGGCATGAAAAGGGAAAATGTAAGTATTCATGCTGGCTGTCCTTTTATGCCATGATTTACGACCCATCTCTTAACTCAATGCTCCGGCCAAGTGTTTTAGGTGGAAAATACATTTATATGAAAGGAGGTCATGCTGATACAATGACATTGAAATACATATTTTCACTTCTTTGCTGTAGTCTGGCCAGTGGCATAGCTAGAGACCATGGGACCCTCAATGTAGGCACTCATAAAGCAAACCTGAACTGAAAATTTCTTTACATGCCATGCTTACCTCCTGTGTAGTCTACTCCTCAATCTCTTTCTCCTCTCCTGCGTCCTGTTTGTCCACTGTGATCAATGGAATTCTCTGTCCTCCATTTTGAAAATGGCCATTACCCCATAACAGCTTCCTGGTCAGCACACTGTTGAACTGTAATATCGCCCATGTGAGCCATAGGGAAACATGGACATTACCTTGCTAATCAGTTGTCCTTTCAGATAACTGATATATAACTGACAGCAACTGATATATTTCAGTTCTGACAAAATCTTGTCAGAACTGGAAGGAATTGTTGTAAGAAGAAAATGGTGAGCTTCAGGGAGGAACTGACTGTTAGGTTCGTATGTAATATTCATTTCACAGGTACATCATGTGTTTATTTTAAATAATTTGACTCAGTTCAGATTCCCATTAAGCAGTGCCACCTGCCCCTAATCTATGGATATGAGTTAAGGTAGCCATACACTGGTCGATTTGCCATCAGATCGACCAACAGATAGATCCCTCTTTGATCGAATCTGATCAGAGAGGGATCGTATGGCTGCCTTTACTGCAAGCAGATTGTGAATCTAGAGGTGTGTGTGATTAGGGTTGTAGCTTAAGTGCCCCTCTTTCTGATCTCAAAAAGTTTGGAGGTATCGTTAACATTGAATCATGATTGCTAGGAAAATAGTGCAGACACAGCAATTGCAATTTGGCCAAATCACAATCGCTCCAGTGGGCTTACCTGCACTTACTTCCTTTGGCATAGGTCTTTTTCAGATCATTGGCAATGCCAACATGCTGCTAAAATCACCCCAGTGGGCTCCAAGCCTAAAGTGTAATAGAAGAATCATTCTTTTTTTTTCTCTCTCTCTACCTTTCCCTTCACCCAGCAGGATGTTAGCAGGCATACCAGATTACATCTATATAGTACATATGACATGAAACACAATTTATATTGAGCTCAAGGCCAGATTTATACTTTGTGTTCCCCTAGGCCATACATGTCAAACTCCGGCCCGTGGGCCAAAGCTGGCCCTCAGAGCCATTAAATTTGGCCCCCAAGTGGTTCCCTTACTTTGCATTATGTTTGGCCCACTCTAGACCACCAGGGATGCTATATTGGAGGTAAAGCCCAAGGAAGCCATAAGGGGGAGATAGGGGTAAAGCACGAAACACTTGGGAAGTGTATAGGAGATGGGTGGGGGCCGCTAGACACCAGGGAACTGTATAGGGGAGGAAGGGAGGACCACTAGACACCAGTGAACTGTATATGGGGGTCCACTAGACACCGGGGAACTGTATAGAGGAAGTGGGGGCACTAGACACCAGGGAACTGTATAGGGTAGGCTGAAAGGACAACTAAACACCAGGAAACTGTATAGAGGAAGTGGAGGCACTAGACACCAGAGAACTGTATAGGGGAGGGAGGGGAGCCACTAGACACCGGGGAACTGTAAAGGGGAGGGAGCACCAATAGAAACCAGGAAACTGTATGGGGGGGCTTTAGACACCAGGGAACTGTATAGGGATTGGAGGGGGGCCATTAGTTACCAGGGAACTTTATAAGGAAGGAAGGTTGCCAGTAGACATTGAGGTTGGCCTGCGACTTGGTCCCAGTGTTCAATAGGCCCATTTTGTATTTGAGTTTGACACCCCAGCCAAAGGCCAAATATGCTGTGGTTCTTCTTCCAGGTGCAGCCCCCTCTTCCATGTGTATCATCCATGTATGCAGCCTCTCTCTTTCATGAACAGCTCCCCAGAGGATCAGTTACCTTATTTTCAGCCTCTTTCATATGTAGCACCCCTCTTTCATATGCAGGTGTCCTCTTGGACTGCAGCCGCCGAAGGACCGGGCCTTTCTGGCCTTTCCAGAAGTCCGGCTCTGATTGAGCTAGATCACAGGTGTCAAACTCAATGCCCGCAGGCCAAATGCGGCCCTCCTTGCTATTTTATGTGGCTCCCCAAGAGCTTCAAATGTAAGCAATAAAAGAACGACAGAACACTGCTGACAGTGTTTCTAGTTGAAACACTGTCAGTATGAGTCACAGTGCAGCAACAACCCACGGGACACTCCCCTCCCTCCAGTCAAATTAGGATAGAACCCCCCTCCTTAGATCTGGTGATTGGTTAACTGCTCCACTGCGCTACTCTACAGAAGGGGGAGGAACGGGTCCTTCACGGTCACTATAGTTGCACCACTTCGCTTGAGACTGTTCAATAAATGTAAAATTTTAATAAAACAATTTGGCCCAGGACTTAAGACAACTTTTTAGCTTTAGTCCAGGGGCGTATTTGGGTAATATAGAGCCTATGGCAAACACTGAAATTGTGCTCCCACCCCGAACAGAGCCCCCTTTCCCTTTAAAACAGCATCCTTTCTCTCATACATTTGTTATGGTTGCCTGTGTTTTTTAGCTTTGGATAAAGTTACTTTTTTGGGAAATATCTCTTCTTATTACCGTTCTGTACTCTTTTCTAACACTAAGTCAAGTGTGACCTACATAAATAAAGTTGCCATGTTCCTGATAACAGGATCTGATCTAAGGTCTGAGCAATGGGAAAGCACAGGGGCAGGCATGGCGACACAGCATAGGGGTAGGCATGGCATGGCACCCATGGCACGAGCCATGCCAGCACCCCTCTAGATACGCCTCTGATTTTGTCCCCTTATGTGATTGAGTTTGACACCTCTGAGCTAGATAAAGATTAAGATATTGCTGCATATGCTCAGCCCCATGTGGATATTATTACACGTATACCATTTTTTTCATGTTGGGCTATAAACAGGCTGTATATAACTGTGGATTTATTTGTCAAGGTGTCAACTGTCTTTTTCTCTTTTTATTATCTGTAGATTTAGGAGGGGAAGAAAAGAGGAGAAAAAGTGGAAAGAAAATCTCTGTATGAACAAGCATGATTGTAAATCTTATTCTATTTTCAATAAAAAAAAAATGGAAAAAGAAAAAAGATGTATCGTTGCTTCAAGAGGGCAGAGGCTCTGAAACACCAAGGAGCTGTATCAGTTATATATAGACGATATGTCTGCTGAGTAATAAATTACATTAATCCCTTAAAAGAAAGCCGAAAATAAACTGATGAGATACAACATTTTATCTATCCTCCTACACCAGAAAATTACTTTTTTTTAAGAATTCCACCGTTTTATCTTCTTTTTAAAAGCTAGAAAAATAGGTTTATCCACTTCCCAACCATGTTTTTTTATCCTTAAAACCAGTGCGATTTTCATATCACGCTTCTCCCATTCATTTACCAATAACTTTATCGTTACTTTTCACATCAAAATGATCTATATCTTCTTTTATTCACCACACTACTTTTTTCTAGGAATTATTTTATTTTATATGCATTTTAAAGGGGAATAATAATAATAATAGGGGAAAAAAGGATGACAAATCATTATTTCTCAGCTGTCAGGCATTGTAGTTTTAAAATAAAATGTGCTTCGATAAAACCTACACGTTTTATTTGCCCATGTGTCCCGGTTATTACACTGTTTAAATTGTGCCCCTAGTACAATGTATGGTGATAATGTTTTATCTGGAAATAAAGATGAATTTTTTTGTTTAATAATTTTTAATACTATATCACTAATTACAAGCATTTATTTGCAAAATGAACAGTAATATATCCTCATGATATACATATTAATTAAAAAAAGTCCATAAGGTAACTATTTGTTTTTTTAAATGGTGTCATTTTTTTATTTCATTAGTGTTTTATTTTGGTAATAGGGTAAGGAGTGTAAGGGTGAAAATTCAATACAAATGTATGTATGTAAATGTAATGTATTTATGTAATGGTGTATTAGGGTGCATTTCACTTTTTGGCCACAACACTTACACTTACTTGCTTGTTCTATTAATATGGATTTGTGAATGAGAGGCTGCGTCTCGCTACCGCAGCTTCTCATTCATTACAGGCACTGTGATCGGGTTTGAGAACAAGGCAGGATGGCAGCAGAATGGCTGGTCTGCGATGCGGCGAACGAGGTAAACGAACCAGGTACGTGTATTTATGAAGCATTGTGCAGAGAGGTGTAAATACACGTACGTGCGGTCGGGAAGAAGTTGATGTTGTATTGTCCCAGTGTTTTTAATCTGTCCACTGCACTCAGAAGCTGTTCTCTGCCATGAAAGAGTTGTATGACTGTAGTTCCTTACCAGTAAAGATTATTCTATGGATGAGACACACTATGGAGGGGGTGGTTGACTAATAACTATGATGCGTTATAAAGTTGACTGGAAAGCTGCAACTCTACTTGGGGGCAACTTAAAATCTGGGACATGCTATGGGGGGGAACTTAAAAACCTGGGAAACAATATGGAGGAGGGGGGAAGGTTCACTGGAAACCTGGGAAGCATTATGGGGTAAGGTAGGAAGGTGGGTCCTTAGGTAGACATGTAGGGGTTACGGGAAAGCTGTGATATGCCGAGAAAAGCAACAGGAAGCTGGAATACACTTTTGAGGGTTTCTGGGAAGTTGGGACCCACTTTTGAGGGAACCAGAAAGCCGGGACAGGACTCGGAAACTGCAACATGATATACGGTACTGAAAAAAATAATATAGGGAGATGGGTTGTGGTAGAACTATTATTTGTATAAAGCCCTTTCCCCACATGGGGAGCCCTAAAGTACCTAAAATATAACCTTTATTGTTTATGCGTTAAAATTATAAATGTTCAAGTAATAGTATAAATATGTATAACATGCTTCGTGGACCAGTGAGAGCATGAGGTAACACACTTGTAAGGTAATATTCCTCTTATCTATATTAAGCCTCGTACACACGCATGAATAAAGTCGGTTGAGGCAGCTGATAAAGACCGCCTCAGCCAATCATGCGTGTGTACAGTAGTCCTGGACCCCCAGTCCTTTGTGCACGCCGCTCTCCTCTGCTCACCATGTATGTAACGTCACCTACCGACATTCCTTTTGTCCCTTAACCCCTGTCCTGCATAGCAACAGAACATGTCAGCTACAAAGCTGACACACATCTGTACAGGCTAGCCCAAAAATGTCGCTCAAGGGAAATGGGTACTGATCCTCGGTGGGCGACATCAGTCAAAGATGTGTACACACCTTTAGTCAGCTAAGACGTGATTCAGTGTGAGCATGTCAGCTGATAAACTGCAAAGCAGATGCTATGAAGATATGAGCCTGCAGAGCATAGCCCCCCCCCCCCCCCCCATAAGTAGAAATTGCATTGATCAAGTAGACAAGAAGTGAGTGCAAGTGCCGTACAAGGACACAACTTAGTCCAACAAATTTCGCTCAAAGTTAGAGCTTCGTCAGTGGACAAATAATGTGAACAGTGCATGAGTATAAATCTATCCCGCCCCTCCTCCCTTCCAACAAAATAACACAGCCTGTCACAAATGCATGTAGCCCCTAACAGAGATGAGATAAGAGGAGCTTTCACTTACAAGTGTGCTGCCTCATCTTTTCACTGGTCCACTTTCCATGTTATGTGTATTTATACTATTATAATACATTACCTGAACATTAATTATTTTAACGCATACCCAATATAGGTTATATTTTAGGTACTGTAGGGCATCCTTGGTCCCCAGTGTGGGGAATATACTGCATACGCTTTTTCCTGTATTGCTTCTTTCAGAATAGTTTTTGATTGTAAGAAGCCCAGCAATTTCTGATAACCCTTTTATAGCCCTTTCATTACAGGGTTAATTTAAAGAGGAACTGTAGTGAACATAATGGATAAAATTGCTAATTTTTACAATATTGATTTATAGATCATGTAGTCAGCGTTTGCCCATTGTAAAATCTTTCCTCTCCCTGATTTCTGAAATGTATCACAGGTGGTGGTGGTGACATCTTTACTTCTGTCAGGTGATCTAGACAGAATGTTCGTTTACGGAGAGTCCTATGCACAGAGGGAGATACTGCTTGCTTAGCAGTTGGCCATTATTTCCCACAATGCAACAAGGTTCACAGACAGCAAACTGTCAGGACCATGGTCAAGACATCACACTGTGGGAGGGGTTTCACCACAATATTAGCCATACAGACCCCCCTGATGATCTATTCAAGAAAAGGTAAAGATTTCTAATGGTAAATGTGGTATCTGATTGGGATAACGTTCAATCCTGGGTTATAGTTCCTCTTTAGCTCATTCAGTGCTTTGGTATTGTATACTTAAATTTGGGCCTGGAGATAGTTGGCACTGATTTAATTTCATCCTCAGGATTATTCGCAGCCTGTACTGATAACAGGCTAGACTCGATGAACCTGTGCCTTTGTCAAACCCGCCAACCACCACAGGCAACCAATTGAAGTGACGGCTCATTCAATAGTCTATGTCAGCCAGATGCTAAAGATGTGATTCTCATTCAAGTGTCTGGCGACTGACAGAAGAATAATGCTGGAGTGTGTGAAACCGCAGGGCCTGAATGATGTTTCCTCTGCCTCAAATTGCCGGTTTGTTGAGTTTTGGCGGTGAAATACTTATACGGGATTGTGCTGGAGCCAGAGAAGTAATTAGCAGATCACAGGTCTGATCACTGTAAGTAAAACGGTAATGTGCTGTTCATCACGATAACTCTGCTATTACAGGATACACAAACCTGAATGGGAAAAGCGAGACGTGAGAAGGCGGGGAGCAGACTCTAACGGCCCAAACAAGAATACCGATTAAGATTGTGAATTAAGTGTTGAATGGGTGGAGAACGTGTTTAACCCTTTCCAATCCTAATCAAAGATCACCCATGGTCATTCAAGTGCCTGGTTTCTATTAAAAATGTTATCTTATTTGGGCTACCCCCTTCTTATTAGAGGTAAGCCAATTTTTTATGTTTTATCCAGTCAACATTCCCACTTCCACACATTACATCTCGGGGCGCCTCCTCCCTCCCATTGATACCCGATATCAGCCCCCTCAGCTTTGGGTGTTGGCCATGTATGTTGGTTCCTGGAAACCCTTACACCCCTTTTGCTTTTCCTAGAGAGCGACCTACATTGTCAAAGACCAAAGAACCCGAGAGAGGATAGGCTTTTCTCACTAGCTGTTACACTGTGTTTGCCGGTCTTGCTACCCTTGTGAGTATTCTGCACATACCGTTGTTGATGTCTCATACTCTTGGCATACTATACTATCACGGTCTCCTGGTGTCCCTGCCTCATTTTTGGCTCCTTTGTAAGGTCCTTGGACTCCATTGGTACCACACCCTCTATTTTTGATAGTAGTGCAAAAGGATGGGGGTGATACACACAATACAGCGTAGTCCACGAAGATTCCTGAGTGTTCAAATCAAAGTTAACTGGACAAACCCGTATACTAAGAGGGAATAGGGTTGGCATGTTAGATATGTAATCAAGATACATTTATTGCTTCATCCTGCATCCACCTACATCCATATTTTGCCAAAGCTGTACTGCACAGAGGCAAGGCCACCAGCAGACAGGCATGCGCATGAGGGGCCTCGTGTATGCACATGACAGTGGGTGTGCACGGGCAGGAGCAGGTATAGGCATTTACGGCAATGTGCAACCTAGCTCCTCATGACTTGTGTTCAATAATCCAGTTGTGGTCACAGTACTGTTGCTGCCTGTGTGGGCCCACATCACGGATATTCCCCCCAGTGTGCACATGTTCTTGCATTGTTTACCTTGATAAGGAGGCACTGGTTGCCTCGAAACATTGGATTATAGAACATGCAGCAATAAATGTATTTAGCTTGATTACATATCTGAAGTGCCAACCCTCTTCCTTCTCTGACTACTTTTAATGGAGTAGGCAAGGGGAGCCCAAGTGCTCCAATGTAATATTTATATTACATGGCACAGCGGCGCTGCATGGTGCCGAAAGGGATCATAGGGCTTGATTCATCAAGCTGCGCTGCTAAAGCATGAGAGGAGCACGAGCTCAGTGCACGATAAGCTGCGGTAGTGCAGTGTAGTATGCACTGGTAACTTACACGTGACCCTTGTAACTAACGACCGCTCCACTCGTCCCTCCCCGAGCCCCGTCGGGACAGTGGCTTTCTAAGACGTGATCCTCACACTTTGATTGGCCCAATAGGCGGCCAGTCACTTGACCAGTAAAGGAAAAGGCAGATTGGGAAGACATCAAGAGCAGGTAAAACAATTCTCATCTCTTCAGTCCAGCAGCTCCTAGTCAATAAATCAAGGTCCTATGTTTCTCAGCATAAAGAAAGAATGTTCAGTATGGAAAACTCTTCTTGGTGTATGCTGAACAATTCCATTAACCACAACTGTAATCCATCCTTATTTTCATACTGCTAAAGGCTATATTGGGACCACTGTACACATTTAGTCTAGGTCTAAGTTTAGGTCCTGAGCCCAGAGGTTCATCCACTGTTGTATCACTGCAGGTACACTTTAAACAAAACCTACAACCAGTAAACCCTTCATCAACAATCACATTCGCTTATTAACTGGTCCAGATTTTATAAACCTTTTGTCCATTGTAATGAATACCTAATGAAGAACAAAGGTTCATCCGCATGGCACATTATGATCTTGATAGAAATCTAGGGTGACATCCCCTTGTAGTTCTGATCCTTTCATGTAACCTGGGCAGTGCTGGAGTCCAACAGAAGCGTCTTTTGTATCGGGTGGCTACAATAGGTAATTACATCAAGAGACCTTGTCTATAGAACCGTGCTGCAGTGTCCGTGAAGGGGACCTGCTCTGCTGATCCGCAGGAATGTGAATGTTCTCGTCTCTTTGTAGATGGGAGTTTTGAAACAAGTGGAAAATTGAAAGAAGAAGCGGAGATAAAAGCCATTTCTGTCATCGGGAGCTGCTTAACCGCTACACCGACCTTGTGGGAAAAGCAGCTTACAGAATGAGCTGCGGAAGGGGCTTCGGCCCCTCCATATGCCAACAAATCATTTTAGAAGTTTCTCTAATTTTATGATCAAGAAGTCAGATGAATGGAAGGCAGTGGGAGCCAACAAACACAGCTGCTGCAGTAATGTGACATGGTCATAACTCTATCCTCAATCTAGTGAAATAACACCACAGAAGGATCATAGCTGTGTCCAAATCATCACTTAAGATAGAGAAAGCTTACTGATGCTCATATAAACAGCTGCTCAGCAGAAACTATCCAGTGGAAGCAAAATGTATTTAGAGCTACCAAAATAAAGTGTTTGGTGGCAAGTCTCCAGTGTACTCACCTCAAAAAGATTCAAAGATTTATGCAAGCGCTAACAATACGTAATAGAAATGAACTCTAAAGGCTGTGGAGTCTGAGTCGAGGAGTCAGAGCAATTTTTAGTACTTGGAGTCGGTGGTTTCAAAAACTGAGGAGTCGGAGTCTGATGATTTTCGTACCAATTCCACAAACCTGGTAAGTATTAGACTAAGAAGTATTAGAAATGAACTCTGAAGGTGTCCAGGGCTGTGGAATTGGAGTCGATGAGTCAGAGCAATTTTTAGTACCTGGAGTCTTAGTTTGTGGTTTCATAAACTGAGGATTCGGAGTTGGATGATTTTTGTGTACCGACTCCACAGTCCTGAAGGTGTCCATGCTTTTCTCGATTTTCTAGTAAGGTCCACCATTCGACTCAATCATTTTATTAGATCGGGACAAAATTGATTGTGTTCCATTCTGCTCGAGATGGAAAATGGACGATACTTGGTCGAACCAACTCACTTAATCGGGCAGGATGGAAAATATTGGTTGGTCATAAGGGAATTGGCTACTGTTCACATGATTTGACACAGAATCAATATTTTGTTTCAGAGCATGGAGGCACAACATTGCTCAGATCGATCAGCAAAGGAGAACCGCATAGGATCTCGCTTGTTGCGTGTAGGCCATTGTTGCCAGATCTAGCCTGCCACACCATCAGCCTATCGTTATTACACTTGTGTGCATGGAGTGGGTGCGGAGCTACAGCACTCGAGTTGGTGCTGGCTCTCCCCCCCCCCCCTTACCCCAAACGCCAGGGTCGCCTCCTCGCCCTAGTGTGAGGAAGTACTGACCCTCCAAGATTCCCGCTGTGGCAGCATGCTCTTTAACCCAAACCCCCCCGCAATGTAGGTAGGAGTGGGGACCAGCTTGATGTAAGTATTGCCTTATTTCACCCCCAGTTTCATACAAATTATATAAGTAACACAAACATCAAGAATTGTTCTACATGGTTCAAATGCTGGTAAGCAGATATTTTAATATATACATCATATGTTAAGTAATCCTTGCATTCCTGTTCTTCAGTCCTCAGAGACCTCTCCTAGATCCTGCAGAGTAAAAGTGGTCTTGACAAACTGCCATTAACGACTACAGCATTACGTGCTGTTACTCAGTTGGGATATTTAGTCATGCCTGCTCAAAGATGGAGATAATTAATGAGGTAAGTGGCACCAGAGCTCAATTGGCAACCAACATGAGACTAAATAAATATTTTGTGCATTTGACTTTAATCTTCTCCTGCTTCTTTAATTTAAAGAGGAACTGTTGCAAAAATAACATTATAAAATTGCGTATATTTTATAATATATTCAAGGTGAAAAATAAGTAAACTTTGTGAATCAACCCCTTATATTTGTAAGGGTTAATCTTAAAAGGTTCCACTTGTAGCCCTTATGCATCACTGGTTTTGCACATACTGTTTATCTGTGCCAGCCGATCTCCTTAAGCTGGATTATTTGTTTATTAAGAACAGTGGTTGGGTCAGTACTCTCCGCTCCCATGAGGTCAACCAGGACTGGAGCATTCAGGAACAAGGTGTGGGAGTGAGTTTGTACAGCTGAGATATTACTGAGACAACAAGCATAAGAGAATGCAAAACGATAGCAATGAGCCAAGGCATTAGAGTGTTTGGTAAATAGGATATAAACAGGGCCGGTTTAAGCAACAATGGGGCCCCAGTGCAAAATAAACCTGGGGGGCCCCCCCAACATATACCCCGGAACAAAAATCGGCATTAAGGGACCTTTTCTTGCAGCTGGTATAGTCAGGGTGTGAAGTCCCAATCGGTCGGAGCTCCACATTCTGGCTATCCCAGCCTGCATGGGGGACAAGGGGTTAAAAAATTTCAGGAGGGGGGACCCCACATAATTTTTTTTTTATTTAAATTCCCACACTCTAAACATGAAAAAAAAAATTGGGAAAATAGGAAAAAATGCCAGGGATCTTCATACAGCCATATTGCGGCTGTATAGCGATCCCTGGCCACAGCGCTGCGGCTGCGTATAGACCCCCTGGAAACCCCGTCAGGAAAATTTATTGCGCTTTCATTTGATGCATGTAAAATCACACTACCGTTAGGTTTGCTACTAAAAGTGACATTTACCGCATTTAAAAGTATACTTTTTTCCTTCGAAACTTTAAAATCGATTTTCTCAAAAACTATAAGGTCTTTTTGAAAAATAGTTTTTTCCTCTTAACATATCCTGCAAATGTAGGGTTTCTAGAATTTAAGGTGGATTTGCTATTAACCATTAAAGTCGGCAGGTTTTTAAATGTGTATTTTTTTTCCTTTTAAACTTTAAAATCGATTTTCTCAAAAACTATAAGGCCGATTTGAATTTTTTTTCCTCTTGTAGCCACTCGGGGCCCCTACAAGCTCTGGGGCCCTAGGGCAGCTGCCTCCTTTGCCTCTATGGTAGCGCCGGCCCTGGATATAAAATACCCACTGAGAGTACAACTGACCTGGTTTAAGAATCGCCATGGCAGGTTCTAGACTTTCTGCTCCCTGAAGCAAATATTGTGAGGAAAATGTCACTATGTTCCCTTACCTAAACTCCCCCCAGTAAGAAGGGCAGCTGGTTTAACAATCTGTCTCCTGCTACAAAGTAAAACAAAAGTTTGCTTTCCTAAAACAGAAAGAATTTGCGATAATTCAGGTTAGAGTGAGCTCGAGATGTCTCCCATGCACCACTGCTGAATATATGCAAATTAACCATTGTACCCTTAGAAGCTAAACACACCTCCAGAACCGCTGGAATGCAATGATGTGTCAGCTTGTTAATATGTACAGAGCCTAAATAATCCAACATGCATACAGACTGTTTCGGATTGTTTGATCCTCATCAGTGAATGGCATGGATTAATTTGGCTCTATGGAGTAGGGCTTGTAAATCCGAGAGGCACAGACTAACCAGCAAGCTCATGGTGACCCAGAACTCATTGGGGTGTGTAAGGGACTACAATGGTCCTAAAAGCCCCCTTACTAAGATGTTAAGAAAAACAAAAGTTTGCTTCCCTAAAACAGAAAGAATTTGCGATAATTCAGGTTGGAGTGAGCTCGAGATGTCTCCCAGGCACCACTGCTGAATATATGCAAATTAACCATTGTACCCTTAGAAGCTAAACACACCTCCAGAACCGCTGGAATGCAATGATGTGTCAGCTTGTTAATATGTACAGAGCCAAAATAATCCAACATGCATACAGACTGTTTCAATGGTTAATTTGCATATATTCAGCAGTGGTGCCTGGGAGACATCTCGAGCTCACTCCAACCTGAATTATCGCAAATTCTTTCTGTTTTAGGAAAGCAAACTTTTGTTTTTCTTAACATCTTAGTAAGGGGGCTTTTAGGACCATTGTAGTCCCTTACACACCCCAATGAGTTCTGGGTCACCATGAGCTTGCTGCTACAAAGTAAGATATGTGACCAGTACCCGCCCCCACCCCTTAGTAAGAGCCAGTGCCTGTCTCTCCCCCCCCCCCCCCCAATAAGTACGGCCACTACCCCCCCCCCCCCCCCTCCCAGTAAGAAGTTCCTGGGGGGCTAAGGAAGCCTGCCTTTCTTTCTACCACCATCTTAATAGTAGAGCGTGGAGCACAAAAACAAAAAGAGTCCCTACATAGCCTGTGGAGGCTATAGTTATGCTGCCGGTCACCAGCACCGCCTAATAGGTTTCACATCTGAGTCATATGATTCAGGTAGGGCTAACCCTGAGCATAATGTGTATCAACTCCTGCAAACACTGCTCTATCCACTGTAGGTTATGCATTATATGAATATTATATGAATGCTAGATAGTTTAAACTGACCACCACAAAATGCCCCTATCTTAAATGTATATACCCTACTCCGGATAGGGTCTTTGGTGTACTGTGAAGACTACAAAGATCCATTTACATCAGCAAACATAGTATGTAGAGCTGTTTGTTTTATTATACAGTTAGACAGAGGACCCAGGCCAGCACTAAAGTTCAGTCCAGTATAGGCTACCAATAGCTGGAGCATGGGTGCCATGCACTCTCCACCCTTCACTATCCTATGCATCTGCAAATCTTCTTCAGTCCCAGCCTCTAAATCCAATTAACTCAGGTCTGCAATAAATGGAGCTACAGGAAATACTAGCCTAGGCAAATGTTAATTATGCAGAATTCTTCAATTGCCACCGCCTCCCCTGAGCATTCTGGGAGAGGAGATCTCTTCTACTGGCTTTAGAACTCTTAGTAAAGGGACATTTTGCAAAGATTACCTGCCAGTACTAAAGATGTTGCCACCTTTGATAAATTACAGAATGTAAATCAGGGAGAGGAAAGATTTTACAATGGGCAAACACTGACTAAATAATTTATAAATTAATATTGTAAACAAAAAATAAGCAATTGTATTCATAATGTTATTTTCACTACAGTTCATCTTTATTGTCTTTGGTATATTATATGTGTCATGGAAGTTCCGGTGCCTGATGTGCATCTCTGACTATTCATGTTGTTGCTCTCTTTATTCGCTATGTCCCACCACTTAATTTAGCCTAGTGGGAAAAGAAGTTCATTCTCTCCGTTTGTCCCCCACCCCCTTGCTTTGTCTGAGTGCTCCATGTTTGACCACCCGTCTAATGAGAACCGTGTTTCCCAGTTCCTGCCCATCTCTCCTGGACCTCCTGTCTGGGATTCTTGTATGACAACTCAACAGCATTTCATTACACAAGGTCACCAGAGTCAACATTCAGCATTAACAGTCTGCGTGGTAAAATCCCCGGTTGTTACAGCTAAGCCAAGGCTGAAGCAGAGAAGTATGCACAGCTGATGAAACTCTGGCGGATCATTCTTCTGTTACAATGAAATACTCAACATTGACCCATTCTTCCAGTAATTATGCAGCATTCGTAGTGGCGTGGAAATTCTCTGTCTCAATAACAAGTTTTGTTACAAATGCCAATTTAAAATAAGATGAACTGAGAAATGAAGACGAGCTGATGATCTTGTTTGTGTCTGTATTCATTAACTTGAATTAATACTTGGGGATTGGGGTAAGCTATGTACACATGCAAGACTAAGCTCAGCCAAGATGGCCAATAATAATCACCTCTGCTGAGAATCTAGTGTATGTGCAGTGGCCCCCTTATCCATTGGTGAGAGATCTGCATGGCGAATGACTTGGATGAGGACATTTTTCTCCCAAGTTGCTTAAAGAGACACTGAAGCGGAAAAAAAATTATGATATAATGAATTGGTTGTGTATTACGGATAATTACTAGAATTTTAGTAGCAGAGAAAATATTCTAATAGTTTTATTTTAAGTTATATAGTGTTTTTTATAACATTGCATCATTCTCTAATATTTGCAGTTTAGACACTACTCAGCAGTCTAAATGGGTTCAAAAGTTCACTAGCCTGCTCTATAAAATCTTCCCTGCAGAGGGAAAAAAGATAAAAATTGGCCTCAATTCACTAAGATCATGCTGGAGATAATAAGGCAAGAGTAAACTTGCCACCGCAAAGTGAGAGAGTTATCTTCTCTCTTCATTCCTTAAGTTACCTCCTCTGTAGTTAAATTACCTCCTCTGTAGTTACCGTAAGTTACCTCCTCTGTAGTTATTTTCACATGCAGTTAATTAACAGCCTGTCTAGAATTCTGAAGTTATTTTAAGGATTGACGAGTTAACTTAAAGACAGAAGAGTTAACTTTAGGTTTGCCTGAGGTAAAATGTTTCCTGAATACTACATGCCTCGTCACCATGGTGATAACTATAGAAACATTATTAAAAACAGGAGATAAGCTTAGTGAATTGAGGCCAAAGCTTATTATCTCAAGTGTCTGGCAGAGTTCTCTGCGACTTTGAAAGTCGTGGAGCTCAATAGCTAATTTGCATAGATAACAACTGGAGTGTCTTAGCTCTTCCTTTACTGGAAACATATATTAGACTTGTGTCTCTGCTGCTAATGTTTTTTTTCTTAGCTGTACTACACTTACAAACAGTGGTGCTCAGCAGAGCTCGAATATTCGAGTAGCTCGAATATTCGAGCTCTTTTTCAGCTATTCGAGCTCGGTATTCGAGCTCCGAATAGCTGGAGCTATTCGAATGGGCTATCCGAGTACACTCGAATAGCCCATTCACTATTCGAGCTATTCGAGCAACTCGGCGCTATTCGAGCTCGGTACCGAGCTCGAATAGCGTCATAGCCCAGATTGATGTCCTTAGAGCCAATCAGAGGGCTCCCAGGCCCTCTGACGGCAGCCAATCACAGAGGGGGACCCTGGCCAGCCCCTACCCTATAAATAGCGGCCGCCATGTTCCGTTTCTCCATGCTTGCCTGAGACTTGTACAGAGAGAGAGTTGCTCCTTTGTGCTTTGGCTTAGCAAGTGCTCTATTGTGATCATTTACCTAGCGTTTTTGCTCACCTACACCTGCCATATACACCTATATTGTTGTTAGTTAGATAGACATTGTATTTTAGTTAGTAGCTTGTGTGTTACATTAGAGACAGGCAGCTGCTGCAAGCTTACAGGTTTAGGCCTCAGGGGGGCCTTGCCTCTGTGGGCAGCTGTCCTCTGTTTATTTCTCTCATCTATACCAGTATTTCTGCTGTCCTTTACTAATAGTATTGTAGTTATACTGTACTAGGAGTAGGACACTCACTGACTGTCACTGTTTATAGGCTACTAGCTAGCTCCTGCGTGTGTGCACTCACTCACTGTCTGTGTGTACACACACTCTATTTCCTTCTGATTACTGATAGATTATTGTTAGTTAGTTGTACTTACTTACTACTTACTCTTACTGTACCCGTAGGGACACTCACTGTCACTGTTCATATAGGCTACTAGCTCCTGCGTGTGCGCACTGCACTCACTGTCTGAGTGTACACACACAACACACACTCTATTTCCTTCTGATCGCTGATTGATTATCGTAATTAGTTAGTTCTACTTACTGTTACTACTTACTCTTACTGTACTAGGAGTCTAGGACACTCAGTCACTGTCCATAGGCTACTAGCTCCTGCGTGCGTGCACTCACTGTCTGAGTGTACACACACCCACACTCCATTTCCTTCTGATCGCTGATTGATTATTGTAATTAGTTAGTTCTACTTACTGTTACTACTTACTCTTACTGTACTAGGAGTCTAGGACACTCAGTCACTGTGTTCATAGGCTACTAGCTCCTGCGTGCGTGCACTCACTGTCTGAGTGTACACACACCCACACTCCATTTCCTTCTGATCGCTGATTGATTATTGTAATTAGTTAGTTCTACTTACTGTTACTACTTACTCTTACTGTACTAGGAGTCTAGGACACTCAGTCACTGTCCATAGGCTACTAGCTCCTGCGTGCGTGCACTCACTGTCTGAGTGTACACACACCCACACTCCATTTCCTTCTGATCGCTGATTGATTATCGTAATTAGTTAGTTGTACTTACTGTTACTACTTACTCTTACTGTACTAGGAGTCTAGGACACTCAGTCACTGTGTTCATAGGCTACTAGCTCCTGCGTGCGTGCACTCACTGTCTGAGTGTACACACACCCACACTCCATTTCCTTCTGATCGCTGATTGATTATTGTAATTAGTTAGTTCTACTTACTGTTACTACTTACTCTTACTGTACTAGGAGTCTAGGACACTCAGTCACTGTGTTCATAGGCTACTAGCTCCTGCGTGCGTGCACTCACTGTCTGAGTGTACACACACCCACACTCCATTTCCTTCTGATCGCTGATTGATTATTGTAATTAGTTAGTTCTACTTACTGTTACTACTTACTCTTACTGTACTAGGAGTCTAGGACACTCAGTCACTGTGTTCATAGGCTACTAGCTCCTGCGTGCGTGCACTCACTGTCTGAGTGTACACACACCCACACTCCATTTCCTTCTGATCGCTGATTGATTATTGTAATTAGTTAGTTCTACTTACTGTTACTACTTACTCTTACTGTACTAGGAGTCTAGGACACTCAGTCACTGTGTTCATAGGCTACTAGCTCCTGCGTGCGTGCACTCACTGTCTGAGTGTACACACACCCACACTCCATTTCCTTCTGATCGCTGATTGATTATTGTAATTAGTTAGTTCTACTTACTGTTACTACTTACTCTTACTGTACTAGGAGTCTAGGACACTCAGTCACTGTGTTCATAGGCTACTAGCTCCTGCGTGCGTGCACTCACTGTCTGAGTGTACACACACCCACACTCCATTTCCTTCTGATCGCTGATTGATTATTGTAATTAGTTAGTTCTACTTACTGTTACTACTTACTCTTACTGTACTAGGAGTCTAGGACACTCAGTCACTGTGTTCATAGGCTACTAGCTCCTGCGTGCGTGCACTCACTGTCTGAGTGTACACACACCCACACTCCATTTCCTTCTGATCGCTGATTGATTATTGTAATTAGTTAGTTCTACTTACTGTTACTACTTACTCTTACTGTACTAGGAGTCTAGGACACTCAGTCACTGTGTTCATAGGCTACTAGCTCCTGCGTGCGTGCACTCACTGTCTGAGTGTACACACACCCACACTCCATTTCCTTCTGATCGCTGATTGATTATTGTAATTAGTTAGTTCTACTTACTGTTACTACTTACTCTTACTGTACTAGGAGTCTAGGACACTCAGTCACTGTGTTCATAGGCTACTAGCTCCTGCGTGCGTGCACTCACTGTCTGAGTGTACACACACCCACACTCCATTTCCTTCTGATCGCTGATTGATTATTGTAATTAGTTAGTTCTACTTACTGTTACTACTTACTCTTACTGTACTAGGAGTCTAGGACACTCAGTCACTGTCCATAGGCTACTAGCTCCTGCGTGCGTGCACTCACTGTCTGAGTGTACACACACCCACACTGCATTTCCTTCTGATCGCTGATTGATTATCGTAATTAGTTAGTTGTACTTACTGTTACTACTTACTCTTACTGTACTAGGAGTCTAGGACACTCAGTCACTGTGTTCATAGGCTACTAGCTCCTGCGTGCGTGCACTCACTGTCTGAGTGTACACACACCCACACTCCATTTCCTTCTGATCGCTGATTGATTATTGTAATTAGTTAGTTCTACTTACTGTTACTACTTACTCTTACTGTACTAGGAGTCTAGGACACTCAGTCACTGTGTTCATAGGCTACTAGCTCCTGCGTGCGTGCACTCACTGTCTGAGTGTACACACACCCACACTCCATTTCCTTCTGATCGCTGATTGATTATTGTAATTAGTTAGTTCTACTTACTGTTACTACTTACTCTTACTGTACTAGGAGTCTAGGACACTCAGTCACTGTGTTCATAGGCTACTAGCTCCTGCGTGCGTGCACTCACTGTCTGAGTGTACACACACCCACACTCCATTTCCTTCTGATCGCTGATTGATTATTGTAATTAGTTAGTTCTACTTACTGTTACTACTTACTCTTACTGTACTAGGAGTCTAGGACACTCAGTCACTGTGTTCATAGGCTACTAGCTCCTGCGTGCGTGCACTCACTGTCTGAGTGTACACACACCCACACTCCATTTCCTTCTGATCGCTGATTGATTATTGTAATTAGTTAGTTCTACTTACTGTTACTACTTACTCTTACTGTACTAGGAGTCTAGGACACTCAGTCACTGTGTTCATAGGCTACTAGCTCCTGCGTGCGTGCACTCACTGTCTGAGTGTACACACACCCACACTCCATTTCCTTCTGATCGCTGATTGATTATTGTAATTAGTTAGTTCTACTTACTGTTACTACTTACTCTTACTGTACTAGGAGTCTAGGACACTCAGTCACTGTGTTCATAGGCTACTAGCTCCTGCGTGCGTGCACTCACTGTCTGAGTGTACACACACCCACACTCCATTTCCTTCTGATCGCTGATTGATTATTGTAATTAGTTAGTTCTACTTACTGTTACTACTTACTCTTACTGTACTAGGAGTCTAGGACACTCAGTCACTGTGTTCATAGGCTACTAGCTCCTGCGTGCGTGCACTCACTGTCTGAGTGTACACACACCCACACTCCATTTCCTTCTGATCGCTGATTGATTATTGTAATTAGTTAGTTCTACTTACTGTTACTACTTACTCTTACTGTACTAGGAGTCTAGGACACTCAGTCACTGTGTTCATAGGCTACTAGCTCCTGCGTGCGTGCACTCACTGTCTGAGTGTACACACACCCACACTCCATTTCCTTCTGATCGCTGATTGATTATTGTAATTAGTTAGTTCTACTTACTGTTACTACTTACTCTTACTGTACTAGGAGTCTAGGACACTCAGTCACTGTGTTCATAGGCTACTAGCTCCTGCGTGCGTGCACTCACTGTCTGAGTGTACACACACCCACACTCCATTTCCTTCTGATCGCTGATTGATTATTGTAATTAGTTAGTTCTACTTACTGTTACTACTTACTCTTACTGTACTAGGAGTCTAGGACACTCAGTCACTGTGTTCATAGGCTACTAGCTCCTGCGTGCGTGCACTCACTGTCTGAGTGTACACACACTAAATTTACTTGTGATTACTACTGATTATTGTAACTGCTAGTTGTACTTCCTGACTGTTACTACTTACTTACTGTACTAGGGGACACTCACTCAGTCACCTCACCAACCAACCCACTCCATTAAAGTACCCCACTTTTCACCCGCCCTTTTACAAAACTTTTGTCTATACGCCCAAAACATTTAAGATGTCTGGAAGTGGCAGCCAGCGCGGTTTGGGCAAGGGGAAGGGCAGCAAGGGAATCAGGAGGAGAGGGAGCAGCATTGTGGCAAGCCGCGGCCGCGGGCGCGCCACCATGCACAGTTCCGCAGCAGCAGCAGCAGCGTCAGTGGCTAACATTCCTCCCATAGCCACTGGCCGTGGACGCCTTGGGCGCCGCCCAGCAGGAGCATCTGCAACTCACGCTGCAGAGACACAGCAGCAGCAGCGTGTAGCACCTGCTCCCATTTTCCTCCAGCCGGGTCGGAAACGTCCCATTGAGGAAAAGGATGCAGACACTGTGGTGCAACTCATGACGGAGGATGAGCAGCCCGCCATCAGCTCTGCATCCGAGGCCTCCACCCTCACCACCACCACCACCCCTGTTCGCAGCAGCCGCCCAGCAGGGTCTGGGGAGGAGGCCAGTTCACCGTCACTCGCCGACCTGTCATTCAGCAGTCTTTTGACCCCAGGCATCATGAGTAAATTGTCTGCTGTTGTTGGCGATCTTGAGGAGGAGATGCTGATGGGCACTTTGGGGGATGAGGGATTGGACAGCAAGACTGTGGCGACAGTCAAGCAGCCCATCCATGCATCAGGAGAGGAGTTTGGGGGGTCCTCATCCCAGCAGGACATGTTTCAGGAGGGGGAGGATGATGATGACCCGGTGACAGACAGAGACTGGGTGCCACCACCTCCAGGGGATGTCGTCCTCAGCAGCTCTGAGGAGGAGGAGGAGGATGCGCTTGTGGGCCTTGCAAGGAGGCGCATCATTGCAAGCATTGGCAGCGTCCCACAGCCTGCTGGTGTCTCAGGCTCAGCAGCAGCAGCAGCAGCAGCAGCAGCAGCCAGTACCACCCCCAGCCGCACCCAAGCCCCCCCCCCCAACCACCACAGGGAGACAGGCAGCAGCGCTTCCATGCCGTAGGGGGAAGTTTCTGTCACCAATCTGGCGGTTTTTCACCATGCCCACTGTGTACAGCAAGTACGCCACTTGCAACCACTGTCAGCGGAAGTTGAGCAGAGGTGCAGACCCCTTAAAGTTCAGCACCAGTTCGCTCATCAACCACCTTGCGGCTAAACATTTCCACCAGCATGAGGAGTTCCAGAGGCTGAAGGCATCTGCTGCTGGCAGTGGCACCACACCCATCACTGCACAGCCTTCAGCAGCAGCAGCAACAGCAGCCACCCGCCCTCCTGCTCCTCCAGCAGCACCAGCAGGAGTGCGGAAACGCACTGCTCCTCCCCCCTCTTCAACTCCTGCCGCCGACACTGAGGCCTGTTCTGGCAGCCAGTCCTCAGTGGCCTCCTCTGCTGTGTCTGCTGATTCCCGTGTCAGCAAAAGGCCACGCCAGAGCCTTTTGAGCGAGTCCTTCCAGGGGGTGGTTAGGGCTCTGCCTCCCAGCAGCCGTCGCGTGCGGCAGCTGAACGGCTTGCTGGCACGGGCCATGTGCTCCCAACTCCTGCCGTACACGCTCGTGCAGGAGGGGAGCGACATTCGTGCGCTGCTTGCTTGCGCAGCCCCAGACTGGCAGCTCCCCAGCAGACACTTCTTTGCCCGCAAGGCCATTCCTGCACTGCACCGCTTTGTGATGGCCAATGTGGAGCGAGGGCTGGAGCACGCGGTTGGTGAAAGGGTCCACGTCACCATGGACTCCTGGAGCAGCCGCTTCGGGACAGGCCGCTACCTGTCCTTCACTGTCCACTGGGTCAGCTTGGTGGAAGGGGGTGAGGATGGGAGAGCAGCAGCGGGCACAGCAGCAGCAGCAACACAGTGGGTGGTGCCACCCCGCAGGCTCAGGGGAACTGCAGCAGGTTCCTCCGATCCTCTGCCATCCTCCGGCACACCTGGCCAAACCCCCCGCCTCAGCAGCAGCGTGAAGGCCCGCCACTGCCAAGCGCTGCTGCACTTGGTCAGCCTTGGGAAGACCAAGCTGACGGCAACCCATGTGTTGGCCAAACTCCAGGAGCAGGAGAGGATTTGGCTGACCCCCAGAGGCCTCAGAGTCGGAGAGGTGGTGGCCGACAATGGGGCCAATCTGGTTGCCGCAATAGACAGGGGAAACCTGACCCACATCCCCTGTCTTGCCCACGTGCTGAACCTGGTGGTGCAGAAGTTCCTGCGCACCTACCAGGGGATGGGCGAACTGCTGGAAACGGCAAGGAATGTTGTGCGTCACTTCCGGCGCTCGGCTGCAGCCTGTGCGAGCCTGGAAGACGTGCAAAAGGAGCTGGATCTGCCACGCCATCGGCTGATCCTTGACGTTCCGACTCGCTGGAACTCCACCCTGGCGATGTTGGAGCGTCTGGTTGAACAGAGGCGCGCTGTCAAACAGTACCTTGCCCTGGCCACTGTTTCCGCAGCTCAGAGAAGGGACAAGACCAGCAACTTCCCGTCCATCGTCCCCGATGATGACTGGAGGCACATGCAGCAGGTATGCTTAGTGCTGGCTCCCTTCCTGCAGGCCACAAACATGG
This sequence comes from Hyperolius riggenbachi, assembly GCF_040937935.1. Classification (NCBI taxonomy): domain Eukaryota; kingdom Metazoa; phylum Chordata; class Amphibia; order Anura; family Hyperoliidae; genus Hyperolius; species Hyperolius riggenbachi. Next base: position 213,592,746 of record NC_090656.1, read on the forward strand.
TGAGCAGGGACCATGCTATGGTCTGCGAGTGGGTGCCCCTGGTTTCTCTGCTGAACAGGGCCCTCGATGCTTTGCTGGAACAGGGAGCGGCAGCCTTGGACCAGCAGGAGCGGCAACCAGCTGCGCAGTCCACCTCTGAGGGGAAGGAGGAGGAGGACTTGGTGGAGGTCCCTGACCTGGCTGCTGATGAGGGGGATCAGCACAGCGCAGCTGAGTTGGTGCGGGGGTGGAGAGAGGATGAGGCGGCAGAGGAGGAGGATGAGGACAGCACTGACGTCGATGTGCCAGCAGACGTGGCCCGCCTCTTCCCAATGGCAGCGCACATGCTGACGTGCCTGCGCAGGGACCCCAGGGTGATCCAGATGAAGCAGAGGGAGGACATCTGGATCAGCATGATGTTGGACCCACGCCTCAAGGGGAAGTTGAGCCAGTTCCTGCAGCCTGCAGGAGGAGACCCAGCGCAACAAATAAGGAGCTTGCAGCAGGCCCTTGTTGAGCGCTTGGAGGAAGCCTTCCCCCAGCCTTCCACCCCCACTGTCCAGCAGCCAGCACAGAGGCAGCAGCAGGTGCCTGCATCCAGCAGCAGCAAGCGCCCCACAGACCTGCTGTCTCTCAGCCACGAGCTCTACAGGACTGTAGAGGCTCCGGCAGCAGTGACTAGAGAGGAGATGCATGCAGCAGCATCCTCCTCCGGTCACAGCCAGCGCCTGACCCGCATGGTGGCTGACTACATGGGGTCGTACAGCGGGCTTGACAGCGATGCCCCTGTTGATCCCATGGAGTATTGGGTCAAGCGCATGGAGATCTGGAGCGAGCTGGCGCAGTACGCCCTGGAAGTGCTGTCCTGCCCCCCTTCCAGCGTGCTGTCCGAGCGCTGCTTCAGTGCAGCTGGTGGCGTGGTCACCGAGAAACGCTCACGTCTGTCTCACAAGTCTGTGGACAGACTGACGTTTCTCAAGATGAACCAGGCGTGGGTGGAAGGCGAGTTCCTGGCCCCTGTTGTCGGCGAGAGGGGGACATGAACTGGCTGCCGGAACCATCGTTAATGTGCCTTACCACCCTTTACCACCTCCTGGCTCCTGCTCACTAAGCCAGCCTGGTTCACTTTGACTATTACGTCGCCTGCAGCCACACATTTTACACCTACAGTGGGCTGCTGTGTACTGCCCTTCTGCTGTCTGTCTGTGTTTCCCACTGCCAGGGTACACAGAATTACCTTCTTCTGCTGCCACTCTGCCACCAGCTATTACGTCAAACAATAGCTATATTGGTTGCAAAACCAAAAACCAAAAAACCATAAAAAAAAAAAAAAGGTTTAATTTTTCTGAGGTGCCCGGGTTGAAAACTGTGTTGTCCCAGTTGTGTATTGGACACAATGTGGGCTGCACGACCGCTGTCTGGGACCTCCTGTTGTGTTTATTTACAGCCCTGGTATCACCGCTAGGTACCAGGGCTATTATGTCACGCTGCCTACCTGCTGCCACACTCACACTGCTCCTCCATACCTCCTCCTGCTGCTGCTGCTGCTGTCTGTCTGTGTTTCCCACTGCCAGGGTACACAGATGATTTACCTTCTGCTGCCACTCTGCCACCAGCTATTACGTCAAACAATAGCTGCTCGCCTACTCCTCCATTCCTCCTCCTGCTGCTGCTGTCTGTCTGTGTTTCCCACTGCCAGGGTACACAGATGATTTACCTTCTGCTGCCACTCTGCCACCAGCTATTACGTCAAACAATAGCTGCTCGCCTACTCCTCCATTCCTCCTCCTGCTGCTGCTGTCTGTCTGTGTTTCCCACTGCCAGGGTACACAGAATTAACTTCTGCTGCCACTCTGCCACCAGCTATTACGTCAAACAATAGCTATATTGGTTGCAAAACCAAAACCAAACAAACCATTAAAAAAAAAAAAAAAGGTTTAATTTTTCTGAGGTGCCCGGGTTGAAAACTGTGTTGTCCCAGTTGTGTATTGGACACAATGTGGGCTGCACGACCGCTGTCTGGGACCTCCTGTTGTGTTTATTTACAGCCCTGGTATCACCGCTAGGTACCAGGGCTATTATGTCACGCTGCCTACCTGCTGCCACACTCACACTGCTCCTCCATACCTCCTCCTGCTGCTGCTGCTGCTGTCTGTCTGTGTTTCCCACTGCCAGGGTACACAGATGATTTACCTTCTGCTGCCACTCTGCCACCAGCTATTACGTCAAACAATAGCTGCTCGCCTACTCCTCCATTCCTCCTCCTGCTGCTGCTGTCTGTCTGTGTTTCCCACTGCCAGGGTACACAGATGATTTACCTTCTGCTGCCACTCTGCCACCAGCTATTACGTCAAACAATAGCTATATTGGTTGCAAAACCAAAAACCAAAAAACCATAAAAAAAAAAAAAAGGTTTAATTTTTCTGAGGTGCCCGGGTTGAAAACTGTGTTGTCCCAGTTGTGTATTGGACACAATGTGGGCTGCACGACCGCTGTCTGGGACCTCCTGTTGTGTTTATTTACAGCCCTGGTATCACCGCTAGGTACCAGGGCTATTATGTCACGCTGCCTACCTGCTGCCACACTCACACTGCTCCTCCATACCTCCTCCTGCTGCTGCTGCTGCTGTCTGTCTGTGTTTCCCACTGCCAGGGTACACAGATGATTTACCTTCTGCTGCCACTCTGCCACCAGCTATTACGTCAAACAATAGCTGCTCGCCTACTCCTCCATTCCTCCTCCTGCTGCTGCTGTCTGTCTGTGTTTCCCACTGCCAGGGTACACAGATGATTTACCTTCTGCTGCCACTCTGCCACCAGCTATTACGTCAAACAATAGCTGCTCGCCTACTCCTCCATTCCTCCTCCTGCTGCTGCTGTCTGTCTGTGTTTCCCACTGCCAGGGTACACAGATGATTTACCTTCTGCTGCCACTCTGCCACCAGCTATTACGTCAAACAATAGCTGCTCGCCTACTCCTCCATTCCTCCTCCTGCTGCTGCTGTCTGTCTGTGTTTCCCACTGCCAGGGTACACAGAATTAACTTCTGCTGCCACTCTGCCACCAGCTATTACGTCAAACAATAGCTATATTGGTTGCAAAACCAAAACCAAACAAACCATTAAAAAAAAAAAAGGTTTAATTTTTCTGAGGTGCCCGGGTTGAAAACTGTGTTGTCCCAGTTGTGTATTGGACACAATGTGGGCTGCACGACCGCTGTCTGGGACCTCCTGTTGTGTTTATTTACAGCCCTGGTATCACCGCTAGGTACCAGGGCTATTATGTCACGCTGCCTACCTGCTGCCACACTCACACTGCTCCTCCATACCTCCTCCTGCTGCTGCTGCTGCTGTCTGTCTGTGTTTCCCACTGCCAGGGTACACAGATGATTTACCTTCTGCTGCCACTCTGCCACCAGCTATTACGTCAAACAATAGCTGCTCGCCTACTCCTCCATTCCTCCTCCTGCTGCTGCTGTCTGTCTGTGTTTCCCACTGCCAGGGTACACAGATGATTTACCTTCTGCTGCCACTCTGCCACCAGCTATTACGTCAAACAATAGCTGCTCGCCTACTCCTCCATTCCTCCTCCTGCTGCTGCTGTCTGTCTGTGTTTCCCACTGCCAGGGTACACAGAATTACCTTCTGCTGCCACTCTGCCACCAGCTATTACGTCAAACAATAGCTATATTGGTTGCAAAACCAAAACCAAACAAACCATTAAAAAAAAAAAAAAAGGTTTAATTTTTCTGAGGTGCCCGGGTTGAAAACTGTGTTGTCCCAGTTGTGTATTGGACACAATGTGGGCTGCACGACCGCTGTCTGGGACCTCCTGTTGTGTTTATTTACAGCCCTGGTATCACCGCTAGGTACCAGGGCTATTATGTCACGGCGAGCTGCCTGCCTCATTGACTGCCTGCTGCCACACACTCATCCTCCTCCTCCTGCTGCTGAATTTACCTCCTGCTGTCTTTGTGTTTCCACTGCCAGGGAGCACATACAATGGCGCTTCCAACATGCGTGCGCCCACCAGCTATTTGTTACGCTCAAAAATAGCTGCATTTCTTTAAAAAAAAAATTGAAAAGAGAAATACGTGAAGAAGAAGAAGACGATATTGAAAAGGAAGGAGAAGATGAAGATGAAGAAGAAGAAGAAGATGAAGAAGATGATGAAGAAGAAGAAGAAGAAGATGATGAAGAAGAAGAAGAAGATGATGAAGAAGAAGAAGAAGAAGAAGAAGAAGAAGAAGAAGAAGAAGAAGAAGAAGATGAAGAAGAAGAAGAAGAAGAAGAAGAAGAAGAAGAAGAAGAAGAAGAAGAAGAAGAAGAAGAAGAAGAAGAAGAAGAAGAAGAAGAAGAAGAAGAAGAAGAAGAAGAAGAAGATGAAGAAGAAGAAGAAGAAGAAGAAGAAGAAGAAGATGAAGAAGATGAAGAAGAAGAAGAAGAAGAAGAAGAAGAAGAAGAAGAAGAAGAAGATGAAGAAGATGAAGAAGATGAAGAAGAAGAAGAAGAAGAAGAAGACAATATAGAAGAAGAAGAAGAAGATATAGAAGAAGAAGAAGAAGATATAGAAGAAGAAGATCGAGAAGAAGAAGAAGAAAGATAAAGAAGAAGAAGAACAAGTATATACAGTAACACTACTGAACAAAATTAAGGACACAACTTCTCTTTCCACATTTTTTTTAAAGGAACATCCCCACATAATCACTTGCTGTTGTTACTTGGAAAAAAAGAGGTTTCTTGCATCATTCACCCTCAAAACAAGTGTTGGAAGCTATTTAAGGCCAATTCGAATAGTCAGCTCGAATAGTTAGCTCGAATACCGACTCGAATAGTGAGCTCGAAGTCCGAGGTCGAATCGAATAGTAAAAATTATTCGACTCGAATATTCGACTGACCTCGAATAATTTACTATTCGAATTCGACCAAACTCGAATTTTAAAAAGGGGTATTTGAGCATCACTACTTACAAATCATTATATCATAATTTTTTTTCGCTTCAGTGTCTCTTTAACACAACCACGTTTTGGGAATCTTCTCAACATTTGCAACAGTTCTGCTTCAGTGTTCCTTGCACATGTTTGGATTAATCTGCCCCAATGTTCTCAAGACTGTGTAGGGTAAGCAAATGTATCATTTTCTCAACCTCTCCTGTCCACGGAGACGGAGGGACATGCCTCTGCTACTCTCTCTTTACACATGGCCTTTGTCTATCCACTATAGCTAGCTTGTAGCCCACACCCTAGAGAAATGGTAGCCATACAACACTCGATGTATGGGCAGATCAACCATGAAACAGATCCCTCTTTGATAGAATCTGATCAGAGAGATACATTGCCTGAAAAAAAAAAACCGCAACCAATTTCCAATAGATTTCAGCATTAAATCTATCAGAAATCGGCCTAGCACCATTGCCTCTGTCTGGCCACCCCCAAGTGTCAAAGTGTACCCCCAGGTGTTCGTGCTCCGTAAAGTCTCACCTGTACACCGGTGAGACTACTAGACTTCTCCTGTGTCCCGTGTCACAGTGGGCTCCTGTACAACATGGCAGCAGGCATGGGGCTGAAGCTATAGAAAAGTGTTGCTAGCCTCCATAGCAGCAACGTGAGACAGGCTGACAGTGCAGCACACGAGAGGTGCCACAGAGCGGATGGTGTGAGCTGGGAGAAAAATGACCTTGGCCAGTGCTCTGCCAGGTTGATCCAATTGATGGGATTGCTTGCTATCAAGCCAAGGGGGACCATGGGCTGCTACGCGCACGCTACATTCTCAGCAGATTATTGTCCGCCTCAGTTGAGTTTATTCTAGAGAGTGTACAAGCCAATCTGAATACAATTTGACTAGATTAGGGAAGACTCTCATACTATGCAGATGTTGGTTAGGAATCATTCCCACTAGAGCTGAGAACTGACATTTTTTGTCCATTCTCCGCTCATCACTAATAATAATAATCTGGCAATGACCAGCTCCTATTTTATAAATAGGAGCCATTCATACTTCTCACTCTGCAGTGGATCTGTTGCGGTAAGCGGACCACACTTCTATGCAGTCCACAATAATCCCGGGCAGGCAGATGCCCGGGCTCCAGTCAGACCACAGTGGACCATCGAAGTGGACTCTGCACTGTCTACTCCCGCTGGCCACATGTGATTCGGCTCAAGTGGGAACTGGGCCTTAAGCCTCGTCTACACGAGGCGATCCGGCGGCTGATCGCCTCTTCCGCATCCCCGCGCGTACCTGCCGCGTCCCCGCTCGCCCGCGCGTGCGTCGGTTTCGATCCCCCGCTCGTCCCTGCCGGCGCTGCTTATCTTCCGCTCGATTCCCTGCCATTGTCCCCTCGTGGGGAACGAGCAGGGAATCGGCTGCCGCAAAATCGGACCTGTCGGATGATATCAAGTACTATTGGCACGTGTAGACGAGGCTTAAGACTACACAGAAACTACACTCTGCTGCGTCAGTGTCTAAAAACTACTGCTCATTCCAGCATGCTGTTTCAGTGCAACAATGAAATAAAAACAAAATATATATTCCCTGTTAGACATGACTAGTGTTTAGCCGTACACAGGTTGCTATCAGCAGGCATTGACAAGGTGCTAATTTTTATCATACTGTCATCACAGACTTTTCACCACAAGAATTGAAGTAATTGTAGATGTCTACACCTCATCCCTGGATGCTGCTGCATATACAGTATGTATAAGCTACAGAATTATCTTTTAAGTCATCATATTGACAACCCTTGACCGGCTCCCACAGCCATAATTACAGCTGTGAGCGTTAATTGATTGGGTGTAATTGGAGCTTTGGGTGTATTCCTGATGACTGAGCTGATTTCTGTAGGGTGGACGTTCTTCCGAACAGCAGCTGCCTTCTCCTTGTATAGCACCCAGGTAAACGAGAGCACATGAGCTCCAACACGCAGAGCAACAAAACAACCCAGCTAAAAATAGCTGTAATGCTTCAGTGATGTCACAGGCACAACATAGGGCTTATTCACAAGCAGGAAGTTTAGAGCTTTTATAGTGGACCTGAACTCTTGCACAGGGCAAAAGGAAAACATAGAAATGCACCCTGTGTGTATTTAGAGAGTTAAGCCTGTCTAATTTCCTCCATCTGTCACTAGTCACAAGTTGTCATTTGATCCCTCAGCTGTGTCAGCTGATTGCCACAGCATAGAGGCCCATTTGAAAGCACAGGATGTTATCAATATGTCTGCACCATGAAAGCAGGAAGTAGATACACTGCAGATTTATTGCAGGATTTGCATTAGCTGTAACATAGAAATGTTTTTGTTTAAAAGTTATTATACTGTTGTGTATCTTATAGAGCAGAGAGGAGTTCTGAGTTCAGGTCCGTTTTAAAGCAAAGCTTTGAATATACATTTAACAGGTCCTTATTTTCAATTAATTAAACATGAAAAATAGTTTTGTAAAAATCCACAGTATTCAAATAAAAAAAGGAAACAATGTGTTCCACCAATTTCAAGATTTTCATGGACTGACTACTGCTTGCTTACACTCAGTTTAAATCACACCCCCTGTAGTCACATGGGCATGAATGGTAGAGTGTGACCATAAATAAAAGCTCTGTAGGCCTCAGTGTCGGAGGACGACACATTCACTTGCAAGGTCCACCAGCCTTGCAATCATACAAAATTCAGCACTAGGTATGACCTCAAGAGCAATAACAGAAATATTCCAGTTTAGGTGCTTATTAGTATATGAAATAGATGGAGCTTTAGCTTCAGTGCTACAGCAGCATAGCCAGGCATAATGTTTAGGTCGGTTCTCCTTCCTCAGGTGCCATGTGGGGGAGTGTTTTGTTAGTTAAAGCCACGACTCCCTGTAGACTACAGTCTATCTTTGCTTCAGACTAAGTGGGAGACGGAGGAAGGCAGCTAAAGAATGCTGAGGGAGAAATACAATTTTTTTTTTTACAAAACTTGTTTATGCATAATTAAAGCAAATTGGAAGCAAAATTTAATCTAAAAAAAAACCCTTATCAAGAATAAAACCCACATTAAAAAATAAAACATATTAATGACATTACCGCTGTGTCCTTCCTTAAAGAGAATCTGTATTGTTAAAATCGCACAAAAGTAAACATACCAGTGCGTTAGGGGACATCTATTACCCTCTGTCACAATTTCGCCGCTCCTCGCCGCATTAAAAGTGGTTAAAAACAGTTTTAAAAAGTTTGTTTATAAACAAACAAAATGGCCACCAAAACAGGAAGTAGATTGATGTACAGTATGTCCACACATAGAAAATACATCCATACACAATCAGGCTGTATACAGCATTCCTTTTGTATCTCAAGAGATCATTTGTGTGTTTCTTTCCCCCTGCAGCTATCTTCCACTGAAGTGTCAGGCTATTTCTTCCTGCAGAGTGCAGACAGCTCTGCCTGTATGTAATTCCTCAGTATGTGAAAGCCCAGCCAGCTCAGAGGAGGATTTATCCAGCTTGTAAAAGATAATAGAGCAGAGAGAAGCTGCACTAATCTAAATAATACACAGGCAGTGTGCAGAGAGGGGCCTGGAGGGGGGAGATGCATCACAGAACCACAACACTGAAGAACTTGGCAGCCTTCCAGACACAGACTGACAAGTCTGACAAGAGATAGATAAGTTGATTTATTACAGAGACTGTGATAGTAGAACGTGCTGCAGTAAGCCAGAACACATTAGAATAGATTTTGGAACTTGTAGGATGGAAGAAAACCGGATGAAATTTTTGTTACGGAGTCTCTTTAACGTTTTTTTTTCCACTCCTAAAATCTGTGTTTTAATTTCCAAGATTCCTGTGACCTATGCAGTTCTTCCAGGCCATTGCTCGCTCCTCATATAATGGCACACCACACTCCCGAATGTGCCACGTTGTTCAAGAACGTAGAGTACGGTTCAGATGGATGGATAGAGGGTGATGGAAGGGTTAGAGCTTGGCGGACATGAGTAGATTAAACACTCTGCAGAAGGATTTCATAGTCATCCACAGCAACGGGATTAGTGCATTCAGTTGCATTACAACTATTAACGCATTATAGCTTTTAAAAAATATTTCTCGCTTCAGTTTTACTTTAAAATAAATCAATGTTCTGTAGAATGCATATAAAAATCTGAATTTGGTCTTAAAACTTTGAATAGATCCCGGACACTACCAAGCTGCTCATCCATGCCCTCATCATCTTCCACTTTGATTACTACAACTCTCTTCTGTCTGACCTCCCCTTGAACTGCATTGCCCCCCTCCCTGGCGTTCAATTTTCCCAGGATTTCTGTGCAAAAAGTGATAAAATGTATTTTTAAAACTTTTTTTTTTCCTATAACTTGCCAAAATGTGTCAAGCAAGGGTCTAGTATACAGCGCAGGAGAGTATTGATGTGTATGCACGTTTATACTGTTCACAGCATGTTTTGTATGGACGGATAATCTGTCCATACCGCTAGGGAGGTTCAGTTATGAACACGGCTGCCAGATTCATCCATTCTTCTAACTGATCCCCATCCCCCTCTGTAAATCCGTGCACTGGCCCCCTATCCGATTCAGGGTAAGTTTCAAGATTCTGTGCCTAGCCTATAAATCTGTGCACAAAACCTGCCCTACCTACAACTTGGAGCTTGTTCACAGGTATACACCAGGCTGAGCCCATCCGGTCCTCCGATCTTCGCCAAACTGGCCAGCGCATTTCCCATGCACACCTGCAGGATTTCTCAAGAGTGCCCCCATCCTGTGGAACTCCCTTCTACCGCCCATCAGACTTGCCCCCTTCCTCAATACAATCAAGCAAGCCCTGAAAATGCACCTCTTCAAGATGGTCTACCCACCATCTACCACATAGTAGCTCTCTGCTGAACACTTATTCCACAGCTCTACCTAGTGTGTCCACGACCCCTCACCTTAGATTGTAAGTCTTTGGCAGGGTCCTAGTGTATTTTATATGATTGTGTGCTCCCTTTTATGACCACCTCGTACTTGAATTACTGGACCTGCCAAAACAGCCCCAAATTACATGATCATGTATTTTGTACCATTTGCCTTGTATAACTTTGCTGTATGTTGTATGCATTTGTTATGTTACATCTGTCATCCTTTGCACCACTGTATGTATTTATTGTCCAGCTCTGCGTAATATTTTGGTGCTCTATAAATTCAATAATTAATAATACTGCCTGATCACTAACCTCTAAGCCTCCATTCCAGATTGAGTAGGAGATTGGATGGCACAAAACCCTAGGTGATGAACAGTGGCAATAATGCTTTGATACCTTATATATTAGTATTGGTGCGCTTGTAATATTGATAATTGGCTGCACTGAGTTTGTAGGATAAACCACCTCCCACCGAAAAGCCAAAAAACATATAGTATCAACTCATGCGCCTCTGCAATCAAATGAATTGCTCACATTTATTTGTAAAAAGAACAAAGAAGATAAAAATGATGATAAGAATAGAGTTGGGCCGAACCTCCGATTTTAGGTTCGCGAACCGGGTTCGCGAACTTCCGCGGAAGGTTCGGTTCGCGTTAAAGTTCGCGAACCGCAATAGACTTCAATGGGGATGCGAACTTTGAAAAAAAAAAATAATTATGCTGGCCACAAAAGTGATGGAAAAGATGTTTCAAGGGGTCTAACACCTGGAGGGGGGCATGGCGGAGTGGGATATACGCCAAAAGTCCCCAGGAAAAATCTGGATTTGACGCAAAGCAGCGTTTTAAGGACAGAAATCATATTGAATGCTAAATGACAGGCCTAAAGTGCTTTAAAACATCTTGCATGTGTATACATCAATCAGGTAGTGTAATTAAGGTACTGCTTCACACTGACACACCAAACTGTTCACTGAACAGAACAGGTATGCAGTGGCGGGTTCACTAAACAGGTATACAGTGGCGGGTCCACTGAACAGAACAGGTATGCAGTGGCGGGTCCACTGAACAGAACAGGTATGCAGTGGTGGGTTCACAGAACAGGTATGCAGTGGTGGGTTCACAGAACAGGTATGCAGTGGCAGGATCACTGAACAGGTATGCAGTGGTGGGTGGGTTCACAGAACAGGTATGCAGTGGTGGGTTCACAGAACAGGTATGCAGTGGCAGGATCACTGAACAGGTATGCAGTGGTGGGTGGGTTCACAGAACAGGTATGCAGTGGCAGGATCACTGAACAGGTATGCAGTGGTGGGTGGGTTCACAGAACAGGTATGCAGTGGCAGGATCACTGAACAGGTATGCAGTGGTGGGTGGGTTCACAGAACAGGTATGCAGTGGTGGGTTCACAGAACAGGTATGCAGTGGCGGGTTCACAGAACAGGTATGCAGTGGCAGGATCACTGAACAGGTATGCAGTGGTGGGTGGGTTCACAGAACAGGTATGCAGTGGCAGGATCACTGAACAGGTATGCAGTGGTGGGTGGGTTCACAGAACAGGTATGCAGTGGTGGGTTCACAGAACAGGTATGCAGTGGCGGGTTCACAGAACAGGTATGCAGTGGCAGGATCACTGAACAGGTATGCAGTGGTGGGTGGGTTCACAGAACAGGTATGCAGTGGCAGGATCGCAGAACAGGTATGCAGTGGTGGGTTCACAGAACAGGTATGCAGTGGCAGGATCACAGAACAGGTATGCAGTGGTGGGTTCACAGAACAGGTATGCAGTGGCAGGATCACTGAACAGGTATGCAGTGGTGGGTGGGTTCACTGAACAGGAATGCAGTGGCAGGATCACTGAACAGGTATGCAGTGGTGGGTGGGTTCACAGAACAGGTATGCAGTGGCAGGATCACTGAACAGGTATGCAGCCAGGAAAAGCTAAGCCTAACTAATCTTTCCCTATGAGAGACAGACAGCAGCTCGCCCTACTCTCTCTAATGCAGGCACACGAGTGGCCGTAATGGCCGCCGCTGCCTGCCTTATATAAGGGGGGTGGGGCTCCAGGGGCTAGTGTAGCCTAATTGGCTACACTGGGCCTGCTGACTGTGATGTAGAGGGTCAAAGTTGACCCTCATAGTGCATTGTGGGGCGAACCGAACTTCCGGAAACGTTCGCCTGCGGGAGGCGAACGCGAACCACCGAAGTTCGCCGGGAACCGTTCGCCGGCGAACCGTTCGGCCCATCTCTAGATAAGAATAATAATGATTAAAATAATCACCAATCCGCATACACACAATAGACACTACTCTCAAAACCACTTCTCCAAAGGTGCTTCACATAGAATCTAAATGGATCCTATTAATGCCTCTTAAGATCAGTCTGTTGAGCTGTCTTTAATGTCCACCACATATGCATGCATATAAAAAGGTCCTAGAACCACTGCCCTTAAAATATTGCATCAGTCAATACTTGATGTATTCAAATAATTCATTAGATAGGAGCGCTCCCATTCAATCTCAGTATAGATTGTTGCATCAATCTGCAGAATATATCAAATCCACTCGATATTCATATGTTGTGCGATCCCACACACATTTGAGCACTTGGTCCGCTTCTGCCCCTGGTTCCCAATTGGTACCCTGGTGTGGTGACGTCACCCCAAACTTCCGGCTGCTATCTTAGGGAAGTTCATGAACGCTGGTCCACCATTTCAAGGAGAGCGGCAGCTGTGTCAACATACGAGTTACCGGCCGAGGCTCGTGCTGCAAGGTTTGAGGACTCTGTACTCTGAGGCAACTACCTCCTCCCTCCCTCCCCTCCAGGAAACGTGAGTGTATAGTGACAGGCTCCAATTAGCTGCGCTAAGCGGCAGAAGCGGACCAAGTGCTCAAATGTGTGCGTCGAGTCTAGTGGATTTGATATATTCTGCAGATTGATGCAACAATCTATACTGAGATTGAATGGGAGCGCTCCTATCTAATGAATTATTTGAATACATCAAGTATTGACAGATGCAATATTTTAAGGGCAGTGGTTCTAGGACCTTTTTATATGCATGCATATGTGGTGGACATTAAAGACGACTCAACAGACTGATCTTAAGAGGCATTCATAGGATAGTATGAAGCACCTTTGGAGAAGTGGTTTTGAGAGTAGTGTCTATTGTGTGTATGCGGATTGGTGATTATTTTAATCATTATTATTCTTATCATCATTTTTATCTACTTTGTTCTTTTTACAAATAAATGTGAGCAATTCATTTGATTGCAGAGGCGCATGAGTTGATACTATATGCTTTGATACCTTGTCTAAAGGATGCCTCCTGGTCACTATCATGGAGGTTGCCCTCTGTTTGCTCCATAGAAGCTACATTGAGCCAGAAAAATTGCATCAGATTTCGGAATATAAGTTAGTACTCTGTTTACAGTGTACGAGTACTACGTACCACATGTAGAGGTCTCGTCCTAGAATGGCCCACTTGTGGTCTAAAGTAGTCAAGCTGACTAATGGAATTCTTTCACTCCCTATTAGGGCTGAGGCACCTACAGTATTCTGTTATCGGGGCTTGAAGGAAACCAGAGCTGGTATAAAGCAAAAGTTTTATACATACTTGGGGCCTTCTCCAACCCCATACGCACAGATCGCTCCCACGCCGCCGTCCTCAGCCTTCCCGCAGCTTAGGTACCGGGTCCCGTCACTTCAGCCAGTCGGGGCCAGTCTACGCAGGAGAAGTGCACCCTCTACGTATCTCTCCAGCGGCTGCTGGAGAAATACGCAAAGAGCGCACCTCTCCTGCGTCGGACTGGCTGTGACTGACGGAAGTGACGGGACCCGGTACTGAAGCTGCGGGAAGGCTGAGGACGGCGGCGTGGGAGCGATCTGTGTGTATGGGGCTGGAGGAGGCCACAAGTATGTATAAAACTTTTGCTTTATACCAGCTCTGGTACACTTTAAACCTGACAAAATTCCTCATGCTAAACATTAATTAATACAGTTTATTGCTAATGCCACAAGAACGTATGTAGCCTCCCAATGGCTCCAACCAGTCCTGCCCTTTACTTGTGTGCTACTGTAGATAAAATGCAGGGAACCATGATTTTTTTTTATAAAATAAAGGCTGATATCACACATAGGATCCATCATTTTGATATAATTTGGTGTCTTAGACATGTTTTATCTCTGTTTTGATACTCAATGCTGTATTTAGATAGGTTGTCTTGTTACTCAGGTGTCCTTTTCCTTTTGACGTATTAAGATTAATTCAATATGTGTAGATTTCTCTCTGATATACAATAGAATTTTCTGTTTTTATCACTGTACCTATTTGAACTTATCCTGCCTGTTATGCGTTCCAAAGGAAAGGTGATACTTGTGAGAAGTCCTAGATGCAGGAGTGAGAGCAGGCGACTAAGCTAAAAGGCAAGAGGCAGTGGCATAGCAATAGGGGGTGCTGAGGTTGTGACCGCACCGGGGCTCTTGGGCCAGAGGGGCCATGAAAGACCCGTCTTTGACTGCAGTATTAGCTCTTTATTGGTCCTGTGCTGGTAATAAGCACTTCTACACATATTTTAAATAGTAGTAATCATTAACAAACGGTTCCCCATCTCCTTCTACATTTTCGTAGCCCTGTACACACTGCTGGCTATGAACAATTATCTACTGTAGTGATGAGTCATGTCAGTCGTTTGAACGGCTCGGAAAATCATCATAGATCATTTCAGCTGTTTGTGTAATTAATTTTCTAATGACTTCTAAACAAAGAGTCGTTCATTTCAAAACATTTTCCTCCCTGTGTGTGCAGGGCTTATACCATGGTAAGGGCGTGGCCAGGCCAGCAGGGCAAGGGGTTGGTGGATTGTAAGAGGAATGTGGTTGGCCTGCCACTCAAACTTCCTCTTGTGTCTGGTATAAAGGAAGGCATGGTCCAGTGGACAAGGAGTGCTGTTGAGACATCTGAAGAGGATCGGGCCAAGGTGAGCCATGGAATGGAAAGACACAAAAGAGAAAATACACCAATAGTGCAATATGATAGTAGAAGCTGTAGTAATGAAATTCACTCACAAATTTCCACCGATAAGGATTATAAAGGAATTACCACCCCCGTTTGTGCTTGTGAGTGCTCGCAGTGTTTAGTTAGGTCCAAGGGGCAAGAACTATGCTAAAAATACAACCTCTCAACAGAGGTGTGATGAGGGGATAGGAGGATCTGCCCATAAATATATAAAATAGTTAAAAACCATTTAAAAAGTAGAGGTGTCGTTAGCTTACCTCTTCCATGGTACACAGAACACCTAAAACAGCAATTATGCTTTGATTGAATCTTCAAGCATTTATTGCGCAAAAAGTAAGGTCACACAATGCGTTTCTGGGGCATTTCCCGCTTCATCAGGTCAAGAAAACCACAAACAGGTGCCTAGTGGTTAGCAAAGTTCAGACTTGAGCACCTCGGCATATTTGTAGTGCATATTTCACCTATAGGTGGAAAGGGGGCAAGGGGAAGGGATAAAAAAATGAAAAATTGCTGTATGTTCAGTTGAAGCACCATGTGATTTTTTTGCAGGAGACATTAGCCATGCTAGTGACAGAGGTTACTTATTGTTATCCAGGTGACAGCCTATTATAGGTACAAACGGTTTTCCTACTATACTGGATTGCCAAATTCTATAACAAAAACAGCTGGGGGAGGGGCTCTGTGCAGATTGGGTGCAGCCTATAGGCCCCGCATCACCAATAACAATCTGAGTATCCTTGTTCAGACTGTGGGTTCAGCAGCTACTGTCACCCATTATTAATGGAAAGTTGAATAATGATTGCGGGTGTGTGATTAATCTGTATGCGTTACCTGCCCAGACTAGAATGACTGGCCTTCGCATGTGGCTTATGAAATAAAATCACTTTTTATTATTCACCATGATTAATCTTCCCAAATCCTCTCAGCTTTCAGGCCAGAAAATTGCAGCCTTAGGAGCTTAAAGAAAATGATACTTTCTAATATAGGAATCAAACAGCAATGTTTCATTTTTCTGCTGAACGAGTTGACTCCACACAGAAGATCAAAACACGTCACTAAACTCCTCAGAAAGGACATGCGGGGCGTCTTAGCGAGATGTGCACTTCACTGGCTTCTGCTTCATCTGTCACATTAATATTTATAGAGTATCAGCACAACTGCTTACTACTGTGGATGATGTGTGAGAGGGTATTGTACAAATGCAAAATATAGAGTGAGGAGCACAAAGGAGTTATGGAGACTGATGCAGATCAGGGCCCTTTCACACTGGGGCGGTACGGTAATTTTACCACATCCACCACAGGGCAATGAGAGTCTATGGCAGGGGTCTCAAACTCGCGGCCCGCGGGCCATTTGCGGCCCTCGATACAATATTTTGTGTCACTCTCCTGCAAAAGCTTTCTTATAGTTCGTTTCAGTGCTCCCAAGTAATCCACCGCATCCCCACCGCTAAACGAGGGCTGCAGAGCCCCCAAATCGCCCGGGGGGCAATCCGCCGGCATTTCCTGGAAGGGGCAGAGCTTTCAGCTTCAGCTCTGCCCCTCCTGACGTCAATCGCCGCACGGATCGCCGCCTCTCCCCGCCCCTCTCTGTGAAGGAAGAGTGAGAGGGGCGTGCAGAGGCGGCGATGCGCCGCGATTGTGAAATTCCTTATGCGGCCCAGCCTCATCCTGACTTTGCCTCCTGCGGCCCCCAGGTAAATTGAGTTTGAGACCCCTGGTCTATGGGGACATTCATACTGCTGCGGTATGGCGCAATGCGTCAGAAGTAACGTTTTCGCCTTATCTCTGACGCTTGAGTAGACCTACATTACCGCTCGGTTATGCTTCGAGCTGCGGCAGATCAGAAGTTATATAAGTCTATGGCGACGCAGGGATGTTATTTTTTTTCAATATGCTTCCGTGCACTTTCGTATTTCCAAAACAGGAAGTGAGTGCAAGCCAGCGTCACTTCCTGTTTGGCTGTCGGTCTGAAGGGGATTACTGTGCGTTAATCCAGTAATCCCCAATGGCACCGCTGTCGCCAATCCATAGTCTGAAACCAGCCTCGGGCAAAATACTTTCTGCACTCCATGTGCCCTCTTCTGTATCACAACATACTGTATTTTTTGGACTATAAGATGTGAAGGTGGGGGGGAGGGGGGGGAGTCACTGCGTCTTAGAGGGAACTTTAACTTAAAGGGATATGGATGTTTCATTTTAAACATTACCAGTTGCTTGGCAGTCCTGCTGATCTCTTTATCTTCAACAGTGGCTGAATCACACACCTGAAACAAGCATGCAGCTAATCCAGTCTGACTTCAGTCAGAGCACCTGATCTGCATGTCTGTTCAGGGGCTGTGACTAAAAGTATTAGAGACACAGGTTCAGCAGGAGAGTCAGGCAACTGGTATTATTTTCAAATGAAACATCCATATCCTTCTCAGTTTAGGTTCCCTTTAAAGAGACTCTGAAGCGAGAATAAATCTCGCTTCAGAGCTCATAGTTAGCAGGGGCACGTGTGCCCCTGCTAAACCGCCGCTATAGCGCCGCTAAACGGGGGTCCCTTCACCCCCAAACCCCCCACTGCGACACTTGGTCGCAGACTTGGTCGCTCCTGGAGGCAGCCCTGCCCCCAGTCGCGTCTATCAGCGCCTCTCAGTAAAGGAAGACTGAGAGGGGCGGGGGAGAGGCGGAGATACGCGCTGACAAGACGCGCGTGGGGCAGGGCTGCGGCGGTTAGCCCTGCCCCAACCAGGAAGCGCTCCCCCGCTGAAACGAGGGGATTTGGGGGATCAAGGACCCCCGTTAAGCCGCGGGATATCGGCGGTTTAGCAGGGGCACACGTGCCCCTACTATCTATGAGGTCTAAAGCGAGATTTATTCTCGCTTCAGACTCCACTTGCAGGAAGTTCCTGACTTGTGAACGCCTGCCAATACAAACATCCAACCAGCCACAATGTCGGGGACTCCCTGTACTGTGCCCATGCAGAGGAGGACATAGGGAGACAAACTGAGGACACAGAGGGGCATAGAGGAGGACAGAGGCGAACACATGGGGGTAGAGGGGGACACAGGGAGACACAAGAGGTACAAGGTGACGCGGTACAAAGGGGGCTTAATCCACAAGATGCCCCAGGTTTAGTATATATATACATTTTTTCCCCCTGGTTTTTGTCTTCTAAACCTACGGTATATGGTGCCTGATAAATATGGCACCGTAATAATCATTCATTGGGCTTAATTCACTTAGTTTGAGCAGCGTGAGTTAAAATCCTGCCAAATGACTGGCAACCTTTTGGGCCAATCAAAGTGCGGGGATCACATCCTAAACCGCGACAGGGCTCAGGGCGGGAGTAAAGGAGTGGCCGCTAAATACAAGGGAGCACTTGTAAGTTAGCAGCGCTCGCTACACAGTCCGTAGCGTGCGTTGAGGATTTTAACTTGCACTGCTTAAACTAAGCTGCACTGATTGGGTGAGTCAAGCCTTTGTAACCAATCGCTGCTTTTACTATTGCCACTTATGGCGGTGCCATTTTTACCTGCAACCCTTCTGCACCATTTTTACCAGATGGGGGGTTGTCATCTGGCTTCCTGTACTTGATATAGTATTTAAGTTAAATTGCTTTGTCTACACTTTGCAATAAGAAAATGGGCTTTGTGTTGCAGTTTTGGCACTAAGTCTTTGAAAGGTTTGTCATCACTGATATAGATATTACAAGTCAAGGACAGTACAGGAGTTAAAGTGGTATCAAACAGGGTGAGAAGTGTTCATTTTCAGTTCTGTGCTTTAATGCTTTCAAGTCCTAGCAGCTCTAGCATGGTTATACATGCATATGTGGTTATGTTATGTGAGTATAGCTACCGCCTGAGGGAAGAAGCTGCTCCTTTGCCTGGAAGTTTTTTGTTGTGACTGACCAGTATCCTTCTTTCGAAGGCATAAACTGGAAGATGAAGTGAGAGGGGTCAGAGACAATCTTGGTTGCTTTATTTCTGTGCCTGCTAGGATAAAGATTCTGCAGGAAAGGTAGGCACAGTCAATTATTTGTTCTGCTGCTGATGAGCTGCAGTCTTACCTTTTTATTGTACACAACATGAGCCGAACCAGACAGTCATAGATGGTGTTATAATGGGTTCAATGATTACAGTATAAAGCAGCACCATTCATTTTTGTAGTAGGCCAAACTGTTTCAGCTGCCGTAGGTGGTACATCCTCTGTTGCGCTTTCTAGTTGATGGTGATGGTATTGTTGTCCCATTTTAGGTTGTTGAGATTTTATCAGATTTTAAGAAAGGGGTTTATATGGGATTCTTTATTTGCTATCTTATATCTCAAGAAGACTATTTCCAGAACACTCACATATTAATGAAGTTGCAGTATGAAGATGAACAAATCCAGCGACGGATCTGGACCAAGTTGTGCCTGGGGCAAGGTCAGGTTTTAGC
This sequence comes from Hyperolius riggenbachi, assembly GCF_040937935.1. Lineage (NCBI taxonomy): Eukaryota > Metazoa > Chordata > Amphibia > Anura > Hyperoliidae > Hyperolius > Hyperolius riggenbachi. Next base: position 213,612,026 of record NC_090656.1, read on the forward strand.
GCCTAAACTGCCATTCCCCATCCAGTTTTGGCGCCTAAAGGTCAGGTTTTGACACCTAAACTGCCATTCCCCATCCAAATTTGGACGCCTTTTTAACAATTCAACAAACTGCGCCTGGGGCAACAGACCCGTCTGCCCCCCCCCCCCCCCCCTAGATCCGTCCCTGAACAAATCAGTAACTTTCAAGCCTGAAGGAATCTTTACAAGAATAGATCAGTTTAAGCCACAGTGAAGATGTACCTTGGATGGACAGCTTGCACATGACCAACCTACAATTATTAACTTCTGAGCACTGATTAACTGTAAGATAGACGAGTCTTCCTTTACTCTCATTCACAGTGGCTGCATTTAAGTTCCTCTGTGGTTCAGCTCTATTTATTTTCAGTGTCATAAAATAGCGGTACAGTAAAAGTTTCTGAAGCATAGCGAAAGAACGAAATGGCGTATCAGAGCGGTACCAGCCTCCAGAACCGTGGGAAACCAGCCTCCTTGTTGTGAAGCAAAACCAATGCGAACATTCCTTCACTCCCTCCATATTTATTATGAATATGCTCAATTTACTCAGCTTATTCTTTGATGTGGTTGTCCTCCAGAATGACATGCAATTCCTCATTTATGAACAAGGTAATTTGGAGGTGCCTGCTTTAATAAAATGTTTAAAAAACAGTTTAAAAATTGAGGTAGTGTTTGTCTTTCCTGAAGGATAAGGCCAATATAACTGGAAAACATTGATTACTACATCACTCATAAACCTTGTTTTCCAGTCATATTGGCCTTATTATTCAGGAGAGGAAAGACCAACAATTTCTCTCCTTTTCAAACAGTTTTTAAATATTTTATTGAAGCGGGTACCTCCGAATTACTGTAGCTAGTTTGAGATTGTTACACCTCAGTTGGAACGTATTTTAGCTGGCCCTAGATTACCTTTTAGCAGTGCGACCATCCAGTTCCTGCATCACAGTACCTGGAAAACCTGAACGGGGACAGACAACTAGAGTTGAGCTGAAATTTTCGTAATTTCGCATTACTATAATTACGCATGCGAAATTTGCGATTACGATGCGAAATTAGCGTAGCGAAATTGCCATTAAAATCGTAATTGAAAATACCGTAAGCGTAATTTTCAACGCGAAATTTCGCGTTTCGTTCATGCCGTAATTTCGCATTAAACGCTACCGTAATTTCGCGTTAAACCGTAACGCTCCGTATAATATAAAAAAGCCGCCGACTTTAAGGGTTAATAGCAAAGCCCCCTTAAATGCTAAGAGCCTCAAATTTGGAGAATATATTAAGGAGATCAGGAGGAATAAGAGGAAAAATTTTTTTTTCAAAAAGACCTTATAGTTTTTGAGAAAATCGATGTTAAAGTTTCAAAGTAAAAATGTATACATTTAAAAACCCGCCGACTTTAACGGTTAATAGCAAAGCCTGCTTAAAGTTTAGGAACACCAAATTCCTAGGGTATATTAAGGGGATCAGTGGGAATAAGAGGAAAAATTTTTTTTTTCAAAAAGACCTTATAGTTTTTGAGAAAATCGATTTTTAAGTTTCAAGGGCAAAAATGTCTTTTAAATGCGGAAAATGTCAGTTTTTTTTGCACAGGTAACAATAGTGTATTATTTTCATAGATTCCCCCAAGTGGGAAGAGTTTTACTTACTTCGTTCTGAGTGTGGGAAATATAAAAAAAAACGACGTGGGGTCCCCCCTCCCAGACCTCTTTAACCCCTTGTCCCCCATGCAGGCTGGGATAGCCAGAATGCGGAGCACCGGCCGCGTGGGGCTCCGCACCCTGACTATACCAGCCCGCATGGTCCATGGATTGGGGGGTCTCGGAAGGGGAGGGGCAGCCAAGCTTTCCCCTCCCCCTCCGAGCCCTTGTCCAATCCAAGGACAAGGGGCTCTTCTCCACCTCCGATGGGCGGTGGAGGTGGAGGCCGCGATTTCCTGGGTGGGGGGTTCATGGTGGAATCTGGGAGTCCCCTTTAAAAAGGGGTCCCCCAGATGCCCACCCCCCCTCCCAGGAGAAATGAGTATAGAGGTACTTGTACCCCTTACCCATTTCCTTTAAGAGTTAAAAGTAAATAAACACACAAACACATAGAAAAAGTATTTTAATTGAACAAAAAACATAACCACGAAAAAAGTCCTTTAATATTCTTAATTAACCATTAATACTTACCTGTCCCTTTAAATAAATGATCCCACGCAATATCCTCGGAAATGTTCTATCAGTTACAATGTAACAAAGTTATTACAATGTAACAACTTTGTTACATTGTAACTACGCCGCACCCGACGTCACTCACCGCCGCGTCTGCGCTGCAGGACCCGACAGAGCTCTGAGCTATAGCTCAGAGCTCTCAAAAGCATCTTTGTATTTGGGCTCCAAGGGGCCCCATTGGTCCTTAGCAGACCAATGGGGTTCCTTCTGATTTGAAGGAACCCCATTGGTCTGCTAAGGACCAATGGGGCTCCTTGGAGCCCAAATACAAAGATGCTTCTCAGAGCTCTGAGCTATATAGCTCAGAGCTCTGTCGGGTCCGTGCAGGACGCTAAGTCCCCGCCGGCTCCGCTGCCCTCCCCGCCTCTCCCACATGTCACCCACATGTCACCCACATGTGGGTGACATGTGGGTGACAGATGTGGGCGGGGTGGACAGCGGGAGCTGCGGGGACTTAGCGTCCTGCACGGACGCGTATGCGGCGGCTGAGCGGCGAGTGGCGTCGGGTGCGGCGTAGTTACAATGTAACAAAGTTGTTACATTGTAATAACTTTGTTACATTGTAACTGATAGAACATTTCCGAGGATATTGCGAGGGATCATTTATTTAAAGGGACAGGTAAGTATTAATGGTTAATTAAGAATATTAAAGGACTTTTTTCGTGGTTATGTTTTTTGTTCAATTAAAATACTTTTTCTAAGTGTCTGTGTGTTTATTTACTTTAACTCTTAAAGGAAATGGGTATGGGGTACAAGTACCTCTATACTCATTTCTCCTGGGAGGGGGCGTGGGCATCTGGGGGACCCCTTTTTAAAGGGGACTCCCAGATTCCACCATGAACCTCCCCCCCAGGAAATCGCGGCCTCCACCTCCACCGCCCATCGGAGGTGGAGAAGAGCCCCTTGTCCTTGGATTGGACAAGGGCTCGGAGGGGGAGGGGAAAGCTTGGCTGCCCCTCCCCTTCCGAGACCCCCCAATCCATGGACCATGCGGGCTGGTATAGTCAGGGTGCGGAGCCCCACGCGGCCGGTGCTCCGCATTCTGGCTATCCCAGCCTGCATGGGGGACAAGGGGTTAAAGAGGTCTGGGAGGGGGGACCCCACGTCGTTTTTTTTTTATATTTCCCACACTCAGAACGAAGTAAGTAAAACTCTTCCCACTTGGGGGAATCTATGAAAATAATACACTATTGTTACCTGTGCAAAAAAAACGGACATTTTCCGCATTTAAAAGACATTTTCGCCCTTGAAACTTAAAAATCGATTTTCTCAAAAACTATAAGGTCTTTTTGAAAAAAATTTTTTTCCTCTTATTCCCACTGATCCCCTTAATATACCCTGGGAATTTGGTGTTCCTAAACTTTAAGCAGGCTTTGCTATTAACCGTTAAATTAGGCGGGTTTTTAAATGTTTACATTTTTCCTTTGAAACTTTAACATCGATTTTCTCAAAAACTATAAGGTCTTTTTGAAAAAAAAAATTTTCCTCTTATTCCTCCTGATCTCCTTAATATATTCTCCAAATTTGAGGCTCTTAGCATTTAAGGGGGCTTTGCTATAAACCCTTAAAGTCGGCGGCTTTTTTATATTATACGGAGCGTTACGGTTTAACGCGAAATTACGGTAGCGTTTAATGCGAAATTACGGCATGATACGACTGTAATGCGAAAATTACGCGAAAATTACGCTTACGCGAAATTTCGCGAAATCCTTCTTCATTACGATTATGTACTTACGGCCATAATCGTAAATACACTAATTACGCGAAATTTCGCAAAATCGTAATTAGGTCATTACGCTCATCTCTACAGACAACTCCCCTATTTTTCTGCATATAAGACGCACTTTTTCTCCCCAGACCCTGTGCCTTATATGCCAAATACAGGGAGTCCCCGTATTGTCCCCCTCCGCTGCCCCCATGTCTCCTCCGCTCCCCATTTGCAAATACAATTCCCAGCAGAGCGGCTCACCTAATCCACAGTTTCTGTGGCGATCGCAGACCTCTTCTCTCCTGCACGGCTCCCCTAATGACAGCTTCTGTTGATTGCATCATCAGCAGAAGCCGGCACCAGGGTCCACATTCAAAATTTTGGGGCCCCTCACACATAATCAGGCCTGGGCCCCCCAACCCCACCCCCCTCCACTCCGCTCCCATATGTTAGCAAGGTACAGGTGTTACCGAATATAGGTTAGCAAGTTACAGGTGTCACCCAGTATAGATTAGCAAGGTACAGGTGTCGCCCAGTATAGATTAGCAAGGTACAGGTGTCACCCAGTATAGGTTAGCAAGGTACAGGTGTCACCCAGTATAGGTTAGCAAGGTACAGGCAGGGCCGGCCCGCTCATGAGGCGGGGTGAAACTTTTGCCTCAGGCGGCACATTTCTAGTAGCGGCATCCGCCCGTCGGTGGGTGCGGGGAGCCGGTCGCCGAGCTGGAGGGGTAGCGGGCAGGACGGGGGTATTGGGCCTAGCGGTCGAACCCCCTCCTCCCTCGCCTGGGTCCCCCGTCCTCCTCTCCCCTCCAGCCTTAAATAGATCAGAAGCGCTACTCGTAAGAGGCAGTGGGCGGGGAGGACTCACCTCTTCCTCGATCCAGCGTGCGCTCCACTGACGTCACTTCCTGCAACGCCGCCCACTGTATTGTAAGTGGACGGCATTGCAGGAAGTGACGTCAGTGGAGCGCACGCTGGATCGAGCGAGGAAGAGGTGAGTCCTCCCCGCCCACTGCCTCTTACAAGTAGCGCTTCTGATCTATTTAAGGCTGGAGGGGAGCGGAGGACGGGGGACCCAGGCGAGGGAGGGGGGGGTCTGACCCCCCTCCCCGCCGCTAGGCCCAATACCCCCGTCCTGCCCGCTACCCCTCCAGCTCGGCGGCGGCGGCGGTGGGGGGGGGCAGCAATAATTTTTTCAAAATTTGCCTCAGGCGGCAAAAAGTCTAGGGCCGGCCCTGGGTACAGGTGTCGCCCAGTATAGGTTAGCAAGGTATAGGTGTCACCCAGTATAAGTTAGCAAGGTACAGGTGTCACCCAGTATAGGTTAGCAAGGTACAGGTGTCGCACAGTATAGGTTAGCAAAGTACAGGTGTCACCCAGTATTGGTTAGCAAGGTACAGGTGTCGCCCAATATAGGTTAGCAAGGTACAGGTGTCCCCCACCCAGTATAGGTTAGCAAGGTAAAGGTGTCGCCCAGTATAGGTTAGCAAAGTAGAGGTGTCGTACAGAAGTAACAGAGGCGCCAACAGTATAAAATATCATACATTTAAAACAAAAAATACAACAGGAGTAACTTAGAAGAACAGCACCTTTATACACACACTTCTTAGTTACTCCTGTTGTATTTTTGCCTGAGGAAGCGGGCTTGAGACCCGTGAAACACGTTGAATATTTTTGGAGTAGGAATTAAAACTTTTGATCATATAGAATCGTTGTGTTTGTCCTGGGGAGGTAAGTCCACCCTTACCCCCCATCTTATTTTGTTTTAAATGTATGATATTTTATCCTGTTGGCGCCTCTGTTACTTCGGTACGCTATTGTGATCCACCTGGTGGATGGGTGTGCACACCCTTGTTTCCGTCTATGGAGAGCGACTTCTTAACCTGAGTGGGGACAGGTCTAAGATCCCCTCATGTGCATATAGTGGTTGCCTGCACTTTGGCAACCCACACTTGTGAGTATATTTCAATTTGCTGCTACAATTTATCCACCATCATCAATAATACACTATTGGAGGCTCTCAATTTTGTTTTTCTTGTTTTCCAAAGTACAGGTGTCGCCCAGTATAGGTTAGTAAGGTACAGGTGTCCCTCACCCAGTATAGGCTAACTAGGAGCAGGAGTCCTCCTGTATAGGTTATCCAGGTACCATTCTTCCCCCAGTATAAGTTAGCTATGTGTAGGGGCTGCAGTAAAAGTTAGCCAGCATTTGGGGAGCTAGTATAGGTGCTCCCCACCCCCCGATCCAGGCGCTGTTACACACTGTGCCGCTCTGTCCAGCGATTGCTGCACAGCTCCAGTATTCTCTGTGGAGAGGATCAGGTCTGATTAGCACCTTGGCGTCATCAACATCGATGACATAATGACGCCCAGCCCTAATCCTCCCCATAGAGAATACCACAGGACAGAGGCTAGGTGAGTAACAGCGCCTGGATCTGAGGGGTGGGGGGCACCTATACTGGCTCCCCAATTGCTGGATAAAGTTTACTAAAGCGGCAGCCCCTACACATAACTTATACTGGGGGACACCTGTACTATTTAAAAACCTCTGTGTCGGGCATACTGCATTCAGCAAAAATTTCTTGCTCGACACAGTGTTGGACATACCAATCTGCAGGGCTGGATTTGTACTTTATGCCGTCCAAGGCCCCTTATTACCAGCAATCCCAGACTGCATTATAACTTGGCTTTCTGCACTGCAATGCACTAGCACATTCACAGTGTGGCTGGTGCAGTTTATCTCAAGGCAGTCCAAAACACTCGTGTTAACAATGGCAGTGAAGCATACTTTTCATAGACTGTATGCTTCACTGTATGCAATACAACGTGTGGATAACATGCAGCGTGACTTTCCTGTTCCATTGCATTGTGTTCCTGCTGTTACAGGGAATCCAGCCTTAACAGAACACTGGTGGTGTTGGTGGTGGTGGGGTTGCGGAGTCCAGATTTATTTACCTGGGGAATCTTCCAGCCCCCCGCAGCCAGTTAGGTCCCATGCTGTAGACTGTGGCCCAGTGTTTACTGTACACATGCGCAGTTCACAAAGACTTAAACATTTGCATGCACATAACGCTTTTGGTGACGGGACCGCAATTGAGGAGGTGCGCAGACGGGCCCACGCTTGCACTGTTGTCGGATCTAGGAGTGGACAGTGGTACCCTGGAGAGGATTGGAACTACAGCGAGGGACCTGATATACTGCAGGGGGCTGGTTCAAGAAGCCCAGGTAAGTAAATCTGACCCCAATACACACATATACACACACACACACACACACACACACACTATGCTTGTCACTCCGAATGCTCTAATGCTAGGGAAGAGGGACAATGGTGTGGAACACAACAGAGAGGCTGGCTATCCAAAGGATATATTTAAGTTAGTTCTGTTTGAAGAAAACTACTTGTAGAACACTTAACCACTACAGGACTCAGCATTTACCCCCCCCCCCCTCCCCCCCTTAAGGACCAGCGCTGATTTCTAAGATCTGTGCTGGGTGAGCTCTACAGCCCCCAGCACAGATCAAATAACAGGCAGAGCGACCAGATCGCCCCCCTTTTTTTTCCACTAGGGGGATGATGTGCTGGGGGGGTCTGATCGCTCCTGCATGCGTGTGGCTGGCGGAGGGGCACCTCAAAGCCCCCTCCATGGCAGGATTCCCCCTCTCCCTCTTCTCCCTCCCTGCCCGAGAGATCGGAGGCTGCACAGGAACGGATCTGTCCTGTGCAACCTCTAACAGGCTCCTGCCTGTCATGTGACAGCGATCCCCGGCCGCTGATTGGCTGGGGATCGCTGATCTAGTACAACGCTGCTACTGTTAGCAGCGTTGTAAAAATGTAAACAAAGCGGATTATTACCGCTTGTGTTTACATTTAGCCTGTGAGCTGCGATCGGCGGCCCGCAGGCTATTCACGGAGCCCCCCGCCGTGAATTGACAGGAAGCAGCTGCTCGCGCGAGCGGCTGCTTCCTGATTAATTAGCCTGCAGCCGGCTAAGCAGATGTGCGTAGTTGGTCCTGCAGCTACCACTTTGCCGACGCGCATTATGAGTGCGCAGTCGGCAAGTGGTTAAAATCAAGCTACATTCCATATTTAGATATAATTACTACTATGGCTGTCTGCGGGTATCTCCGTGTGACGGCCTTTATTTAGCTTTCACAAAAAGGGTTGTACAGGTATTCTATGCTGTAAAGAGACTTATGTCAGAGCCTTTGTCAACTATTATTAGTTGTTATGAAATGTAGAGGTACACTGTGGCTTAACTATATATATACCAAGCATTCATCTTATAGAGACAATCTGATAATTTAGAGATATTTCCCTACAGGTTTATTTGTGAGGGTTTGGTGGAACTGTATGTCACATGTATCAGGATGGATGCATTTCATGTATTTCCTGTGAATCCATACTAATTATAGGATATATAAAATGTTGTTTTAAGATTGTGTTTTATTAGATAGACGGTGTTTAGTACCTTTATGGATATTGAAAATAAACGTTATACTTTTATACTCTAAGTATGTGGGCAATGGAAGAGAATAGGAATATTTGGTTAGATTAAGTGGTTTGTTTATTCATTTACTATCCCTGCAATGTCCCAACTAAATCTTTTTTGTTTATTGGCTTGTTTCGAGTACACCTCGACTCAAATACAGTGGCTTGCAAAAGTATTCGGCTCCCTTGAAATTTTCCACATTTTGTCACATTACTGCCGCAAACATGAATCAATTTTATTGGAATTCCACGTGAAAGACCAATACAAAGTGGTGTACATGTGAGAAGTGGAATGAAAATCATACACGATTCCAACATTTTTTTACAAATCAATAACTGCAAAGTGGGGTGTGCGTAATTATTCGGCCCCGAGTCAATACTTTGTAGAACCACCTTTTGCTGCAATTACAGCTGACAGTCTTTTAGGGTAAGTAACCTGAGAGCTGGGCGAAGCTAGGGCGAGAAGAGGCGTGACCGGGTGGGCTCTGAGCTGGACTGTCCAGAGACAATAGGGTCGCCAGGTGTGAAGTAAAGGTGGAGTGTCCTGGCCTGAGGCCAGGACACTATAAGACCAGGGGGCTGGCCTTTCAGCCTCCCTTCTTGGATCGTGTGGATACAGCAAACTTCGCTGGAGCTCAGGCTGGGGTAAGTGCAGTTTTTCTTACTAGGCCTTAGCCAGAAATCCCTCCCCAGCCATCGCCCAGCATCAGGCCCACACAACAGCAGCCTTTTTCCCCAGCGGTTAGCAGCAGCCCCTGCAAGCCCCATCCATCCTGCCCATTCATCCCGGCTACCCCAGCCCGGCAAAACCCCATCCCATTCCGGGCCCAACTCACCGAGGCCTTTACAGCTGCTGCAGGCGACCGACCTGCAGTTCCTGCCTCGCATTGCATCTCCCCCAAGGAGCTTCTGGGCACACCAAGTCTTCTCTTTGTGTGCCATCCATCCATCCCACCCAGCACAGCGGCCCCCTCACAGCACTCCAGGCCCTTGCAGCACCCTCCAAGTGCCCCAGGTGGCCGCTGGCTGTCGCATCCCACCCCTCGCAACCCTCCTGCCCAGCTACCCCACCAAGCTTTCCCCCTCAGCCCACCCTCCCCAGCACCGAGCAGCTGCAGGGGCAAACAGCCATGGATGCCCCCATGCAGGAGCTCTGGGACCGGGTGCGGGCCATGCCAGGCGAGCAAGGGATGCTGTGGCTACAGGCCCAGCTCACTGACCTGGATAGGGCTCCGCGCCCGGAGAACCCGAGGAGAAGGAGGCCTCCGGTCCGGTATAGTCCCGCAGGCTCCCCAGCCAGGAGCAGGAGGCGGGGGGAGGAAGGGCCCATTGATGCGGTGGTCGGCGCGGGGGGCATAGGGGCCCAGGCTGCGGCGGCGGATCGCGGGGTCCACGTGGGGCGGGCAGAGAGGAGCCGGAGTGCGGGAGACGGCCCGACCGAGGAGGCCCACCCGCCCGGACAGCAACAAACAGCGGCAGGTCCACGCCCCCTCCCTCTTCCCCCTCGAGGCCCACACCAAAATGGCCGCCACCCGGAGCCCCAGCAAGATGGCCGCCACCCGGGACTCCGGGAAAATGGCCGCCGTCCCAAACCAGCCAGCCCACGGCAAAATGGCCGCCGCCTGGACGGGGCAGGTAAGAACCCCGGGCAGCGCAGCCAGCGCAGCGGCAGACACAGCGGTGGGACCAGGGGGGACACAACCCCCGCAGCGCAGGGCTCACGCACCCCATCCCCAGCCAGCAGCCAAGCGGCCACCCCCACCCATAGGCCATACACACATGGCCACCGAGGGGGGCACGGCCCAGCCCCGAGCCTCCAGACACCGGAGCAAGTGAAGGGCTCACCGCAGAGCCCCAGCATGGTGCCGGGGGATGGTGGGGGGAGGCAGGAGCAGCAGTCAGAGGGGGCCCCAGGAGATCAGAGGGTCGCAGGGCAGCGAAAGGGGGGGGGTCGCAAGGCGGGGGGAAAGAGAGCAGCGGACAGGGGGGCCACAAGAGGCCAGGGCGGGGGTCAGGCGTCAGCTCAGAGGCCCAGCGGGCGGGAAAGGGACAGAGGACGGCAGCAGCAGCCAGAACACGCCACGGAGGTGAGTTCGGCGGAGGAGGGAGGGGAGAGCGAGGGGGACCAGGAGGAAGACCAGGGCCATTACGGGGGCCAGCAGGAGGGCGGATGGGGTTACCAGGAAGGCGCGGGGGAAGTGGGGGGGGACCAGGCACAAGGCCGGGACAGCAGCAGCGCCGAAGGACGGCAGCAACAGGGCGCGCAACAGCGATATAACTGGGCAGAAGGGGTCGCCTCTTTGTTATTGCCTCCGCAGGTCGCCCATCACGGCTCCGGGGAGCACTTGGCTCAGGGGCCACATCGAAGGGATGGACCAGCGACACCCCAGGAGGCAAAAAGCCAATCAGGTGAGAACAACAAAACGACTGCCAATGAAATGTATGCTTCTACAAATGCTAGTGGTGTTTCGCAGGAGGGGGACCAGCGGTCGTTACTGCTGGAGATTCTAAAGGCCATTAGGGCAAATAATACCACCCAGCAGGTGGGGGCCTGGGGTGGGGGGGAGGAAACAAGGCCCGGAAAACAGGCAGAGGTGTGCGGCTCGGTTCCGGAGATGGGGAACGATCAACCGCCGGCCGCTGCAACCCCAGAGGTAGCAGCGACCGAGAAGCCCGAACGGGCACCCCGTCTAGCCGATTCGGCTAAGAGCAGCACCTACATCTGTTTTGCGGGCCCCTTAGGTTTCCACGTGTCGGAGGAGACAAAGGAAAAAATTTGGAAGGGTCAGTACATTGACATTTTCACAGTGCTCCCCCTGGATAACTCTAACATAGACAAATGGGAAAGGGGCAAGGAACACCGCAAGGAGGAGGACGACATAAGGAGAATGTATAGACTAATACCCAGGACATTCCCCAACTGGTCCAGGGCGTTCCACATATTCGCCAGCATAGTGGGGGAAAAGACCCCAGAACAATGCGCAGCAATGTTCTGCTACCTAGACGGCATCAGGGAGGCTTACCACAAATACGGGGGGAAGGCCTGGCTGCTATACGATGAGCAGTTTCGCCAAAGGATGGCAGTCAGGTCATCTTTGACGTGGGAGCACAGGGACATCATGCTATGGATGTCACTGAGTAGCCCCGCCAAACCAGAATACGGGGGCGGGTACAAAGGGGGACAGAACGCCCCCTTTCAAGCAGGTGCCGGCGGGGCGGATGCCTCGCTGGCCCAGCAAAGAAAGGGTCTATGCTGGAACTACAACAACGATACCTGCAAGCGGGGAACCACATGCAGGTATAAGCACGATTGCGCAGTCTGCGGGGCCAGTGGGCACCCAGGGGCAAAATGCTACAAAAGGAACAGAAACGCACAAGGGGTCAAGGCAGAGCAAGGAGCTGGAAAAGGGAGTCACGCCAGTTAAAGTTGGGGCGATGGCCCCATGGCTAGACAGGTACCCCAATAGGGAACAGGCCGACCTGCTAGCATATGGTTTTCGGGAGGGGTTTAGAATACCATGCGAAACGGCCTACCCAAATGACAGGTGCAAAAATTTAAAATCCGCGTATCAATTCCCAGAGGTGGTGGCGCGAAAACTGGATAAGGAGCTAGCCATGGAAAGGATGGCAGGTCCTTATCAACACCCACCCATTCCCAATCTACACATATCACCCCTAGGCGTGGTCCCCAAGAAAGAGTCTGGTAAATACCGCCTTATCCACCACCTGTCGCACCCACGGGGCACATCGGTAAACGACGGGATCGACCCGGACTTAGCAGCGGTACACTACGCATCCTTTGACAGGGCAACAGCCCTGGTGAGAGGAAAAGGCCAAGGGGCTTTAATGGGCAAGGTAGATATAGAATCGGCCTTTCGCCTACTGCCGGTGCACAAGGATAGCCTGCACCTGTTGGGATGCAAGTTTGAGGGAAGATATTATGTCGACCGATGCTTGCCCATGGGTTGCTCAATATCATGCGCGTATTTCGAAGCCTTTAGCACATTCCTAGAATGGGTGGTGAAGAACGAAAGCGGTTCCAAAGGCATAGTTCATTACTTGGACGACTTCCTTTGCGTGGGCCCGGCCGGGTCGGGCGAATGCGGGCAGCTGATGCGCACGCTGGTAGACACATTTGACCTATTCGGGGTACCATTAGCAGCTGACAAAACTGAAGGACCAACGAGGCAGATCAAGTTTCTGGGGATAGAGATAGACTCGGAGGCGATGGAATTCAGACTACCTGAGGACAAGGTGAGTGACCTCAGGCTTGAAGTGGGAAAATCCCTGGCAGCCAAGAAAAGGACACTGCGAGAAATACAGTCACTACTGGGTAAACTCAACTTTGCATGCAGGGTCATGCCAATGGGCAGGATCTTCTGCAGGCGCCTAGCCTTTCTGACGAAAGGAATACAGCAGCCCCACCACTTCATCAGGCTAAAACGGGAGACAAAAGATGACTTAAGGGTCTGGGAATCGTTCCTGGCAGATTATAATGGGAGAACGCTGCGGCCCCAAGAGTGGCGCACGAACGAGGAGCTGCAGCTCTTCACCGACGCTGCGGGGTCCACAGGCTTTGGAGCTTATTTCAAAGGACGGTGGGTGAGCGGCAGGTGGCCACACCCATGGCTCCGATCACCACTGGGGAGGAACCTGGCCTTTCTAGAGTTCTTCCCGCTGGTAGTAGCACTGTTGGCCTGGGGCCACGAGCTAGCCAACAGAGCAGTCCGATTTCGCACGGACAACATGGCAGTAGTCGCAGCAGTAAATAGTCTGACTTCATCATCGCCCCCAGTTGTGAGTCTCATCAGGCAGTTCGTACTAAAGTGTCTGCAGCATAACATTAGCTTCAGGGCAGTACACATCCCCGGTAAGGAGAACGGGATAGCTGACGCACTGTCTCGTTTTCAGCTGAACCGTTTTCGGAAGTTGGCCCCAGAGGCGGACGAGAGGCCCACACAGATACCACCAGGCCTATGGGACACAGTCTCGACAGACTGGCAAGTTGGGTGAGACAGTCCATCTCACCAGCCACTTGGAGGGCCTACACCAGAATATGGAATAGGTGGGCGGACTGGGAAATCAGGCACCCAACGAGGAACCCCGAGGAGAAAAGGAGCCTTATGCTCCATTTCCTCGACAACGTATGTGCCACGGCTACGTCACCCTCCGCAGTGGACAAGGCCATGGCGGCACTGGCATTCTTATTTAAGTTGAGGGGGGAGGAAGATTTAACCAAGGTCTTCATGATTCGCCAGGTGGTCAAGGGTTTTAGACGTAGGGGTAAGGAGGAGTTGGGAGGTGATTGCCGAAGGCCCATTACGCTGGCACTACTGATCGAACTACTGAACGCACTGGAGGTACATTGCCGCAGTGCACACGAAGTTCGGCTGTTCCAACTGGCTTTTGCGCTAGCCTTCCATGGAGCTTTGAGGGTGGGGGAGCTGGTAGGCCCCAATAGAAATAGCGGGGGGGGGGATACAGCGAAAGGATATTTCAGTAACCCAAGGCAGCTTATGGGTGCACATTCCCAGATCAAAAACGGACCAGAGGGCCAAAGGAGTAACCCTTAGGCTCAGGGAGATGGCCGGGAGCAGGGCTTGCCCGGTACAACTGTACACAAGTTTTATGCAGGGGCAATCTGACCGAACCGGTCCGCTCCTGCGGCACGAGGACGGAACTACGCTGTCCAGATTTCAGTTCGTAGCCCTGCTAAAACGCACACTCACAGGGATCGGGTGTGCCACGGCCGAATACGGGTCACACTCATTTCGCATTGGGGCGGCTACCGAGGCAACCAGATGGGGCCTCGGCGCCGAAATGATTAAAAAGATCGGCAGATGGGAATCGCACCGTTTCAGGTCTTACATTCGCCCGCACCTGGCGGAGCGATAAGTGTAGGGCGCGAGGAACAATCAAAAAAAAAAATAAATAAATTTTTTGTACTGTAGCATGTTATAATGACTATCATCCCTCACAGGCCGACGACAATGTATAGTGTGGATAATGGGGCATTCATACATAGTGCGGGCTGAGCGACGAGCGGCAAAGCGAGACAGAGACCGTCGGCTCGGGCAGGTAAGCGACAACGTGGAGGTTCACTGGCTGGGCCAGGGAGGACTGACAGTCGAGAGGCTGGCCCAAAAATTTTTTAAGTTAGTGAAAGCAAGGCGGTCCCCCGACGTGCTAATGGTCCATATAGGGGGTAACGACGTCGGGCATATGCAGCAGCATCTGCTGATGCAAGAGCTAATATCGCTATTCACATGGATGTGGTCACTCTGCCCCCATATGACCATAGTGTGGTCGGAAATCATCCCCAGGCTAACTTGGCGCCCGCGCAAGCCCGAGCAGGTCCTAAACCAGTCTCGGGCAAAAATCAATAGAGCCATTTCGAAATTTATGTTCAGGTCTGGGGGGTTAGCGGTACGTCACACGCTGCTCGAAAGGCCGGCAGGGCACCTGGAGAGGGACGGCGTGCACCTAAATGATCTGGGCAACACCATCTTCTTGTATGGCCTGAGAGAGGCTCTCGAGGCAGCGCTCTGCGTATGGGCGGGCATTCGCCCTTGAGAGGGCAAGGACGAATGCTGTGGCGGGTCCTTGGCAATGCCGTAGCTTTGGACATCGAGAAAGTATTCACCACTGAGCTGGCATAACCAATGAATGAGTCGAAAGAGGATCCCATAATGAAATATCATGATAATGGATAATGCATAATGGAGTGAGGAGTGGTGGTGTAATGTGATAATGTAAGCCGAAGGCTAGTGGCCAGCACGCAAGGGCATTGTCAAGGGACCTGCAGAGCGCTCAAGCGCCCCGCCATCTGTTAATGGAAATATGATTGTTGTTGTAATATGTGTTTCTTGTCCCTCCCCCTTTTTAATCATCTTTTTATTTCAATGTTTCGCTGTCACAGCTCAACTAATGTTTAATGTTAACACTGTAATAAAGCTGTGGCCTTATAACTCCAATTGGGTGTCATAGCTTATGTTACGGTAATTATGAAGGTCAGCTCAATTAGAGCCCTACCCTGGTCAAGTAACCTGAGAGCTGGGCGAAGCTAGGGCGAGAAGAGGCGTGACCGGGTGGGCTCTGAGCTGGACTGTCCAGAGACAATAGGGTCGCCAGGTGTGAAGTAAAGGTGGAGTGTCCTGGCCTGAGGCCAGGACACTATAAGACCAGGGGGCTGGCCTTTCAGCCTCCCTTCTTGGATCGTGTGGATACAGCAAACTTCTCCCACCCACCCTCCCATTGCCGCTTGCTCGTCGGTAGCAAGTGGCAGGATGGGTGTTGGGAACACCCCATAACAATGCAAACTTGTTGTATCCCTACAGACTTCGTCACAGCCGAGGGCGGGTCCTTGGCAATGCCGTAGCTTTGGACATCGAGAAAGTATTCACCACTGAGCTGGCATAACCAATGAATGAGTCGAAAGAGGATCCCATAATGAAATATCATGATAATGGATAATGCATAATGGAGTGAGGAGTGGTGGTGTAATGTGATAATGTAAGCCGAAGGCTAGTGGCCAGCACGCAAGGGCATTGTCAAGGGACCTGCAGAGCGCTCAAGCGCCCCGCCATCTGTTAATGGAAATATGATTGTTGTTGTAATATGTGTTTCTTGTCCCTCCCCCTTTTTAATCATCTTTTTATTTCAATGTTTCGCTGTCACAGCTCAACTAATGTTTAATGTTAACACTGTAATAAAGCTGTGGCCTTATAACTCCAATTGGGTGTCATAGCTTATGTTACGGTAATTATGAAGGTCAGCTCAATTAGAGCCCTACCCTGGTCATGTCTCTACCAGCTTTGCACATCTAGAGACTGAAATCCTTGCCCATTCTTCTGTGCAAATCAGCTCAGTCAGATTAGATGGACAGCGTTGGTGAACAGCAGTTTTCAGATCTTGCCACAGATTTCTGATTGGATTCAGATCTGGACTTTGACTGGGCCATTCCAACACATGGATATGTTTTGTTTTAAACAATTCCATTGTTGCGCTGGCTTTATGTTTAGGGTCGTTGTCCTGCTGGAAGGTGAACCTCCGCCCCAGTCTCAAGTCTTTTGCAGACTCCAAGAGGTTTTCTTCCAAGATTGCCCTGTATTTGGCTCCATCCATCTTCCCTTCAACTCTGACCAGCTTCCCTGTCCCTGCTGAAGAGTGTGAAGAAACGCGGAAAAGCCGCCGCATGGACGCAGGATGAGGTGGCTGTTTCCGCGGTTGGCATAGCGGAACACGGAGAAACCACGCACAGGCCTGCTACTGACAGTCTGACCAGGCGCGGGGAGACCACCGCTTGTACTGATAGCGGTGCGTCTCATCCCGCGTGCAGGCCAGCAGAGACATTGCAAAGCGTGACTGGTGTGGCTGGGACTGATAGTCCACACAGGTTCAGAATGACGCGTGCGCGCGCTGAGAGGCAGAGTTTATAGGACAGCCAGGAGAAGGTCAGCTGACCAAGCTGGTCAGCTGACATTTCCACCACTTTTCATTGGTCCAGCACTTAGGGGAGGCGCTGGAAGCGCTGATGTATATATACTGGATGCTGGTCATTTCTCTGGTGTGTGGCGTTGCGTGGTAGCACTCAGACCTGTCTGTATCTGTGTTCTAGCATAGTTTCCAAAGGTGTTGACGATCACGGACCTCACACCTTAGCGTTAGGAAATTGAACTGTGTTATTTGTTATGACCTTCTGCTTGCCTGACTTATCCTCCTGAACTCTGATTCTGTACCTTGCTATTTCTGATATCCTGTTGCCAAACTCTGCTGCTCGTTCCTGGACTCTGTATTTGCCTTCTGATTCTGTACCTTGCGATTCTGATCATCCGTTGCCTAACCCTGCCTGTTCATTGGATTTCGTATCTGTCTCCTGAATCTGTACCTTATCTGTCTGTGTGTTAACGACCTGGATTGCCCGACCTCGAGAACTGACCTTACTGTTAGAGGCAGTTCCCAGATCTGTTAGTGACATCTCCTCACTGGTGTCACTCTCACTCTGTCCTTCCCACTCCCAGCCTGACTTCTCTCTCGGGAGAGTCCAGGCTAGTGGAAGGAACTTGTCTCTTGTGCAGTACTTACTGCCTCGCACCTGCCCCTCAGGTACAATACTCAAAGTATTACTGTTACACCAAAACACTCTTAGCTCTCAGGTGCGCAGAGGTTAGAATATATATCTGATTATCGGTGATACTGCAGATCATCAATAATCGGGTATATTCTGCATTCTCGGTGATACTGCAGATCACCGGTAATCAGACCCTCTCTGTGTTACACCGATCGTTACAAAGAGAAACACCCCCAGAGCATGATACTGCCACCACCATATTTGACAGTGGGGATGGTGTGTTCAGAGTGATGTGCAGTGTTAGTTTTCCGCCACGCATAGCGTTTTGCATTTTGGCCAAAAAGCCAAAAAGTTCAGTTTTGGTCTCATCTGACCAGAGCACCTTCTTCCACATGTTTGTTGTGTCCCCCACTTGGCTTGTGGCAAACTGCAAACGGGACTTCTTATGCTTTTCTGTTAACAATGGCTTTCTTCTTGCCACTCTTCCATAAAGGCCAATTTTGTTCAGTGCGTGACTAATAGTTGTCCTATGGACAAATTCATCCACCTGAGCTGTAGATCTCTGCAGCTCGTCCAGAGTCACCATGTGCCTCTTGACTGCATTTCTGATCAGCGCTCTCCTTGTTCGGCCTGTGAGTTTAGGTGGACGGCCTTGTCTTGGTAGGTTTACAGTTGTGCCATACTCCTTCCATTTCTGAATAATCGTTTGAACAGTGCTCCATGGGATGTTCAAGGCTTTGGAAATCTTTTTGTAGCCTAAGCCTGCTTTAAATTTCTCAATAACTTTATCCCTGACCTGTCTGGTGTGTCCTTTGGACTTCATGGTGTTGTTGCTCCCAATATTATCTTAGACAACCTCTGAGGTCGTCACAGAGCAGCTGTATTTGTACTGACATTAGATTACACACAGGTGAACTCTATTTAGCCATTAGAACTCATCAGGCAATGTCTATGGGCAACTGACTGCACTCAGACCAAAGGGGGCTGAATAATTACGCACACCCCACTTTGCAGTTATTGATTTGTAAAAATGTTTGGAATCATGTATGATTTTCGTTCCACTTCTCACGTGTACAGCACTTTGTATTGGTCTTTCATGTGAAATTCCAATAAAATTTATTCATGTTTGTGGCAGTAATGTGACAAATTGTGGAAAACTTCAAGGGGGCCGAATATTTTTGCAAGCCACTGTACATGCTTAACCACTTCAGCTTTCAGTGTTTTTTCACCTTATGCATCCGAGCAGTTTTCACCTCCCATTCATTCACCAATAACTTTATCACTACTTATAACAATGAATTGATCCATATCTTGTTTTTTCCGCCACCAATTAGGCTTTCTTTGGGTGGTACATTTTGCTAAGAATTATTTTTTTCTAAATGCATTTTAACGGGAATATTCAGAAAAAAATGTAAACAATCATTATTTCTCAGTTTTTGGCTTTTATAGTTTTAAAATAATACATGCTACCATAATTTAAACCCTTATATTTTATTTGCCCATTTGTCCCGGTTATTACACCATTTAAATTATGTCCCTATCACAATGTATGGTGCCAATATTTTATTTGGAAATAAAGGTGCATTTTTTTCAGTTTTGCGCAGGGCTGTGGAGTCGAGGAGTCGGAGTAACTTTTGGGTACCTGGAGTCGGAGTCGGGAAAAAAATGCACCGACTCTGACTCCAACTCCTAATGAATTTAAAATGTAATTAAAATAGAAAATATGATAACATTTTCTATTTCTCAGATAATAGCCATCATAAATAATTTATATATATAGTTATATATACTCTGCTTAGTCCACAAAAATGAAAAAAACAATCAAAAATAGTTTCTTGTGCTGCTTCAATAAAGCAGTCCCCGTATTTTTAACCACTTCAGCCTTCAGTCGTTTTTCACCTTATGCATCCAAGCAATTTTCTCCTCCCATTCATTAGCCAATAACTTTATCACTACTTATCACAATTAATTGATCTATATCTTATTTTTTCCGCCTAGGTTTTCTTTGGGTAGTACGTTTTGCTAAGAATTATTTTTTTTTAAATGCATTTTACCAGGAATATTAAGAAAAAAATGGTAAATTATTTCTCAGTTTTCGGCCATTATAGCTTTAAAATAATACATGCTACCCTAATTAAAACCCACATATTTTAATTGCCCACTTGTCTCGCTTATTACACCATTTAAGTTATGTCCCTCTCACAATGTATGGTGTCAATATTTTATGTGGAAATAAAGGTGCATTTTTTCAGTTTTGCGTCCATCACTATTTGCAAGCTTATAATTTAAAAAATATGAGTAATGTACCCTCTTGACATGCATTTTTAAAACATTCAGACCCTTAGGTAACTGTTTTGTTTTGAAATTGTAATTTTTTTATTTCTTTTAGTAAAAAATGTTATTTGGGTATTTTTTGGGCATGGGAGGTAAACAGTTAATTTTAAATGTAATTGATTGTGTTATCTGTGAAAAAAAATGTATGTGCATGTAGTTTTACTACTTGGCCACAAGATGACCACAGTGATTTTTTGGTTTTTCTATCCTGTGAGCGAGCACGCTCACTTACAGGAACTACAAGGAGTACGTGATTTTTTTTTTTTTCAGAAAGACCGCGGCCTCTGAAAAGCAGCCGCCGGTTTTTCTACCGGGGACTTAGATCAATAAATGGGAACAACGTTGATCTCCGGGCTACAGGGGGGGGGGGGGGCAGCACGGGAACGTGCGGGCAGCCTTTTGGATGTGAAAGTCACGTCCAAAAGGTGAAAATGGTTAAAGTCAGATATACATATGACAGGAATCTCTTATACTGTATATACTAAATAACATCTATGCTATAAGCCTAAAGCCTGATGTGTAGCTGTGTCACTAAGAGGGATGGTCAATGAGATGGAAATAATTCTGCGTTGATGCTGGTTTATGCAAATGTATGCACTCCCTTTGCTCATGAAATCAAATAATTTGATATGTTGTTAAAATTTGGTTTGATGACTATGAATTAAAGGGTACCTGAGACGGATGAAAAGAAAAGTTTTATACATACCTGGGGCTTCCTCCAGCCCCCTTCAGGCTAATCAGTCCCTCTCTGGCCTCCTCTGCCACCTGGGGCGAGGGGGGGGGGGGCTTGTGTTTTACGGCCTGTTGCTCAAGCAACTGGTAAGCACCTGTATCTGGCATCAAACAGTCCCCGCCTGTGCTGGATACTGGGGACTTTGCTGTACTGGGGTTAGGTCCATGGCTCTTACAGCCACTCCTCCCCTGTGATCAGTGGTGAAAGGAGGGGTATGAGTTGTGTGTGTGTGTGGGGGGGGGGGGGGGCGGTCGTTGTAGCAGCCACCATGTGTATCCTCATTCCATGTACCTTGTATACAGAATCAAAAAACAGACTTCCAAATTCAGGAACACAACCGGCAAATATCCAGCCAGCCAGTGACTAGCGTCCTACAGGCACACCACTCCTGTAAGTCCAATATAGATAGCAAAAAAATGGACATGGCATTTAAAGCACAATTGAAGGTAAAGAGGCGCCCTGGTTAAAATAAAAGCATCTAAAAACAGCTTAAAATCGAGGAAATAATATGAGGTGGCTTACCTCAATAACGAAATCCTTGTATATGACAAAAGATTTTTATTTAGCACAGGCAATGCGTTTCGCAGGTCCAAGCCCGCTTCATCAGGCCAATAAAAGTGCCAAATGATCAAGTCGATATGGCAAAGGGAGCCTCCTAGAGAGGCTCCCTTTGCAGGTCTCTGGAAAAGAGACCTGTCTTCGCTTTGCAACTTTCAGAGTTGCTCTGCTGGTCAGGAATTTGCATATACTTTTCATGCAAATTGTTTAGCTGCCTCCTTTGATGGCTTGCAGTATAAATACCTTTTGCTCCCAGAATTCCTTGCTGGTCATGATGGTTTGTTCCTGCTAAACTCTCCTGGAGTGTCAGCCTTGCTATTGTTTGCTAAAGATTATCTTAGAGTATTACTGGGGACTGCACTAGGCATCCCTTCTAGTGCAGTCAGGTTGTATTATCTGTATTGCCTTGTTCTGTCTCGATTGTCTTGTCGCCAGCGGTGGTCGACAGGAAATCGTTCTGTCTGTCTGGGAGTGTAAGTCAGAGCTGCGGATGCTACTGGCTGCTCTATCTGTCTGGATTGCATTCGCCCTAGTGGTAGTGGCTGTGCTTCTTTCTGTATTCTGCCTTAGGGGTGCTAACCAGAGCAGCGGTTGCTACTGGTAGCCCCATCTGTCTGTCTTGTCTGGTACGAATGCTTGCTGTAGGCTCGGTTAGGTACCGTTTAGCAAGCGTTCGCATTCTCTATTTCATGTTTGTGTTTCATTGGTAGTTAGGGTGGCACGCTTATCACTGGGCGCCTAACGCGCGGTGATCGTGTCTTAAACGCGTTCGCTGTTGCAAATGAGTGCGGTTTTCGCGTTTAGCTAGCTGATCATTGTTTTGTGCATGTCTTTCTTGTTGCATTTGTGCTGTCTGATTCAGTCTTGTGTCACTCTTGGCAATCGCTACACTTGCGATTGCGTTCCCACTTCGTTTCCGTTGGAGTGGCACTCCACAGCTCCATCTGCCGGTGCGAATCTCCCTCTACAGGTGCATTGCACCCAAGCTGGGTTCTATCAAATTATACGCTTGTGAAGGATGTCCGCAGTGTCAGCGCGCATTCTGTGCGCTGGCCACGGAGATAATTCCACAATCGTTACAGTATGACCAGCCAAACCGAAATTCCCAGAGTAGAGGGAATTTCCGATTTGTACAATTTTGTCGAATATGGCTCTTATACCTTTAAGAGGTTTAAAAGACTTGACTCTGAAACCAAGGAGGACTTACTGTCTGAATGTGTAAGATTTTTTCTGAATCCTACCTTGCAGATTACTGACCCGTTCACATCAGCTCTCCAATTCGCTTGTATTCTATTGCAGAGAGATCTGTTTGTGTTCACTTATGAGATATTGAAAAGCAATTCCTGGAATGATAATCTTTATCAGTTTCTTACACTGATTGTTTCCCACTGGTTTAAATTGCCTGGGTTACCACCCATTTTTGATGAGTATGTATCTGCTAGTCAGTCTGCTGTTCTATCCCTTCCATGCAAAACCATTCAGTGTGATAATAAATGCAGTAACAGCTCCCTTGTATCCAGACAGCAGCCACTTATAGCAACTACAAATTAAGAAATTATTTCTGTCAAGTCTGAAAAGTGGAATACACTTTATTGTGATGAATCCGGAAAGATTTCTCAGTCTCAGGTTTTATTACCTCAAGCAAAAAGCATATGTGGGTCCTATTATAGGCAGAATTATACATTATATTAAAGCTATAAGAAAGTCCATGCTTGTTTCTGATCCCAACCCGTATTAGTGTTTCTTTGATACAGGGTTGTTTGAGCCTCCATTCGCTCCGTGGGAGATTGGGGCTTTGATTGAGGAGTTTGAATTTGATTGGAAGGCGTTTTGCGATTTTTACATCGCAAAAAGCGAAGAGACTCTTAATGCTTGTATTGATTCTATGTACACTTTGATTGAATCTGATGAGTGTGACGAGTGTTTTGTGGATACGGTGATTTGGGTGTGGCAGACGATTTTGGATGAATTTCACACACACCAACCAATTGATCCCAATAAAGAGACACCGTTATCAGATGATTGCTCCAACCTTTCTGGGGTAAAGCAAGTGAGTTTAGACACTGTGCGACCTGAAATGAATGGGTGTACCTCAATTGTGGACACCTGTGTGAATTCTGATAGATTCTCTTCTGCTTGTGTGGAGTTTGAGTCTGTGCGATCTGATGCCTGTTTCTCAGACGATCCTGCTATGGAAAAAATTCCTAAACCATGCAGCCTCAAGAGTAATGTTAATATGACTGATAAAGTTCCTCATGTTGTCGTCACAACTTCTTCGGCAAATAAATCTATGTCTAACTCTGTTCACACCCGTAAAGGCACGTTGCCAGATGACAGTTTTTCCAGTGTTTCTGTCCTGAACACGTTGCAGTCTGGTCCACAGATTGAGGAGGCTTGCGCTTTGGAAGCGTGGGTTTCACAACCCAAAGCGATCTTGGATTCGCAAGATTTGCGTTCTGACTCCTTGGACATTGTTGGCTGAGTCTAGGGGTGAGACAGCGCTTTGGTTTTGCGAATCTGATACTGAGGGATCTTTGCCTTGTCCAGAGAAGGTTTCTGTGAGCCTGCCTTGTACCATGAATGAAACCATGATGCCCACTTGCACTGACATTTGTGAGTCCCATTCTTGCTCTGAAGATAGTACTGACTCTCCACCCTGTACTCTGGATGAGTCAATATTGCCTTGCATAAAATCCCCTGCAGTGACCCTAGAGGCTCGTCTAGGTATTGCTACTATTCTCACCTGTCTTTCTGCTATTTTTGAATTGCAGTCTAGTTTGACTGCTATGCAGAGTTCTGCGTGCAGTGAGATTAGAGTTAAGGAGTCAGTGTGTGTTTCAGTAGATATTCCGGTGCATCCTGTTCATGAAGATGAAACTCAGTCTCAGCGGATTGTAGAACCATCCCTGGGACATTTGCTCTGTCCGCAAAATGTATTTGATGTTTTGCCCTGTAACATGGATAGTTCAGAATCCTTGATTTCTTTGTCAGAAAACTTGGGAAACGATGCTCCTGAGTTTTTGTTTGATGTTCTGGAGGTCTCCGAGTTCCTCCCAAAGAGTGCAGAACTTTTAGGAGGTGCCTCCTGCCCCGCAGGGCCGTCTGAGGTATTGTCCACTTCAGTAGGTATCGCTGCTATACTGACTACTTTTGCAGCTCTTGTGGAGCTTCAGTCATGCGTAGTCAATGATGAGTTTTGGTTAGATACCATTACAGTCACAGAAATTTCTAAGTTTGAGTCCAAGTCTTCTTTTGAAAGTCCAGTACTTGTGACCACTGCTCGTGATTATTCTCTGCCCGGTTCTGGTTTTGGTCTTGTTGTGACGGACTCTGAGGTTGGCATTTCCTCTACATGTCCTGAGGTTTCTATTGTGCTAGTGTACCCCGATGCGCTCTGTGACCCAGAAAGCCCAAGTGTGTCTCGGTTACCAGCATGCTCAGATGCTTCCTCGGTGGAGACATGTTCTGATATTGCCTGCCTGCTTGCATGGCCAGAAGTTCTCACTAAAAGCCCTGATCTTGATGGTTGTCCTGGTAATCCTGAATCCGGAATAGTCATAGGTTCCATAGGGGTTCTTGGTAGATATCCATGTGAGCCTGGTGAGTGTTCTGGCCTCTTGGGATCTCTGCCGAGCTTCAAAGTGTTCTGGGAGATTCTGGAAGAAATTTTTCTTGGTGCCCTGGATGGGATCAACAGTGGCTTCTCTGTTGAAAGGGACACTTCAAATAGGTATTGTGGCAGGTTTGGTATTTTTGGACGCTCCCTGGAAGGTGGTGGGTATTGCTTGGAGGGTGTCGATGGGTTCTTTCCTGGCAATCACAGTTCTGATGGGTGTTACGCTGAGACTTGTAGTGCTGATGGGCATGTTTCGGTGGCTTATGCTTCCGACGAGGTCGGTTTCGGGAGGATTGACTCTGGAATGGGGCCTTGTCAGGCTGTCCCGACCTTCATTAGTGTTCAGTCTGATTTTTTTGAAAGTACCAGTTTTGAGAAACGTCTGGAAGCCGTCTCTAGAGGGGGGCAGGGGGTACTGTAATTATCCGCTCAGCTGTCTGCACAGGCAGACAGCTGTTTGACCATTCTTTAGGTCTGAGTGTTGCAGGTCTCTGGAAAAGAGACATGTCTTCGCTTTGCAACTTTCAGAGTTGCTCTGCTGGTTAGGAATTTGCATATACTTGTCATGCAAATTGTTTAGCTGCCTCCTTTGATGGCTTGCAGTAAAAATACCTTTTGCTCAGAGCTGCGGTTGCTACTGGCTGCTCTATCTGTCTGGATTGCATTCGCCCTAGTGGTAGTGGCTGTGCTTCTTTCTGTATTCTGCCTTAGGGGTGCTAACCAGAGCAGCGGTTGCTACTGGTAGCCCCATCTGTCTGTCTTGTCTGGTACGAATGCTTGCTGTAGGCTCGGTGAGGTACAGTTTAGCAAGCGTTCGCATTCTCTATTTCATGTTTGTGTTTCATTGGTAGTTAGGGTGGCACGCTTATCACTGGGCGCATAACGCGCGGTGATGGTGTCTTAAACGCGTTTGCTGTTGCGAATGAGTGCGGTGTTCGCGCTTAGCTAGCGTTTGTTATTTTCCTTGTTGTTCTGATCGTTGTTTTGTGCATGTCTTTCTTGTTGCATTTGTGCTCTGTCTGATTCAGTCTTGTGTCACTCTTGGCAATCGCTACACTTGCGATTGCGTTCCCACTTCGTTTCCGTTGGTGTGTGTTCCCCGTCGCTGGGTGGCGACTAGATTGGTGGACACACATACATTCTGACTCTGTGCTCTCTGACTCTGGGCTCTTTCTCTACACTTGTGCTCAGTCTAGTTCGGTGTCACTGTTGGCAATTGCTACACATGCGATTGCGTTCATACTTGGTTTCTGCTGTCGTGTGTTTCACCGTCGCCGGGTGGCGACTAGATTGGTGGACATACATACATTCTATTTCTGTGCTCTTTCAGTCTTGTGTCACTGTTAGCAATTGCCACCCCTTGTGACTGCGTTCCCACTTGGTTTCCGTTGTTGTGTGTTCACCATGGCTGGGTGGTGACTAGATTGGTGGACACACATACATTCTGTCTCTGTGCTTTCTCTCCCTTTAAGGGCTATCTTGGCCTGCATGTCTTCTACTCGTACAATTCCCATCTGGCATCTGCGGCCGTGCAGAGGCTGTGTTCATCTGCACTCCACAGCTCCATCTGCCGGTGGGAATCTTCCTCTACAGGTGCATTGCACCCAAGCTGGGTTCTATCAAATTATACGCTTGTGGAGGATTTCCGCAGTGTCAGCGCGCATTCTGTGCGCTGACCACGGAGATAATTCCACAATCGTTACAAGAACATTATAAGACGCTCCTGGAATATGGATACACCAGGTTCGGTATACAAATTTTTTTTCCCTGGTTTTTGCCCTCTAAACCTTGGTGCGCCTTAATTCTGGAGCATCTTATATGGTGGAAAGTACAGTAATTACCTTATTTTCTATGCTTTTAAGGGAAAATAAGGGAACAATTGCAAAAGCACACCATTTCTTCATTTACATCATTATAGCTTTACAGTAAACGGTGCTAACTATAAGTTTAAACCACACATTTTATTTGCTTATCCATCCTGGTTATTATGCTTAGATTACGTTCCTAGTGCAATGTATGGTGATAATATTGTATTTATACATAAAAGTGTGTTTTTTGCTTTCTCACTGTACACAATCCATGATTACAAGACCTTATTAGCAAAAATAACAGTAATATACCCTCATGGCATATATGTTTAAAAAGCCAACCTCCTAAGGTAACAATATATGTACTTTCTTTTATAGTCTGTCACTTTGTTTTCATTTTACAAGTCTTTTATTTTGGTACAGAAAATACAAAAAATTATTGCTTTTGATTCAGTTTGTCACTAAAAAAATTACACAAGGCATAGGCCTCAGCCCCAAAAAACTCTAAAATCCATTCTACCAGGGCTGTAGAGTCGGTCCAAAAATCCACCGACTCCGACTCCTCAGTTTAGGATTCCACCGACTCCGACTCCACGACTCCGACTCCTAATTTGCATATTACAATTTTGTTGATTAAAAGTATGTAACATGAAGTTCGTCTCATAACTGCCAACGCTTAGGAATTTTACAAGACAACTGAAGTGAGAAGGATATGTAGACTACTATATTTATTCCCTTTAGACTAAAACTAGTCCTTAGTAATAGTACTTGTAAAAGGTACAAACCGGAACAAAGAACATCTATCAGGCCCTAGGCAATGTAAGTGTGGGTACATGTAAGAATGATGTGCAGGTACTCTGCAGGGGAATGAGGAGATTGTAAACAGACAACACCTCTGTGTTCAATGTGCACAGCATTCTCAGTGGATTCCCTGCAGCTCTGTGAGGAGTGCATATGTAGAGTATAGTACTACTGTGTAACAAAGTAAACCTGAGACAGATGAAATTAAAGTTTTATACATACCTGGGGCTTCCTCCAGCCGCCTTCAGGATAATCAGTCCCTCGTTGTCCTCCTCCACCACCTGGATCTTCTGCTATGAGTCCAGGTACTTGAGCCAGTCTGGCGTAGTGCGCATGAACACACTCCACCGCTAGGAGCATACTACACCTGTGCAGCACTATTGCGCAGGTGCAGAATGTTCCTGGCTGTGGGAGTGGCATGCGGCCGAACTGCGCTGACTGGCTGAATTACCAGGACTCATAGCAGAAGATCCGGGTGGTGGAGGACAGTGAGGGACTGATTAGCCTGAAGGGGGCTGGAGGAAGCCCCAGGTATGTATAAAACTTTACTTTTCATCCGTCTCAGGTACCCTTTAATTTGTAGTCACCAAACCAAATTTTAATAACATATCAAATTATTTGATTTCATCAGCAAAGGGAGTGCATACATTTGCATAAATCAGCATCAGTGCAGAATTATTTCCATCTCATTGACCATCTCTATTAGTGACACAGCTACACATCAGGCTTTATTCTTACAGCATAGATGTTATTTAGTATATATAAGAGATTCCTGTGTACGCATCATATATACAGTCACAATCAGATATGTATATCTGACCTTAAAAATATGGGGACTGCTTTATCGAAGCAGCACAAGTAACTAATTTTGATTGGTTTATTTCATTTTTGTGGACTAAGCACAGCTATTACTGTATATATACATTATTTTTAATGACTATTATCTGAGAAATAGAACATTTTATCATATTTTCTATTTTAATTACAGTTACAAATTCATTAGGAGTCGGAGTCGGAGTCGGTGCATTTTTTCCCGACTCCGACTCCAGGCACCCAAAATTGCCCGACTCCACGACTCCGACTCCACGACTCCGACTCCACAGCCCTGCATTCTACTACTTATCACGGTTAAAATGTTACCACATATGTATGGTGTAGTTTTGTTAAAACTTTCCCAAGTTTGATCATAATTTTGAAAATTATTTTTGATTGAGTTTGCCCCTACCTATTTTTTTATGTGACGTGGTTCCAACCTTTAACATACACCAAAATGTATTCTACAACTCGTCACGGTTAAAATGATACCACATGTGCCTCATTTAGTAACAAACTGGTGGTTGCACCCACCGCAGCTATACTGGATGTATATATACGTCCAGTTTATGATAAGTGGTTAAAAAGTAGAAGCTGATTAATCAATGTTTTTTTTGTTTTAAATAACAGGTTGAACAAATTCTTCTTCTTGATAGATTACTCATCTAAAAATATATAAGCATGGACATCTAAATTAAAATAAGACCCACATCCCTGTAACAAGTATAAAGCTTTGTTTATTTTTGTGAATGAAGTAGAGGATTACTTAAAAGGAAGCTGATTTCAGTGTACACACATATAATAGAGTTTCACTTTAACTGACTCCCTCCTGGGTAATTGCTAAACAACAAAACACTCAGCCTTGAAGGATGACACATAGCATTACAATGTACAACGATTGGATTAAAAGCTTTTGAGGAATAATCCAAATCCTGCAATAACTCAGCAACAAAACAAAATGTTCAGTTTTTTGGGCAGAATTTACAGACAATATAAAGGACTTAATGAAGGTATAAGCTTTTCCTACCCTGTAAGTCTCTGCAGAAAAAGAGACACCAAGCCTAGACCCTGTAACACATATTAGTCCCAGTAACATGTATTCAGAGACAACCTCAACATTGAGCCTAGACCCTGTAACACATCTGTATTCAGAGGCAAGGCCAAGGTCCAGCTTAGACCCTGTAACACGTCTGTATTTAGTGGCAATTACACCAAGCCTAGACCCTGTAACGTGTCTATATTCAGAGGCAATGCCAACATCAAGCCTAGACCCTGTAACACGTTTGTATTTAGAGGCAACACCAACATTAAGCCTAGACCCTGTAACATGTCTGTATTCAGAGGCAATAAGGAATACCTTGTGTATCAGCTTTTTGTAACAAAGTCCGCGTCAGGGCCAGAGCTGTATCATGTAGATAGGTGCCACTTCTCTGTCACTATTCACAGAGGAATGATTTACTGTTTGTTTCTGTCCTGCCCCCACACTCTGCTTTCTCACATATCATATGAGAACAGCGGAGAGATTTTTCAGCTACAGAGAAAGGATCTGAGAAGAAGGACCCGTACTTCACTCCTGTGCTTGCATGCTTACACCCCACATCCAGAATGAGCTCTTCCTGGCTGCAATCTCTGTTTACTTTAGAACTGCGTGAGGCAGAGAGACACAGGAACAGCTGAGAAGTTATGTACACACTATTTGATGCTATATTTCTGCTTACTATCATTCTGAAGACATTTCTGTCACACGATTACAGCAGGTGATGACTGTTTCTGTATGCTGGACGTGCTGGACACAGTCCTCCATAGTAATGCCCACAGGGAAAACTATTCTCTGTAAATGTCATATTTTCTTCACACAAAAAAGTGAGAAGATAAAATTGTATTGCTATTTGATAGTAATCACTGGAAATATATGTTGCATTTGGAATTTTAGTTAACTTTGATAATTGTTCTTTAAACATATCTAGGACACAAGAAATATTTATTGGTCACCAATACAAAATGACGCGTTTCTCAGGATTCACTCGCTTCCTCGGGTCAATACAATAGTTCCTCTGAGAATAGCAGCACGGATTCAGAGTTGCCTTCTACTACTTGCATCTGTGTTCTTCGACAAAACCGGCACAAAGCCCAGATCCTACATCTGAGTTCTGAGGTAACACTTATATCAAGGCTACACCTTGCAACGTGTGTTGTGAAATGAAACAGCACCTATATTAAGCTTAAACCGTGCAACATATGTGCTGTGAAACAACACCTACATCAAGCCTAAACCCTGCAACATCTGTGCTGTGAAACAACACCTACTGTACATCAAGCCGAAACCCTGCAACATCTGTGTTTTTAGACGACACTGACGCAAACCTAGACTCTCTAACGTCTGTGTTCTGAAACAACTACATCAAGGCACTTGAAGGGAAGCTGAGCCACATGAATACAGACAAAAGAGTTAATAATTGCTGTAATCCATCTACAGGGATCATATGCACATTATTGGCCAGTAAATCATCAACAGATCAAATGTCACCTCGGCGAGGCCACAAAACATCACAAAAATCTTTGAAACATGTAAAAGCCTATGTGTAATCTAATAATTCTCATTCCAGCCCCCGCAGCAGTCCGTATCAGTTGCAACCTAGGAATCCGCCAGAATCTGTTTACTTTGACAAATTAGAGTGCTGCCTTATTCAGAACACAATTAGCTGCATGTCATGGCTTCTGACACAGGGATGTGTAGCTAATGTACTGCCATGTGCTCTGCCAAACGTCAAAGACTAAATTGTCAGGTAGAGAATCCTCTTCTAGGTGGATAACCACGTGTCGTTATTTTATTCTTAGCACGGACGTAGTATTTGTGTTTTTATTCTCAATTTTTTATTAGAGACAAAATAGTGGTCACAACACAAATAATCTACAAATAACTTGGCAAAGGTATATATCAAAAGGGCTGTAACACATTTATGCTCAGAACAGATACCAGAAATATGAGACCTCTAACTAGTGATGGTCATGTCTAGGAGAACTCATGGAGAAGCATGTGATTTGTTTGATCAGCTGATAGATTTGCAAAGCTCTGATTTGCTGTGATCACATCCTGCTTTAGCACATGATCAGGACTAGCAAATCAGAGACTTTCATCCATCACCTGACCAAACTGATCACATGCTTTTCCATGAGTGTTCCTATGCTTGATCATCACTCCCTTCAACATAAGGTCTAAGAGACAACAGTATACCCCTAAATATTGAGATTGAAAGACATATTGTAATGCCTGGGGGGGGGGGGGGGGGTGTACTATCTGACCACCCAGAGCAACAAGACTAGTAGCTGAATAATGGAAGAGGCTACACAGGTTGCCCAGAGCAACTGCAGCTTTGGGCTTCCGATATCGCTACAAATAAGTCACAATGGCCTCAATTCACTAAGCTTTATCAAATACTTTATCGAACGTTTGATAATTTACCTCATGAGTAAAATCTAATTTTGAATTCACTAAGGTGTTATAGATTTATTGAACGTTTTATTGATAAAATATTTAATAAATCTATAACACCTTAGTGAATTCAAAATTATATTTTATTCATGAGGTAAATTATCAAATGTTTGATATAGTGTTTGATAAAGCATAGTGAATTCAGGCCATTGGCAGCACAGTGCGATGTTGCACTGCCATTGGTCTGAGTAACCAGACAAAGAACGAACAGACTGACTGACTGACTGTTGCCCAGGGCGGATGCCGTCTGAGCCTCTGGCTAAGTAACAAAACAGATACAAGAAAGACAGACGGAACGCTTGCAAGACTAAAGGTGGCGACACACGATACAAGAAAATGATCCGATTTTATGGCAATTCGATAAAAACGATCAAAGCTTTTTTTCATTCTACTGAAAAATCCGATCAGATTTCCTGTTTTCTTTGATTTTCATCCATCTGGAATGCCAGATATTTTTCTTCAATCTTTCTAAAGATTGTATGGTATGTGTTAGATTGTCAGTTTATTAATATACACACCCTAGCAATTTTCTTGGAGTTTACAATCATTTTTATCATAATTGGGGAAAAATTGAACATAGGTGTGTGGTACATTGGTCAGATTTTTGAAATGCTACAATCAGTCCGAAAAATTGATTGCAATTCTTAAATTGAACAGATATTTAAAAAATTGTATGGTGTGTGGCCACCTAAAGCGCTGCCCTAGCGATAACAAGCATTCAGACAGGTACAAAACAGGACTATATATTGGAGCGTAACTAGTAGCAACCGCAGCTCACAGTCACGTCCACAGAAGCAGAGCAAACAGGTTAACAACCAGTCACCAGCAAGCATTCACACAAGCAAGACTACAGGAAAGAACGTAACGTATAGCAACGCAGCCTATAGTTAAGTTCCCAGAAACTAGAGTAGCAGGAATACTAACGTGGTGATGGCAGAAACCAAGCTATCAGGATAGTGGACTTCACTGACCCACCGCAGATGCAGCGAACGTCCATCAGGCATGGAAACAAGGCAATAAACAATAATACAAAAAAATAACAAACGGCTCAACTAACGTATAAATATATATTAGCAAGTCTGCATATATATTTATCAAGAAACTAGCTAAAGCACAAGTAATAATGTCGCATTGAACTACAATAACAGATTTATTACAGAGTGACAAAGTGCCCAGCAGACCAGCGTACTGACCGCTATGTCGGGCAGAGTCTGAAATGGGAGGCAGACTTTTATGTGGACATCAGCCCATGGATGCAGACATGCAAACTCCCACACAGCTGAATGGTAATTACTAAATCCTGAGCTGGTCTGATCTGCTAGCTGCCTGTGAATGCAAAGGACTTTCATAACAAATACATGCAGTATTATGCAACAACATGCATGCAGGAAATCCAAAGTAATCTGGCTGCAGTTCAGCTGCAGCAAGCAATTGGTGGAATGATGACAGCATCCTGAGCTGCCCTGAACTGCAGAGTGATTGCAAATGACTATGGCCTCAATTCACTAAGATCATGCTGGAGATAATAAGGCAAGAGAAAACTTACCTCCACACGTGAGAGAGTTATCTTACCTCTTCATTCCTTAAGTTACCTCTCCTGTAGTTAATTTACCTCCTCTGTAGTTAATTTACCTCCTCTGTAGTTATTTTCACATGCAGCTAATTAACAGCCTGTCTTTAACTCTGGAGTTATTTTAAGGATTGGAGAGTTAATTTAAAGACAGAAGAGTTAACTTTAGGCTTGCCTGAGGTAAAATGTTTCCTGAATACTACATGCCTTATCACCATGGTAACAACTCTAGAAGAGTTATTAAAGATAGGAGATAAGTTTAGTGAATTGAGGCCAATGAGACTTATTGCAAATGCACAACCGAATGCAAGCAGATAAGCCAGAACTTCCCATTTGCAGCTCCACTGCAACGGACAGAACACGCTACAGGAGTTATCCTGACACATATAGTACATTGTGAAATATTTCACACACAGATTAGAGTATAATTACAAGAGCTTCAAAATCCGAGCACCACAGGCTGCATTGAGAAACAATTGTAGGTCAAGGATGACACAACCCTAATAATAGATGTGAACCCTATATCATCTATCTGTTAGCACATGGATTGAGTGATACCCAAATCTTGTTCTCAGCCAAGGTAACCAGGTCCTATGGTGGACTCCTAAACTTCCCTGAAGTAAATCTGTCTTATATTTATTCAAAATGACATTGTTTATCCTGTTAACCACTGCATCCCACCCAATATTCTTCCGCAGCCATGAGTGGGCAATATATATATTCTAGTAGCCGATAGTATATGAAGGAAAAGAACATTCTACCAGTAGGAAATCAGAGGGATGAGTGATATAGCAGGTGTCACAGAATGGGGTGAGTAATACAGCAGGGGTTGCAGAATGGGGTAAGCGGTACAGCAGGGGTCGTATAAGGGAAATAATGGAATGAGTGAAATAGGAGTCGCAGAAGGGAACAAATAGGTTGAATGATACAACAGGGGTCACAAATAATTGGGTGAGTAATACAGCAGGGGTCATAGTATGAGGTCGGCGATACAGCAGGGTATGCATGCAGAATGGGGTAAGCGGTACATCAGGGGTCATAAAAGGAAAATAGTGACATGAGTGATATAGCAGGGGTAACAGAATGAGGTGAGAAATACAGCAGGGGGTGCAGTATGGGGTAAGTGGTACAACATGTGTTCTAGAATTAAAAGAATGGGGTGAGTTATAGAATGGGATGTGTCATTCAGCAGGAGTCACAAGTGGAAAAGAATGGGCTACATAATAAAGCAGGGGTCACAGAAAGACAAAAATGGGTTAAATGATAAAGCAGGGGTCACAGAAGGAAAATAATGGGATCAATTATAAAGCAGGGATCTCAGAAGGAAAATAATGGGATCAATTATAAAGCAGGGATCTCAGAAGGAAAATAATGGGATCAATTATAAAGCAGGGATCTCAGAAGGAAAATAATGGAATCAATTATAAAGCAGGGATCTCAGAAGGAAAAGAATGGGATCAATTATAAAGCAGGGATCTCAGAAGGAAAATAATGGGATCAATTATAAAGCAGGGATCTCAGAAGGAAAATAATGGGATCAATTATAAAGCAGGGATCTCAGAAGGAAAAGAATGGGATCAATTATAAAGCAGAGGTCGTAGAAGGACAAGAATGGGTTAAATGATAAAGCAGGATTCTCAGAAGGAAAAAAATGGGTTAAATTATAAAGCAGAGGTCACAGAAGGAAAATAATTACCGTATTTTTGGACTGTAAGATGCTTCTGACCATAAGACACACTTACTGTGCATCATTCATTGCTGCTAATCGCGGCTTTTAGCATGGCCGCCAGGGAGGTTTACAGGGGTTAGGGTTAGACATGGGGGGGGGGGGGGTGTTTAGGTTAGGTAGCACTGGGGAAGGGGGGGGGCGTCTTAGGGTTAGGTTAGGTCATAGTAAAATATCGGTAAAGATCACCGATATTTTACTATAGGAATTAAGTGGAAGAATATAATTAATTTTACCAAGAGTCTCCAGCACTATTTTTAACAGGCGTCATTTTATAGGCATGTGGAATGCCCCCCCAGTCAGCCGACTATTCGCTGCAACCCCCCAACGTGTGAACTCTGTGTAGGATCACTGTTGGATAACACAAAGTTAGTAAGTTGAAAACTCCTTGTATCCTGCAGAATTAAACTCGAGATTGTTTTTTCTCAACACAGAATTTCACTTTAGGATAGCCTAGCAGAACAGCATGTCCTCGTCTCTCAACATCAGACCTGGTTTTTTTCCTGCATTATTATGATCAATGTGAATGTGATAAATCTGCCTGTTGAGTTACAAGTAACTAAGTAACTGCCAGCATTTGCATGGGGAAGATATACTGTTTATATATTACTAAATTATTTTTCACAGGTCTGGATAGATACACTAATTTCTAATCACAGGCACGTGATTACTTTATCTAAAATATTTCCGACAAGTCAAAATATCATTGAATTTCAACAGACAACTCAGCAAGGTCACAGACTGTGTATTTCTGTTAACATAAGTACTGTCCTTGTTGAGGCTCCGCTGTATGCTTAACAAATAATTGTTTGTACCGCTGTTATATTACATTATTTAAAGTTGTAGACAGAAAAAATAAAACTTTTTTTTTAAGCTAATGCTTGGTGTGATTTGCCTTCTTAAAACAGAAGGAAATGTGCAATAATTCAGCTATAAGTGAACATTTCTGGTTACGCACAATGCCCCACTACTGAATATGCAAATGATCTCTCTGTGCCCCTGTAAGCCAGGCTAGCATCCAGAACTGCTGGTGTATAGCAAGCCTATATCTTTAAATGTTACACAGCCACATCAAACCCACATGTAGACAGCCTGTTTCGGACTTTTGGTCCTCATCAGTACATGGCAGGGATTGATAAGGCTGTATCAATCCCTGCCATGTTCTGATGAGGACAAAAAGTCAGAAACAGGCTGTCTACATGTGGGTTTGATGTGGCTGTGTAAAATGTATATCTATAGGCTTGCTATACACCAGCAGTTCTGGATGCTAGCCTGGCTTACAGGGGCGAAAAGGGATAATTTGCATATTCAGTAGTGGTGCATTGTGGGTAACCACAAATGTTCACTTATAGCTGAATTATTGCAAATTTCCTTCTGTTTTAAGAAGGCAAATCACACCAAGCATTGCTTTTTAGTAGGAGGGACTTTTCGGTCTCTTTTATCCCCCTATACATTCCAAGTGGTTTGGGTCACCCCAAGCTGCTTGGTTATTCTGTTAAAGATAATGGGAATCTTAGAAAAAAAAAATCCAACAGATACTTACCTAAGGAGAGGGAAGGCTCTGGGTCCTATAGAGCCTTCCCACTCCTTTCCCGGTCCCCTCCATTCAACACTGGCTCCCCCGTTTGAATCCTCCACCACGGAAGGCTGCGGTAGTCTTCAGGAGCCCGAGTGCCCCCAAAGACAGATGGCTCCATACTGTGCATGTGTAAGAGAGTGTGCGCAATAAGAAGCCGCCCATCTTCGGGAACACTCAGGCTCCTGAAGACTTCCGAAGCCTCCTTCGTCAGAAGAGAGAGCAGTATTTAACCAATTGGTCGAATATTGCTACCAGGGAACAAGCGCTGGAATGCGGGGACTGTAAGAGGAGCCAAAAGAGGACCCAGAGCCTTTCCTCTACATAGGTGAGTAGCTATATCTTTTTTTTTTCAGCGTCCCTTCAGCAATAGCTTTAACCTGCACTCTCTCTGACCTATGGCTCAAAAGTGCCTCTGTTTTGGCACAGATGCAGTGGTTCAATGACAGCTCTGGCTGCTGCTTGGGGCAGTTCTTCCTGCATCACACAGTGCTGGCCAAAGAAGATTATGGAGGCACCCCCTTTGCTGTTCTGGAAGACAGATGGAGAAGTATGATAATGGATAAACATGCACCACATGGATACAGACTATTGTACTACTACTGGGGAGTGGGGGAGAGGTGGTATAAAATCAATAATGCCATGCATTATTCATAAGGGGTAATTCCAGGGCCGGTTCTAGTAACAGTGGGGCCCCACCCAGGGGCCCTCCGACAAACACCCCTGACCAAAAAGCAGCATAAGGGACCCATTGTAGCAGCCACATTTCCCTACTGGGGCCTTTAGCAGTGTAGCATCTCATCTGCCCACCAGCACAGGTTAGACACTTCTCTGTTAAAGACTCTGCAGAGGCCCCGGGGAGCAACGGTTAGTGGAGGAGACACCTTGGGGGCCCCTACAGGTTCTGGGGCCCTGGGGCAGTTGCCTCCTTTACCTCTATGGTAGCACCGGCCCTGGGTAATTCTGTGTATTTGTGTTAATAGTTCTATGAAGATTACTATGCTGGTACGTGTAATGGGCTGTTAGCACACAAGCATTTAAAAACGTCAATGTTGTGACAACTAAAGCATTAACATGTTTATGTAAAGATTGTAGTATAAAAGATCAAGAAGTGTAATGCTATAGAAAAGACTATTCTCAACAGAGCAACAAGTCTTCAGCTGAATGCTTTTTGTGAAACACAATACCCTTCCTCAGGAGCAACTGAGTGCTGTATAAAGAAGGATGCAGAACATCTAATGCAGAACAGCTAATTTAACATAAATAGATGCTTGGATGAGGTCTCAGTTCATAAAGAATTGGCTTCCCATATAGGGACTCACAAGTGAATCGATTATACACTAGTTGGTGCAGCATGTGGACACATGGATAAGCTCTGGAGTGGATATTTTATATTTAATCGAGCTATTCCGTTAAAGGGAAACTTAAGTCAAACAAAAAAAATGAGTTTTACTCACCTTGGGCCTCCAATAGCCCCCTGCAGCTGTCCGGTACCCTTGCCGTCTCCCTCCGATCCTCCTGTCCCCACCGGCAGCCACTTCCTGTTTCGGTGACAGGAGCTGACAGGCTGGGGACACGAGTGATTCTTCGCGTTCCCAGACACATTAGCACTCTCTATGCTGCTATATGGTGTATGATATATGCTATAGCAGCATAGATGGCGCTATTATGGCCAGGAACGTGAAGAATCACTCACGTTCCCAGCCTGTCAGCTCCTGTCACTGAAACAGGAAGTGGCTGCCGGCGGGGCCAGGAGGATCGGAGGGAGACGGCGAGGGCACCGGACAGCTGCAGGGGGCTATTGGAAGCCCCAGGTGAGTAAAACTCATATTTTTTTGTTTGACTTAAAGAGGAACTGTAACATAAAAAGATCCCCTGGGGGGTACTCACCTCGGGTGGGGGAAGCCTCCGGATCCTAATGAGGCTTCCCACGCCGTCCTCCATCCGTCAGGGGTCTCGCTGCAGCCCTCCGTGGAGTCCGGGCAGCGGTGACGTCAATATTTACCTTCCTGGCTCCTGCGCAGGCGCTCTGACGGCTGTCTGCTCCGAACTACACGGAAATACCCGATCGCCGTCGGGTCCGCTCTACTGCGCAGGCGCAAGTTTCCTGCGCCTGCGCAGTAGAGCGGACCCGAATGAGATCGGGTATTTCCGTGTAGTTCGGAATGGAAAGCCGCCACAGCGCCCCCGCTGGAGCCAGCAAAGGTAAATATTGAAATGACAGTCGGCACAGTCGCCGGCTGTTCGGAGGGCTGCAGCGAGACCCCCGTGGGACAGAGGACGGCGTGGGAAGCCTCATTAGGATCCGGAGGCTTCCCCCACCCGAGGTGAGTACCCCCCAGGGGATCTTTTGAATGTTACAGAGTCTCTTTAAGTGTCCCTTTAAGTAATTTGTTTCTTTTAACAAAAAATAAAAAAACACCCTTGTCTTTAACACCTTTTTATTGCCACTCTGCTATGCAGGATTTTTCAGTTGTTTAGGGTTTAAATGTTTTATTTCACATACAGCCTGTTCAAAATCCCCCAACAAAATTTCATCGGGATTTAGATGTGATCTTAGACATTTCAGACATCTCCATTCATTTATTTGGTCAGCCATTACTTAGCTGATTTACTAGAATGTTATGGGCCATTGTTATAAGGTCGTTTTTTTAACTAAGATTCAGACATCTATAAATGAAGAACAGCCCCAAACCATATTTTCACTACCATGCTTTACAGTTAGTATAAAGGTGCCCACCACTGATACATTTTTTGTTCAATCTTCTATAAGATATGAGGGACTACATAAAATATCCAGTCAAAGTATATTCACTCAGTTTACCCTTCTACTACATGGATTTGGTAAGATTGGACAATCAATCTTTAGTGGTGCCTGAAGGTTCTTCTAGGGAAATCCTTTATTTGGTTTCCCCCAAATGTGTCTACTGGTACTAAGGCCGATAACTATGCAGAATTATTTTTTATTAAATGCAAACTTAGTGCATGCTGTGTATTTTTCTTGTGTTTGCATTTAGATTAAAGGGGAACTTCAGCCTAAACAAACATACTGTCATTAAGTTACATCAGTTATGTTATTTAGAATAGACAAACAAACAAACACAGAACATTTATATAGCGCTTTTCTCCTGGCGAACTCAAAGCGCCAGAGCTGCAGCCACTAGGACGCGCTCTATAGGCAGTAGCAGTGTTAGGGAGTCTTGCCCAAGGTCTCCTACTGAATAGGTGCTGGCTTACTGAACAGGCAGAGCCGAGATTTGAACCCAGGTCTCCTGTGTCAGAGGCAGAGCACTTAACAATTACACTATCCAGCCACCGTGTTTTAAAAGAACAGGCAAAAGTTTGTGATTCATGGGGGCTGCCATCTTTGTCATGGGGGCAGCCATCTTTTTGGTTGAAAGGAGGTGACAGGGAGCATGAGACACAGTTCCAACTGTCCTGTGTCCTGATAACCCCTCCCAGCTGCACACGCTAGGCTTCAAATGTCAAATTCAAAATGTAAAAAAAAAAAATTTCAAGGGGTCTAACACCTGGACCCCTCCACATGGCGGAGTGGGATACACGCCAAAGGTCCCGGGGAAAAATCCAGATTGGACGCAAAGCAGCGTTTTAAGGGCAGAAATCACATTAAATGCTAAATTGCAGGCCTAAAGTGCTTTAAAACATCTTGCATGTGTATACATCAATCAGGGAGTGTAATTAGAGTACTGCTACACACTGACACACCAAACTCATTGTGTAACATACTGCAAACAGCTGTTTGTGTAGTGATGGCCGTGCTGGACTGGTGCGCACCATGGGGAGATTGCTCTTCCTCACTCAGTGATGTCAGGTAATGTCCGACTGCCTTATCAACTTTCAATGGTTCTTTCTCTAACATAGTTAAAGCTTACATCTATTTATTTAAATTACTTTTTCTGCTGGCTGTTCACTGCCTGTAACGAGAATCTGTTATGGAGGGCAAGTCTGAGTGACCACGGGTAATGGCCGGGGAATCAGGGTTCGATTCCGGTCCGGAGTGGGAGCCTGAGAACTGGCTACCACCACCGCACATCCAAGGAAGGCAGCAGGCACGCTGTGGGCAAAGGAGCAGGAACGGCTACCACACATCCAAGGAAGGCATCAGGCATGGAATGCACGTCCCGAGGTAGTGACCAAAAATAACAATACAGGAGGACTTTCGAGGCCCTGCTGTAGATGACACTGATAGACTGTATCACCTGTAACGAGAATCTTTCATGGAGGGCAAGTCTGCCATTGCGAGTGACCACGGGTAATGGCTAATACAATGTGCAGTCACACAGGTGCAGTTAACAGGTATGCACAGAGTGGTATATCACACTGCGTGCACTCACATAGGTAGGTGGGTGCACTGAACAGGTAGGTATATGCAGTGATGAGGTGGGTTCAGTGAACACAACAGGTAGGTATATGCAGTGATGAGGTGGGTGCACTGAACACAACAGGTAGGTATATGCAGTGATGAAGTGGGTTCACTGAACACAACAGGTAGGTATATGCAGTGATGGGTATTACAATGTGCACCTGTCACACACAGACAGGTAGCGGACAGGCACAGTGACACTGCGTGCACTCACGTAGGTAGGTGGGTGTACTGAACACAAAAGGTAGGTATATGCAGTGATGAGGTGGGTTCACTGAACACAACAGGTAGGTATATGCAGTGATGAGGTGGGTTCACTGAACACAACAGGTAGGTATATGTAGTACTGGGTATTACAATGTACACCTGTTACACACACAGGTAGTCACTGAATGTGCAGGGCCTGGCTGGCAGTGGCACACACACAGTATGAATTAGCATGGCTGTCTATGCAACACAAGTGTCAGTGGGAAACACAGAAAAAAATAGATCACAAGAACAAGATTAGCTCTCAAAAGAGGTGTTGTGGGGTGCTATTTTAGCAATACGAAATCAGCAAGGAGCAAGCTAACAAGCCTACAACAGCCTAACTAATCTTTCCCTATGAGAGAGCCTACAGCAGCTGTCCCTTCTCTAATTTGTGCAGGCACACGAGTGAGTGTAATGGCCAGCGGTGCCTGCCTTTTATAAGAGGGGGGGGGGAGTGGTTCCAGGAGGGAGTGTAGCCTGATTGGCTACAATGTGCCTGCTGACTGTGATGTAGAGGGTCGAAGTTGACCCTAATGGTGCATTATGGGGGAAAACCGAACTTCCGGAAAAGTTCGCCTTAGATGGCGAACGCGAACCACCGGAAGTTCGCCAGGAACTGTTCGCCGACGAACCGTTCGCGCCATCTCTACCCCCCGCATCACCCAGTCCCATGCACGCCTTCAGGACTTCTCAAGAGCTGCACCAACACTATGGAACTTCCTACCTCCACCCATTAGGGCAGCCCCCTCCTTCAACATCTTCAAGAAGGCCCTCAAAACTCACCTTTTCACTCTGGCCTACCACCTCTCAAATGTGCTCTAAACCCGCAGCTGAACTCTGGTCCTCTACCTTTCATGTCCCTACCTCTTCCT
The DNA here is from genome assembly GCF_040937935.1 of Hyperolius riggenbachi. Lineage (NCBI taxonomy): Eukaryota > Metazoa > Chordata > Amphibia > Anura > Hyperoliidae > Hyperolius > Hyperolius riggenbachi. The sequence goes on from NC_090656.1 coordinate 213,654,053, forward strand.
CTAGATTGTAGGTCTTCGGGCAGGGTCCTCCTCCTTTTGTGTCCTACCTGATCATGCACCTCCATTACTGTGCACCGACGCTATGCATTTCCAGTGACTAAGCATTACCTTGTACTCATACTGTGCTGCGTGATCTGGTTTTTCTTGTATTCCTGTATTGTCGTATTGCTGTATGTCACCCCTAAATATTGTCCAAAACCTGAACTAATGTCCAGTGCTGCGTAATATGTTGGGGCTTTATAAATACAATAAATAAATAAATAATGAAAGTCAAAAAAATGATTGGAATAAAATAATTAAAACGGACCTGAACTCAGGAACTTCCTCTCTGTTCTAAAAGATAAGCAGCAGCATAATAACTTTTAAAGAAAAACATTTCCTTGTTACAGCTGATACAAACCCTACAATAATTCTACAGTATGTCTACTTCCTGCTTTCATGGAAGCAGACATAGGGTTAACGTCCTGTGTTTACAAATTAGCTGCTCTGCCAAGGTAGAAGATATTCTCGAGCTGAAACAGGTGAGCGATCAAATTACAGTGGTGATTAGTCACCGATGAGGGGGAATTGGACAGGCTAAACTCTCTAAATACATACAGGGTGCATTTCTCTCTGCTTTCCTTCTGTCCTGTGCAAGAGTTCAGGTCCACTTTAAATCACAATCATATCTCAGTGTGTTTTCAATCACGATTTTCAGTGGAAAAGGTACTGAACAACTATATATTACAGCCTCACATGGAAATCCCCTAAATGCTGACACAGGTCCAGAAAATGTGTGACTAACTAATGAATTCACAGGTGTACTTCCATAAGACTCCTGGAATTTCCTGAGCTTTCACTTTTATATGCTAGATACCCCACTTCCCTAACATGTGGGTGAGAGCTCTGTTTTCCTTCCTCTTCTGCGGTGCTTCCTGAGATAAGAGTCCCATCAGGATACGGATGGGTGCGCATCTTTGTTACCTACGCAACGCTTATCATACACAGCATAATTACGGCAGCTTCCTATCCGAAGCCTTTGTATAGCTGCCAGGGATGAAGGGGTTAAATAATGGGGGTCAGAATGAGATGAAGTCATGGAACAAAACTTGTGGAAAAGAATATGAAGTGTTCCTGTTGATCCATCATTCAGTAGCTGCCAGGTTTAGCTCAGAGGGATGGCTCAGTGAACCATATGAAAGTCATTTGGGAAGGTTTAAGATAACTTTATTAAAAAAACAAACAAAAAAAAAAACTTTGACAGTCACATAACTTCACCAAAAATGGATATATGATGGATGTGCACCATGAGAATGTTCTCATTTTCTCTACGTCTGTGGAATCTTTTCTATAAGGAGGGTGCTTCCTACGGAGCTGGGAAAAAAGGGCGCATGCCGCTAGTGGACAAAAAGGGCGCCGCCATTCACTCCCATAATAAATAGCGTTTAATGGGCGCCGGGTAGGAAAAAAGGGCGCCGGAGCTAAATAAAGTTTATAAACGGCGCCAGGAGCTAAATAAAGTTTACAAACGGCGCCCGGAGCTGTTTAATGATTTATAACTGAACTTGTGGTGATTTACGTTTATAAAATGCACCCGTGCCGAATAACGTTTATGAAAATACTAAACATATTTATCTTATTTAAATAATTAAAACATTATTTAAAGTTTTATCCCTTACTGTTTGTAAAACATTATTATTCACAAAATAAAGCGATCAGTACGTAACGTAAATTGCAAAATATTTTTTTAATCCACAATTAGTAAAACATAATTATCCACATAATAAAGGGGGGTCTTAGGTTTAGGCACCAACAGGGGGGTCTTAGGTTTAGGCACCAACAGGGGGGTCTTAGGTTTAGGCATTAACAGGGGGGTCTTAGGTTTAGGCACCAACAGGGGGGTCTTAGGTTTAGGCATTAACAGGGGGGTCTTAGGTTTAGGCACCAACAGGGGGGTCTTAGGTTTAGGCACCAACAGGGGGGTCTTAGGTTTAGGCATTAACAGGGGGGTCTTAGGTTTAGGCACCAACAGGGGGGTCTTAGGTTTAGGCACCAACAGGGGGGTCTTAGGTTTAGGCACCAACAGGGGGGTCTTAGGTTTAGGCACCAACAGGGGGGTCTTAGGTTTAGGCACCAACAGGGGGGTCTAGGGGTTAGGGGTAGGTACAGGGAGGGTTACTTAGGCACCAACAGGGGGGGTCTTAGGTTTAGGCACCAACAGGGGGGTCTTAGGTTTAGGCACCAACAGGGGAGTCTAGGGGTTAGGGATAGGTACAGGTAGGGTTCTGTGTAAGAGTAGGCTTAGGTATAGTTTTAGTAAAATTTTAGTAATAATTACTAATGTATTACAACACTTATTACGAACGTAGTTATATTTATATCATCTTTATAAACAATATTTTCAGATTTTATTATAAGAACAAACCATAAATGACTGTTATTCACAATAATATACAATTATAACAATTAAACATATATTATTGGTTTTTTTATAAACGTAATTATAAGTTTAACTTTTGAAACAGGGAAGATTAACGTTTTCACAATTTCCGATTTCATAAACATTATTTAATGATTTATAATTTTGTTAAACATTATTTGTAAACGAAATATAGCACACTATATTTATAAACCCTATTAATGATTAATTATTATTTAGAGTTTACACCCCGCGCCCTTTTTGTCCAGGCGCCCTTTTTGTACGTACGCGCTTCCTACTGTACAAGAGGTTACCTATCTTCTTATACAACAGAGTAACCAAGCAGCTCGGGGTGACCCAAACCACTAGGAATGTATAGGGGGATAAAAGAGACTGAAAAGCCCTCCTACTAATAAGCAATGCTTGGTGAAATTTGCCTTCTTAAAACAGAAGGATATTTGCAATAATTCATCTATAAGTGAACATTTGTGGTTACCCATAATGCACCACTACTGAATATGCAAATTATCCCTTTTCGCCCCTGTAAGCTAGACAAGCATCCAGAACCGCTGGTGTATAGCAAGTCTATTGCTTTAAATATTACACAGCCACACCTTCTTATACAACTGAAGGCTCATACACACAGGGGAGGAGGAAAACTCAACCAAAATGAATGTTGAATGACATCAGGGGTGCCTCTAGTCATTTTGTCACTCCAGGCGAGAAAACCTGTGGCGCCCCTCCCTCCCAGCAAAATAATCATAATGCAGCATCGTTTCACCAGAAAATAATCATAATGCGGCAGTGTTTCATCAGAAAATAATAGTAATTATCGTAATTCAGAATCGTAATTCACCAGAAAATAATCATAATGTGGCAGTGTTTCACCAGAAAATACACTTATTGCAGCAGCAGTTCACCGGAAAATATTCGTAAGGTGGCAGCGTTTCACCAGAAAATACACTTATTGCAGCAGCATTTCACCAGAAATTAATCATAGGGCAGCAGCGTTTCACCAGAAAATAATCGTAATGGGGCAGCGTTGTCAGAAAATAATCGTAAGGTGGAAGCGTTTGACCAGAAAATACACGTAATCCAAGCAGAGGGAAAAAGTAGAGAGGGAGAGGCAGCATAAGATGTAAGAGGGGGGTAGAGGAACAGAGAGGGGGAGGGATAGACAGCATAAGATGGAGGAGGGTGCAGAGAAACAGAGGGGAGAGGGAGAGACAGCATAAGATGGAAGAGAGTGCAGAGGAACAGAGAGGGGTAGAGACAGCATAAGAAGGAAGAGGGGGCAGAGGAACAGAGAGGGGAGAGGGAGAGACAGCACAGCACTAAAACACAGGTTTACAGCTTTACCAGCCTACAGCCTAACCAGCTTTCAAAGAAAACTCTAGTATCAAAAGAGCAGGGCACATTCTAGCAGTTATAACAGTACTGGGAGTCTGCACACAGGACAGGAAGTGTTCTTAGCAGCCTGCCTGCATACCTTCTCTTCTGCCTGTGCATGCAGCTTATCATCTCTGGAGTAGTGATGGGTCGTTTGCGAACGAGCCGGTTAGAGCCGGCTCTTTGCTGCGAACGACAAGAGCCGGTTCTCAGTTTTGAAAGAGCCGATGCCTCAGCCGCCCCACAGAGCTCTGCTTTGCTCTGCAATAAAGGGTGCTGAGGCATGTTGGGAGATGTAGTCCTCCTCTTGCAGCTTGTAGGAGTGTATGGGGCAGAGCAGTAGCAGGAGGGATTGCCCCAGTCAGAGAAGCAGTCTGGAATTGTCATGGAGACGGGGGCGGGGCTTTTACTCCGATTCTGAGTAGTGTTTAGTGATATTTAATGAAGAGCCGATTCAGAGCCGTAAGAGCCGGCTCTTTAAAGAGACTCCGTAACAAAAATTGCATCCTGTTTTCTATCATCCTACAAGTTCCAAAAGCTATTCTAATGTGTTCTGGCTTACTGCAGCACTTCATACTATCACTGTCTCTGTAATAAATCAATGTATCTTTCCCCTGTCAGACTTGTCGGCCTGTGTCTGGAAGGCTGCCAAGTTCTTCAGTGTTGTGGTTCTGCTATGAACTCACCCTTCCTGGCCCCTCTATGCACACTGCCTGTGTGTTATTTAGATTAGAGCAGCTTCTCTCTTCTCTCTTATCTTTTACAAGCTGGATAAATCGTCCTCTGAGCTGGCTGGGCTTTCACATACTGAGGAATTACAAACAAGGGCAAAGCTGTTTGCAGGAAGAAAAGAGCAGCCTGAAACTTCAGTGCATGGGGGAAAGAAACACACAAATGATCTCTTGAGATTCAAAAGGAATGCTGTATACAGCCTGCTTGTGCATAGATGTATTTTTCTATGTGTGAAAATACTGTACATCAACCTACTTCCTGTTTTGGTGGCCATTTTGTTTGTTTACAAACAAACTTTTTAAAACTGTTTTTAACCACTTTTAATGCGGCGAGGAGCGGCGAAATTGTGACAGAGGGTAATAGGAGATGTCCCCTAACGCACTGGTATGTTTACTTTTGAGCGATTTTAACAATACAGATTCTCTTTAATGGGAGCCGATTCAGAAGAGCCGATTCTCTGAAAAGAGCCAGAATTCCCATCACTACTCTGGAGCAGAAACTTCCCTTCTCCCGGGCTATGTTGCTGTCTTGTGCGGGGGCGGGGCTCCAACACGGACACATCACATTCTTCTCTCTGTGACTGCATCTGTCCCCTGGCTGTCTCGCTCCAGTGCTGTGTGCAGCCAGTGACACAGGTGGGGGGTCAGACTGTCGGGGGCATAATCTGGCTGGCCGCTGGCTCCTGGTTTGACTGGCGTGGGGCGGAGTTAAAGGCTGGGCCACACGAGGTAAACACTTTACCTGTGTGGCTACTGAGAAGAAGAGGCACGGCTTTAAAGAAGGAGCCTGGCAGAGAAGAGCAGTATTGATTGCTCTATTGGCTGGGGAGAAGTGGAGGTGGAGGCACTGCTGAGCACATGGTAGCGTGCCGAGCACCGGGGACTGAGTCGGGAAGTAATATAATATAAAAAAACAAAACATGGTCACGGTAACAGCGGCGGGGAAATGCGCCTCACTACCTCATGGCGCCTCACCACCTCATGGCGCCCCAGGCAACCGCCTATACTTGCCTGGTGGGTGAGACGCCCCTGAATGACATCGTTCAGAAAACAGTTTACCAGATAACGGTTCCAATGAAGGTTCTATAATGATTCTCAAACAATTCGAACGACCCTGACGAGGGATCACTTCTACAAATCTTTTATAATCAGTTAAAAATCAATTGGTGCGCTCCCCCTCACCTCACCACTATCTAACAAAATGGACAGCTGCACCTTTGAAAATGCCCCATAAAACATTCAAATTAATAATAAAAATATATATAAAAGTGTGCTGCCTTATAGTCCACCACAGACTTTGCAATAAGGTCACTATGGCCAATAACAGTTCACCAAGTCAGGAGTTTTCCAAATCAGATTTCTGCTCCTTTAGTTTTGATTCCAGTGTAATAGTGTCTCAAAATGAAACAAAAGAGAAGTTTATCACACAGACTGCATAACCCGTTCACTGAAGCAAAGCACCACCTGGGATAGCCTCCGTGTGGTTAAGAAGGAAACACCAGGCCAAAACGTGAGTCCTCCTCCTCCACGAACAATGCTCACCTTCTATGGTAGCTGCCCCGACCCACCGCTGGTGCTGTCTGTGGGTTGGGGCAGCTACCATAGAAGATGAGCATTGTTCATGGAGAAGCATGTGATTTGTTTGATCAGCTGATAGATTTGCAAAGCTCTGATTTGCTGTGATCACCTCCTGCTTTAGCACATGATCATGACTAGCAAATCAGAGACTTGCATATCTATCACCTGACTAAACTGATCACATGCTTCTCTAGGAGTTCTCCTAGACATGGCCATCATTAGTTCTCACATTGGCTTTGTGCATACAAGTGCAATCACACAACCTCTGGCTCACTATCCTTTTTAGCAGCCTTGGCTGAAATCTAATATGATCCAGATGAGGATGGGAACATTTTTCCCACCTAATAACCAACTTTTAAATAATTCATGTCAAGTTTCCACACCCGCTTATATTTTCCAATGATCCTTCAGCCCAGGGGTCCCCAAACGTTTTGGGTCGATGGCCGGGTCAACATACTTCAGACTGCTGGGGGGCCGGAGTATACATAAAATTATGTAGAAGTCTTTGCGGGCCAGACAGTGAAGCATACCCAGGTGACAACCTGCAGTCCAATTGGACAGCAGTGTCAGCTGATGTGGAATTTGATTGGAAACCAGCGAATTACTGCTTTCTGGCTTCCATGTGGATGGGTGGTGCCAGCACTGCTATTCTATATGCGGACCATCAATATTTAAAGATGTAGCTGACCACATCTATAAGTAATACATTTTGTGTGTGGAGGGCTGGTGAAAAAGCCTCAGGGGGCCACATTCAGCCCGTGGGCCTTAGTTTGAAGACCACTGCTTTAGCCCAACAGAACTTTAGTCAACCAGGCCCAACGTTTACACTTTTACACAAACGCTATTTCTGGTCACCATGAAAAAGACGTTTCCAGCGTCTCTGTATTTCTGTTTACCATTACACGTCATATCACATTAGTTAAAGAATGTTCACATGTTGCGGTGAGCCCGATATTTCTTTTAAGGACATCTGTTTACCATGAAAATATGGATACATCTGTTCGGAGTTGTCACTGTTTGTAAAAAGATTAAGAGCAGGGGGTTTTGGGTCTTCTGGGCCATAAAAGAAAGAGAATAGGATTTAGTGCTGTTCAATGGGAGTTTGTGTGCTAGAAGACCACAGGGTAGGCTTCACTCCCCATAAAATCCAACAAAGGGACTTGCAGCCTCGGCCAGAAGCATAAAGGGTGTACACAAATCACTTTTACTTTAGGATGAGGGGGATGAAAGGCGCGATTCACCGTGATATTGATGTCTGCCATGTCTATAAATCGGGCTAATTCGATGCACAATGGGATAAAAGGTGGACTCGGTTAGGATCTAAGCGTTTGACATGACAAGCCGAGAATATGGCATTCTGGACGGTGCTCCTTCTCCACAGATGTCACAGAAATGTTAATGTGCATCGAAACATATGGAAGGGGGAACAATGGTGGGAACGGCGCCGTACAGCCGCACATGGCGAGACTATGCAAATCGGATGACTGCACATATCAGCTGCTCCACTTCAAACTCAGTTTTGACTACAATTTCAGCTTGTTTTAGAATATGTTGGGTTTTTTTTAAACTCAACTCATTTATACTACTTATATTCTGAGATATACATAAAATGAACATAGGGGGTATGTCTGATATTTACCGTGTAACTGAGCTGTTATAGGCCCATGTATGGCTAGCTTTGAAGTGTACCAGAGCGCAAGCTCGGGTACAAAATCACATACTTACCTGAGAAGAGGGAAGCCTCTGGATGCTATAAAGGCTTCCCCCTGTGTACTCTGGTCCCCTGTTACCGCTTCCGGACCCTACAAAGAACATCTGATAGGGGATAGTCTTCAAGCACCAGCGTCTCTGTGCTACTGCCATGCAGTGCTTGCGCTAGTGAGGCCTCCGACCTGCTGGAGGAGTCCGAGCAGCGGCGGAGATCCAGAGGATAGTGTGGGAAGCCTCAGGAGGATCCAGAGGCTTCCCCCTCCTTAAAGACACTCTGTAATAAAAAAAAAAGTGCTGCTGGGGGTAACTAACCTCAGGAGGAGGAAGCCTCTAGATCCTGTCGAGGCTTCCCCCATCCTCCTCCATCCCACGGTGGTCTCTCTGGGCCCCTCCGAAGCCACAGCCGACAATTTGTCAAGCTGTGGCACAGGCGCAGTAGTACCTTCAATGGTTACCTTCCCCGGCTTCAGCTCAGGCGCAGTAGCATCTCGTGGCTCGGGATCAGGCGGAAATAACCGATCCCAGTTGGGTCCTCTCTACTGCGCAGGCAACTGGCGCCTGCGCAGTAGAGTAGACCCGACTGGGAGCTGGAGAGGTAAATATTTACATGGCCGCCATTTGGAGGAGCCCAGCGAAACCACTGTGGGACACAGGAAGACGGGGGAAGCTTCGATAGGAACCAGAGGCTTCTTCCTCCCGAGGAAAGTACCTTCCAGGGGCACTTTTTATGTTACAGGTATTCTTTAACCACTTCACACCAAAGCGTTTTTTACCATAACGGACAAGAGCAATTTTCATCTTTCCGTGCTCATCCCTTTCATTTGCCAATAGCTTAATCACTACTAATCACAATGAAATGATCTATATCTTGTTTTTTTCACTACCAATTGGGCTTTTTGGGGTTATTTGTTTTCAGTAATTACTTTTTTTTCTATGCATTTTAACCACTTAAGCCCTCAGTCGTTTTCACTTTATGCATCCGAGCAATGTTCACCTCCCATTCATTAGCCTATAACTTTATCACTACTTATCACAATGAACTGATCTACATCTTGTTTTTTCCGCCACCAATTAGGCTTTCTTTGGGTGGTACATTTTGCTAAGAGCTACCTTACTGTAAATGCATTTTAACAGTAAGAATAAGAAAAAAAAATGGAAAAAAATCATTATTTCTCAGTTTTCGGCTATTATAGTTTTAAAATAATACATGCCTCCATAATTAAAACTCACGTATTGTATTTGCCCATTTGTCCCAGTTATCACACCGTTTAAATTATGTCCCTATCACAATGTATGGCGACAATATTTTATTTGGAAATAAAAGTGCATTTTTTCCGTTTTGCATCCATCACCATTTACAAGCTAATAATAAAAAAATAATAGAAATATTTCATCTTTACATAGATATTTAAAACGTTTAGACCCTTAGGTAAATATTTATGTTTTTGGTTTTTTTTTTTATTGTAATGTTTTTGTTTTGTTTTTTTATTATTAAACATTTTATTTGGGTATTTTTGGGAGGGTGGGATGTAAATAGTAATTTTTTTTAATGTAAATATATGTTTATTTTATTCTTTTTTTTTTAATGTAGATGTAGTTTTACTTTTTGGCCACAAGATGGCAACCTTAGGTTTGTTTACATGACGTCACTCTAAGCGTAACATGTACGCTTAGAGGGACGTAGGGGGCAGAAAAAGCAAGACTTCCGAGAGAAGCCGTCGCTTTTTCTTCTGGGGGAGAGGAATCAGTGATCGGGCACCATGGCCCGATTCATTGATTCCTGGGCTAACGATCCGTGGCCGGGAGCGCGCGTGCACGCGCACGATCGGCCGCGGGAGCGCACATGGCCTCCTGGACATAGCTCTACGTCCAGGAGGAGAAAGTGGTTAAAAGGAAATACAAGGAAAAAATGAAAAAATACACTATTTCTCCAATTTCATCTCCTATGGTTTTAATATAAACACTACTACTGTACATAAAACCCACACATTTTATCTGTCTATTTGTCCTGGTTATCACAAGATAATTATGTCCCTAGTACAAAGTATGGTGGAAAAATATTATTTGGAAATAAAGGTGTATTTTTTCTTTGGTGGTTTTTTTCCCCACTATTTTCACGTGCACGGGAATGTACGTGCACCCGCGGGAGCGCACATGTGCACAGCGGCAGCAGCACTTTCTGACTTATAAAAATGTCCTGGAGCCATTAAGAGGCTCTAGCAGGGCGTTTTTATAAATCAGCATGTCATTAAGTGCTTAAAGGACACCGGAAGTGAGAATAATATGTAGGTGCCATATTTATTTCCTGTTAAACAATACCAGTTGCCTGGCAGTCCTGCTGATCTCTATGTTTCAGCAGTGTCTGAATCACACACCTGAAACAAGCATGCAGCTAATCTTATCAGATTTTTGTCAGAAACCTCTGATCTGCTGCATGCTTCTTCAGGGTCTGTGGCTAAAACTATTGGTGGCAGGGGATCAGCAGGACAGCCAGGCAATGTGTATTGTTTAAAAAAAATATATGTCAGAATCAGAATCAGGTTTAATGGCCAAGTACAGGGGTTTGTACCTGGAATTATTTTTGGCACAGACAGGCTCGAGTAGTACACAAGACAAATTATACAGATATACAGTATCGTGGACACAAGACAAATTATACGGATATACAGTATCGTGGACAAGCAGGTATACAATAAGTAGTACAGGAGGGCAGTAGAGTAATTAAGTAGCTCTAGACTAGTTGGGGTAGTGTAACATGGGTGGGCTACTACCCGGATATAAGCGCTGGGGCAAGGGAGTGCGACTGGGAGGGTGCGTTGAGGAGATCAATGGCTTGGGGAAAGAAGGTGTTTCTGTGTCTAGTGGTCCTGGTGGGAAGGGACCTGTAGCGGCGGCCTAAGGGAAGAAGACTGAAAAAGCCATTGCCAGGGTGGGTGGGGTCTCCTGCTATCCTAGCGGCCCTTGAGCGCAGTCTGGACGAGTAGAGAAGGTTGAGTGGTGGGAGGGAAAGTACCGATGATCCTTTCGGCAGACTTTATGACTCTTTGTAGTTTATACTTATCTCTCGCAGAGGCCCCTGCATACCACACGATGATGGAAGAGCCAAGTATTGACTCAATGGCAGCAGAGTAGAAGCAGGTCATAATGTCTAGTGACATTCCAAACTTTTTCAGCTGTCGTAGAAAAAACAGGCGTTGTTGCGCTTTCTTCTGGGTCATTGTGGTGTTTTCCTCCCACCTTAGGTTGCTGGATATGGTGGTGCCTAGTAAACGCGCATGCGGGACCCTGGCAACCTCAGTGCCTTCGATGTGGACCGGGGGGGAGTTCAGGATGGCCTTTTCTGAAATCAATGATCAGTTCTGCGGTTTTAGCTGTGTTCAGTACAAGCTTGTTAGCCTTGCACCAGTTGCAGATATCCGCAATCTGTTGGCGATAGGCTCGTTCATCGCTCCCTTCTATAAGACCAAGGATGGTGGTGTCATCTGCAAACTTGATGACCTGGACCGAGTTGCTTGTTGAGCTGCAGAAGTTTGTGTACAGCGAGAACAGCATTGGGGACAGGACACAGCCCTGGGGGGCACCCGTGTTGGTGACTCGCATCTGCGAGGAGAAGGTGCCCAGCTTGACTGTCTGAGTCCTGTTTGTGAGAAAGTCCTTCAGCCAGCTACAGAGGCTGGGATGCACATTGAGGAGAACTAGCCTGTCGAAGAGAATGTCGGGGCTGATGGTATTGAAGGCGGAGCTGAAGTCCAAGAGGAGGATCCTGGCATAGGTGTTTGGTCTGTCCAGGTGGCTCAGAACGTGCTCAAGGCTGATATTGATGGCATCCTCCACAGACCTATTGGCCCTGTAGGCAAACTGGTAAGGATCCATCAAATTCTTGGTGGTGTGTTTCAGGTGAGAGAGGACGAGCCTCTCGAAGACCTTCATGATGTTTGATGTCAGTGCGACAGGTCTGAAGTTGTTTAGGTCAGTGGCGCCTGGTTTCTTTGGGATGGGGATGATTGTGGAGATTTTTAGGCAAGAGGGAACCCTGTGTTCCTTTAGGGATTGTGAGAACAGGGAAGTGAGGACTGGGACCAGTTGTTCTGCACAGGTTTTAAGGCAGAGGTTTGACACACCATCTGGGCCCGAGGCTTTCCGGGGATTGAGTAGCTTAAGGTGTCTAAGAACCTCGGCCTCTGAGACCATCAGTGCGGCTGGGGGGCCTGGGCTAGTATGAGCCTGAGAGGTCGCGACCGGTGGCACCTGGTCATAAGGTACATCCTCTACTTGGTTGTCTTCAAACCTGCAGTAGAACCTGTTTAGATCTTCCGCTAGCTTAGCACTGGGAGTCGTGTGATGAGGGGGAGTCTTAAAGTTTGTGGCCACCTTAAGACCTTTCCAGACTTCGCGCGAGTTATTTAAGCAGAGGCTCAGCCGAAGTTTTTCAGAGAACCTTCTTTTTTCCACTCTCAGTTCTTTGTTGAGGGTGTTTTTGGCCTTTCTGAACTCCTCCCGGTTGCCGCTCTTGTGGGCTTCCTCCTTGGTTTTACGTAGCAGGCGTAGCTTGTTGTTGAACCAGGGTTTATTATTGGGGTACACTTTATAAGACTTTGACGGGATGCACGTGTCCTCGCAGAAATTGATGTAGGATGTGACTCTATCTGCCCATTCATCTAGGTCGCCGTTCGGTGGGGCAAGGGTTGACCAGTCGGTGCAGTCAAAGCAGGCCTGTATTTTAGCTTCGCTTCCGTCGTCCATTTCTTGGTTGTCTTAAGGGCTGGTTTGGAGTTCTCAAGTCGCCTTCTGTAGGTAGGTATCAGTTGGATGAGGCAATGGTCCGAGTTGCCGAGGGCTGCTCGAGTGGCAGCCTTGTAAGCGCCCTTGAGGATGGTGTAGCAGTGATCCAGAGTGTTCTGGTTCCTGGTTGGGCATGTGATGTGCTGTACGTAGCGTGGCATCTCTGAGTGGAGGTTGGCTTGGTTGAAATCCCCCATGATGATGAAGAGGGAGTCTGGCAGGGCCGTCTCCCATTTCGCAATGATGTCGCTTAGGGTACGTGTGGCACACTTGGCGTCTGCGTCGGGGGGGATGTAGACCCCAGCGAGTACAAAGGAGGTGAATTCTCTTGGTGAGTAGTATGGTCTGCAGTTGATTAGGAGGACTTCGAGGTCTGGAGAGCAGCTTTTGGTCAGGATGGTCAAGTCGCGACACCACTTGGAGCTGATGTAGAAGCATACCCCTCCGCCCCTCTTTTTACCAGATGAGGTGGAGTCTCTGTCCGCGCGAAGGAGGTTGAAGCCTGGCAGTTGCAGGGAATCATCTGGGATACTGTCGTTGAGCCATGTCTCTGTAAAGCACAGAACAGGGGTGCTCTTTTCGATTGAGGGCTTGTGGCTCAGTAACTGAATTTCATCTAGCTTATTGGGAAGGGAGCGGACGTTGGCCAGGAGAATGGATGGAATGGGTGACCGCAGCCCTTTCTTTTTCAGTTTCACCAGTGCTCCTGCACGCTTCCCTCTGTGGCATTTTCTTCTGTGCCCTAGCTCGTACTTTCTCATTAGGAGGTCTACATGCTCCCAGATCACCTCCTTTAGGTTGGTAGCCTCGGGGAGTGCATTGTTCGATTCATGCTCCCAGTGTACGAGTTCGGCTCTACTGAAGATTGTGAGGTGGGTTGTAGGGGGGGGTTGGGCCTGCATCGTGAGGGGCCTGCCGGTGGGGGGGTGCAGCAGAGTGGTAGTTGACCTGTGTCAGTGGGTACAAGTTATAACAGCAAAGCAATATATCAAGCATACAGTAAGTGGTAGTATCATAACAGCAGAGCAATATTTCAGGCATACAGTAATTAGTAGTATCATACAGTGCAGGTATCATACAGTAGCATCATACAGCAAAGCAGAGTACAGCAGTTCTTCCGCCGGTACCGTATAAGCAGACCGGTGGCATAGGGGCTAGTAGCTCGCATACATATAAAAACAAAAACAATGTGTTGGCAGATGGATGTAGTATGCTGCAGACACCGTCTCATAGGGGCTAATAGTTCACTAGTAGTTAGCAAAGCTTATAAGAAAAGAAAAGTAGCCAGAGTGCAACAACAGCGGTGGGACAGCTTTGTGGTGCACATGGTACAGCAGGGATCAGCACAAGGCAAGCATGAGTCTGCCACAGTCAGTAGTGCACAGCAAAAGACAGCAGGGAATGCGTCAAAGTTCAGCAGGGATCCATGCAGGCTGGTTATGTAGCAGTTCAGCAAGCTAGGCCCAGAGGGATCTAAGGAGGGACCCAAACCAGTTCGGCAGACTAGGCCCAGAGGGATCTATAGAGGGACAGCAGACAGGCAGTGTGTGGAGCGAGGCCTTACCCCTGATGGTCAGCTGTGGGAGGTAGGCTCTCTGCAGCTGGGCAAAGCCCTTCTCCTCGGTGGTGGGGACCTTGCAGTGGTCGCTCGGCATGTCAGCCTCCATATCCCTCTCACTTCAGGTTCCCTTTAAAGGACAAACCAAGAGAAAAGAACAAAAAACCAGTATATGCTGCTCAAGGACTGCACTTTATTATAGATAATTTGATAAAAGGCACACACATAAATAATCAAAATATGTCAGGAGTTGGCCTGTCATATAAATAATGTATTGTTGGAAGACAATACTAAGTGCTGCAAATGTCTGGGACAGTAAGAAAAAGTCCCTACTAGAATAGCATATTGACAATTGTAGATCAAGTCAAGATAAGCCATCAAAGGCCAATCACACTCAGATGATCATAGGTTGGATACCTAGAATGATAGAGCCCAATAAAGAATAAATCAAATGAGCCATGTATTTAAACATAGCTGTGGATCCTAAGGCAACCAATATTTTGAGCCTTGGCAACGCCAATATCCGGCACCCGTGAGGAGACCCGGCTGTGTTAAGATGATAATATGGTCATAACCACTCACAGAGGGCAGGACATGGTGCAACCAATGTGGTCAAAAAATAGGGCTAACTGTATCACAACCAAAGGGGTGTGCTGCTCCTATATAATAGGCTTTATTGGGAACACCCTTAACCAATCACTGCGAGGAAACCAAAGTGTGTAAAAAAGAAATATGGTTATAACCACTCACAGAGTATAGGAAGGTGTGACCAATATGATCAATATGCTATTCATAAAATATAGGGAGCGGGGACTGATAGCCACAGCCTTAGTACACTTATTATACATGAAGCTTATACCGCATGGATGATCACATCAAAATATACAAAATGGAACCATAAGCAGTAAGCAGCATATTCAAAAAATGGCTGTATTCAGCAAATGTCCACAGAGCCAAAACCACTATCACAAAAGATATACAAAAAGAGAGCCACTTGAATTGTAGCACCAGCGAGCCATAACGTTATTGCATATAGATTGTTTCCATAGGCGTATGCGGATGCTTAAAATTATATGTAGAATAAAGCCATCCAGGACAAAGCATATGGAGATCCCATTCAATGATGAATATAATGAGTCTTGAATTGGTCATCCATCACACCCCACAAGGGTGTACACACATATAAGCTTGCCAGCCAGATGCACGTAGATTTGCAATCATATATATAGCCTGTTGGTAACTGTATAGTATTTCCAGAAGACTGCTATTGAAGTCACAGGCACATCAGGCCACCTGAATTGTGGCGTAGTGTAGTCAAAAAACACATATAGGCAAAGAGAAACACTCATATAGCAGTCAGTGTCCCATATATATACTGGCAGGTTCACTTATCTGATCCGATGATGTGCTGGATGCCGCAAACTGTATAGAGATGAAACAGCTTATATTGGCTCCAAGATGGCACTTAGGTAGGGCTCTCGCATCCAGAATTATATAGGAGCAGCACACCCCTTTGGTTGTGATACAGTTAGCCCTATTTTTTGACCACATTGGTTGCACCATGTCCTGCCCTCTGTGAGTGGTTATAACCATATTATCATCTTAACACAGCCGGGTCTCCTCACGGGTGCCGGATATTGGCGTTGCCAAGGCTCAAAATATTGGTTGCCTTAGGATCCACAGCTATGTTTAAATACATGGCTCATTTGATTTATTCTTTATTGGGCTCTATCATTCTAGGTATCCAACCTATGATCATCTGAGTGTGATTGGCCTTTGATGGCTTATCTTGACTTGATCTACAATTGTCAATATGCTATTCTAGTAGGGACTTTTTCTTACTGTCCCAGACATTTGCAGCACTTAGTATTGTCTTCCAACAATACATTATTTATATGACAGGCCAACTCCTGACATATTTTGATTATTTATGTGTGTGCCTTTTATCAAATTATCTATAATAAAGTGCAGTCCTTGAGCAGCATATACTGGTTTTTTGTTCTTTTCTCTTGGTTTTTTCATTTATATTACCAGTGCTGGTACCTGCATATAAGGCCACACTTTTTCTTAATATTTATATCAGTTTTGTTTTTCCCTTTAAAGGACAACTGAAGTGAGAAGAATATGGAGGCTGCCATATTTATTTCCTTTTAAACAATACCAGTTACCTGGCTGCCGTGTTGATCTGTTTGACTGCAGTAGTGTCCAAATAACACCAGAAACAAGCATGCAGCTAATCTTGTCAGATATGACAATAATGTCAGAAACACCTGATCTACTGCATGCTTGTGCAGAGCCTATAGGTGGCTACACAGCATACAATTTTTTGAATATCTGTTCAATTCAAGAATAATAATACATTTTTCTGACTGATTGTAACAATTCAAAAATGTTACCAATCTTCCACACACCAACGTAAAATTTTTCCCCAATCATGAAAAAAATAATTGAAAGCTCGAAAATTGGTGGAACGCACACTGGAGCGCGGAAGGAGGTGAGTCATCGATTCCCTGCCGGCTGTCTACTACACTGCGATAATAGCTGGAGAAGAAGAGCAGACAGGGGGACCCAGGTGAGGGGTTCAACCCCACTCCCCGCCGATGTGCCTGCTGCCCCCCGACCTGTCTGCTACCCCCTACAGCTCGACTGCCCCCCCACCCACTTACCTTTGCCGCCAGAGGATTAAGGAGCCCACCTCACCCCGCCTCATGGGTGGCCTGGGGCTGAAGGCCATGCTCGTGCCTGAAGAGGAGCGCGGACCCCATGTGATTACCGACAAGTTCTTGTGAGTGATTTTTGCGGGGTCTGCACTTAGCAACAGGGGACCAGATGATGGCATGGGAAGCCTCTATAGCAGTGGTCCTCAATCTATGGCCCGCGGGCTGAATGCAGTCCCCCAAAGGCTTTTTTCACTGGCCCCCCAACACAAAATGTATACCTTACAGATATTGCCCAATGCATCTTTAAATGTCGACGCCCCCCATATAGAATAGCAGTGCTGGCACCACCCATCCACATACTGTAGAAGCCAATGAGCAGTCATTCGCTGGCTTCCAATCCAATTCTGAATCAGGTGACACTGCTGATCAACTGGATGGCAGGTTGTCACCTAGGTATGCTTCACTGTCTAGTGCACAAAGATGTTCTTCGAGAGCCCCATGACTGAATGGCTGCTGCTGGGAGCACATATATAAGTAGATAAATACTACTTCTACTTACATAACAGATGTATTGTGCTATCCACGTAATGATTCCTGTGAGTTTTACAAAGGAAAAGCAGAAAATCCTATTCTAGGCAGTGGCCATCTTGCCAAGCTAATGCTGACATCATATCCTCCCTGACTCTTGTTTTCCTCCCTCCCTTCTCTTGCTCATTGTGTATTTATTAGCTGCCCTCCTCCCAGAGTCTTTTTTTATTTACACATCCAATCACTAAGTCACCTCAGCCTTGTTTGTAAACACAAGTGATCAGCTAGGCAGGGAAATAAATGGAAGAGGAGGAATATATTATAGATAAAAAGAACTCCCAGCATTCAACTTTTTGACACGGTTTGGCACTAGGGCCAGTGCTCCTATAGTATGTGATAACGGCAAACCATAACAGCAGAAAAAGTTTTGAATGCAAGATTAGCATCTTTATCACTTAAAGAGAATCTGTATTGTTAAAATCGCACAAAAGTAAACATACCAGTTTGTTAGGGGACATCTCCTATTACCCTCTGTTACAATTTCGCCGCTCCTCGCCGCATTAAAAGTGGTTAAAAACAGTTTTAAAAAGTTTGTTTATAAACAAACAAAATGGCCACCAAAACAGGAAGTAGGTTGATGTACAGTATGTCCACACATAGAAAATACATTCATACACAAGACGGCTGTATACACCCTTCCTTTTGAATCTCAAGAGATCATTTGTGTGTTTCTTTCCCCTTGCAGCTATCTTCCACTGAAGTGTCAGGCTGTTTCTTCCTGCAGAGTGCAGACAGCTCTGCCTGTATGTAATTCCTCAGTATGTGAAAGCCCAGCCAGCTCAGAGGAGGATTTATCCAGCTTGTAAAAGATAAGAGAGAAGAGAGAAGCTGCTCTAATCTAAATAATACACAGGCAGTGTGCCGAGAGGGGCCTGGAGGGGGGAGATGCATCACAGAACCACAACACTGAAGAACTTGGCAGCCTTCCAGACACAGGCTGACAAGTCTGACAAGAGAGAGATAAGTTGATTTATTACAGAGATGGTGATAGTAGAATGTGCTGCAGTAATCCAGAACACATTAGAATAGCTTTTGAAACTTGTAGGATGATAAAAAACAGGATGCAATTTTTGTTACGGAGTCTCTTTAATACACTCAGACCAGTTGCTGTTGAAATTAGTTTTTTTTTTATGACAATACCGCTTTAAATAACTTTACAGACAATACTGCAAAGTATCACAGCTTAGAAACGCTAGCTTGGAAACTTTTTGCAGCAACTATTACACAGCGATTATCACAAGTGTAGCTCAGATCTATGGCTCTGCTAATGAAAGTAAAGATATCTGCTGGCGGTCTAGCTGAGATTATCCTGTCTGCTCTAAAATCCCTAGCTCTATGTGGCCTTTGAGGAGCCGCCCGTTTTTAAAGAAGACGAAAATCTGCACTAAATTTAGCACTGATGAAATAATGTGTTTTCCTAAGCACAAAGGACATCATCTGCCCTCCAGAAGGAAGACAGGCCTTGAGCAAGAGTTTAGAGCGCAAGATCTCCCGCTCTTAAATGGGGTGAAGCCAAGCGTGGCGTGTAATCCTTACAGGTGGGTGGAGGGCAGACAAATAACGAGGAATTTCTTACTGATGATGAGCATTGTTTGACAAGGGGATGTGCACAGGCACATATGGGGGGAGGCTTGAAGCACACAAAAACAGCATGAAAACAACCCAGCTACAGCTAATAATAACACGACCTGCACACATCATCAACTCGCTTTTCAAATACCCCCAAATGGGTGATTCTGCAGGAATCCTTTCTCACCTGGACAAATAGTTTGCTTCCTACTCATGTGTGTCTGGAGAAGTGGATGTGTATTGTTAGACTTGGAGGCTGTGATGAATGAGTGAGGGGCTCAATGCATAGCTCTCAATCTCTCAGGAAGAGAGGAAAAGAAGCTGAATGGCCTTAAGTATACTGTTTCTAGAAGTATCAAAGCAGTCTGCTTCGATTTAACCTGGTTTTGTATTATTCTTGGCAATGATAAAACATTACTAAATGCGACTTGCCAGCTGTTCTCATTGCATGACTGCAATAGGTGATTAGAGCTGGCTGTAAGCAGGAAGTTTGGGCACCGGAGGTGGTGTGGAAGTTTGTTCATTGCCATAGGCGCCCATATTTATATTGGCTATGGGCAGCGAAAATATAGTGGGTGCTGGGGCTGGGGGGGGGGGGGGGGGGTTAAGGTTGGGCACCAGTGGCGGGGGTTTTAAAGAAGAACTCCAGCCTAACCAAACATACTGTCATTAAATTACGTTATGTTAATTAAAATAGATAAGTAATATAATCTCTTACCCACACTGTTTTAAAAGGACATGCAAATGTTTGATTTCATGATAGCAGCCATCTTTTTGGTTGAAAGGAGGTGACAGGGAGCATGAGACACAGTTCCTACTGTCCAGTGTCCTGAGCACCTCTCCCATTGCTAGGCAACGTGAACAACAACATAGGAAATCCCATCATGCTCTGCAAAGCATCAGGGAAAAAAGCCCAGGCTTTTTTTCCTTGATGGGTGGAGCTTAGCTAAAAATGCAGCCAAAAATGCAGCTAAAAATGATGCTTTGGTAAGAAAAACAAAGTTCTGATGCTGTGAAACTGTTAAAGAAACACCAAGCCTTTTCAGTTCTGCTAAGTAGATTTTTAGTCCCGAGGTTCACTTTAAAGAGAACCTGTACTGAGTAAAAATATTTAAAATAAACACATGAGGTAACTTTAAAAGAACATTACATAGTTACCTTGCCATCAGTTCCTCTCAGAAGCTCACCATTCTCTTCTGACAATAACCCCTTCCTGTTCTGACAATATTTTGTCAGATCTGAAATATATCAGTTGCTGTCAGTAAAATATCAGTTGCTGTCAGTTATAGCTGAGAGGAAAACTGATGTACCAGGTAATGTCCATGTTTCCCTATGGCTCAAGTGGGCGATGTTACAGTTTAACTGTGTGCTGACCAGAAAGCTGTTATGGGTAATGGCCATTTTCAAAATGGAAGACAGAAAATTCCCTTGATCACAGTGAACAAATAGGACGCAGGAGAGGAGAAAGACACTGAGGAGTAGACTACATGGAAGGTAAGTATGACTTGTGTATGCTTATGTTACAGTTAAACTATGTGCTGACCAGAAAGCTGTTATGGGTAATGGCCATTTTCAAAATGGAGGACAGAAAATTCCCTTGATCACAGTGAACAAATAGGACGCAGGAGAGGAGAAAGACACTGAGGAGTAGACTACATGGAAGGTAAGTATGACTTGTGTATGCTTATTTTGACTTTTAAATTTCAGTTCAGGTTTTCTTTAAGGTTAAGTGTTGCCAGTGGTCTTTTAAGGTCAGTGTTCTTTTTTTAAGGCTTGGTATTTTTTTTAAGGTACTGCTCTTTCCGCACCTGCCGAGATCGTGCGCACCCGAGAGGGGAGATTAAGCGGTCATATGACAGCTGACATCTTCCCTTACTGATCAGGAGCCATGATGATTGGCTCCTGATCACTATGATCTCTCGCCGATCGTAGTGATCACTGTTAAGCGGTGGTAGTAGGAGGGGAAAAAAGAGCACATGCCCCCCCTTCCCCATGTAAAATGCTCTGTACCTTAAAGAAAACCTGAACTGAAAGTTAAAACTCAAAATAAACATAAACACGTCATACTTACCTCCCGTGTAGTCTACTCCTCAATCTCTTTCTCCTCTCCCGCTGGCCATTACCCCATAACAGCTTTCTGGTCAGCGCACTGTTCCAATGTTAAACTGTAACATCGCCCACTTGAGCCATAGGGAAACATAGACATTACCTGGCACATCAGTTGTCCTCTATAACTGACAGTAACTGATATATAACTGACAGCAACTGATATATTTCAGTTCTGCCAAATGTTGTCAGAACTGGAAGGGATCACAGTAAGAAGAAAATAGTGAGCTTCTGAGAGGAACTGATGGCAAGGTAACTATGTAATGTTCATTTGAAGTTACCTCATATGTTGTATTTTAAATAATTTTACTCAGTTCAGGTTCCCTTTAAGGGGGGTTAGGCTGCCAGTCCCCAGAAGGTTAAAGGGAAGGTTCAGGGAGCCCCGACCTGGCCAGGCCGGCTGCCAGGTCGGGCTCTTCTGCGCTCCAAGGCCCGGAACTTCTGCGTTCATGCGCAGTAGAGCCCGGAGGACGTCCGATGACGTCAGAGCGCCGGCGTGGGACGCAGAAGTTCCGGGCCTTGGAGCGCAGAAGAGCCCGACCTAGCAGCCGGCCTGGCCAGGTCGGGCGCGCCACCGGAGACCACCGGGAGCCTGCGGAGCGGCGGCGAGGGCACCTCCTGCCTGCCACGGGCTGAAGGAAGCCCCAGGTAAGTGGAAATTGATTTTGATTTTTTACCCACCCTCCCTGAACCTTTCCTTTAAAGCAAACCTAAAGTGAAAAGAAAACTTTTGGTATAACAAATTGTACGTGTAGTACAGATAATAAATAGACATTAGTAGCAAAAAACTCATTTTTATTTTCAGTTATATATCTTTTTTGTTTTTTAATTCAATTGGATCATTCGGTCACAGTTGCAGTTTTAAAAGCACATTGTCTTTTAAACTATAAAACAAAGCAGTAATAATGACCCTTTGAACTTTCCTGCAGTAAAACCGTATCTCAAGCTGTCTCTCACTGTTTCTTTACTTAAGTGCTTTCGAAAACAGGATTGTATTTGACCTAGTGAGTCGAAGAGCTCAGAGAAGCTTTTTTGCATACATAAAAACTGAAGTTTTTTTAAACTCTTCCTGTACTGGAAAATATAAGACTCTTTTCTTTGCTACTAATGTTCTATTTCTTAGCCGTACTACACATACAATTCATTATATCAAAAGTTTATTATCGCTTCAGGTTTGCTTTAACTATTTAGTCCAGGCGGCTGCTGCAGTGCTGACAGTTATCTGTCCTCCTTGTAGTTCCTGGAAACGAGTTCTCCTTTCCGGGACTTAAGAAAAAAAACTCATCTTGTGGCCAAATAGTAAAACTACATCTACATACATTTTTTATGAAATAAATACACATGATTACATTTAAAGAGAATCTGTACTCTAAAATTCTTACAATAAAAAGCATACCATTCGAATCATTATGTTCTCCTGGTCCCCTCTGTGCTGTTTCTGCCACTCCCTGCTGCAATCCTGGCTTGTAATTGCCAGTTTAAGGCAGTGTTTACAAACAAAAGACATTGCTGCTAACCAGAGTGTGATAGGCTGAGAGGAGCTCAGTCTGTGACTCACACAGAGCCTGCAGGGGGTGTGGAGAGGGTCACATTCCTGCCTGAGTGCCTGAGCCCAAAAAATCTGTCAGAGGAAAGAAGATTAGATTATATAACAGAGATAACACAGCCACTGTGCAACTAGGAAAGGCTGCAGTAAGACAGACCACATTAGAACAGGTATAGGAACTTATAGGATAGAAGAAATAAGGCTGAAAATTCTGTTAGAGTCTCTTTAAAATTAACTGCTTACCTTCCACACCAAAAATTACCCAAATAAATTTTTTATGAAAAAAAAACAACAACCCATAGTTACATAAGGGTCTGAACTTTTTTTTTAATATGCATGTGAAGAGGTTATATTACGAACACTTTTTAAATTATAAGCTTGTAAATAGTGATGGACGCAAAACTGAAAAAATGCACCTTTATTTCAAAATAAAATATTGGCGCCATACATTTTGATAGGGACATAATTTAAATGGTGTAATAACCTGGACAAATGGGCAAATAAAATACATAGGTTTTAATTATGCTATAATGGCCGAAAACTGAGAAATAATAAATTTTTTTCCATTTTTTTTCTCAATATTCCTGTGAAAATGCATTTAGAAAAGAATAATTCTTAGCAAATTGTACCACCCAAAGAAAGCCTAATTGGTGGCGGAAAAACCAAGATAAACTGTAGATCAATTAATTGTGATAAATAGTGATAAAGTTATTGGTAAATGAATGGGAGGTGAAAATTGCTTGGATGCATAAGGTGAAAAATCCCCGCGGGCTGAAATGGTTAAAAAAAGAGGATAAAAATCTGAGGCGTGAAAAGAGAGATGGATGCGTCAACCAGCAAAGTTCAGGACAGGCTGGGGAAGTACCAGCTGAACACAGTGCCCAACTGAACCCCCCTTCCTCCTGGAATAATATGCACACCCATCTGGCAGTGTGGTGGACTTGTACCTCCTAAATGGACAAATTCAGTTTTATTACACCTGTTAGAAACTGCATATTGTGAAGTATTCACACACATCACTGGAAACTCCTATATGTCAATCACATTGTGCCTCTGGCTGGGCATAGACATAATAATACCAGCAGCTCATTGGCACATTTCAGCTGTTATGGAGCCCTTGGTTTTGTTTTGTGTTTCTAAAACTGCGTCAGTGAGAACACACAAATGTCACCAAGACATTGTTTTTACGACTTACTTTAAATAGCAGCACGCACCACAAGGTATCATATTCCCTCTTCACATCTGGTCTTATACAGTAAATACATAACACAGAACACTCTTTTGAAGGTCAGCTCTGAGTAAAGCAGTTTTTGCAGCCTGTGCCTGAAGAAGGTATTTATCTGGCAAGGCTTGTTTGTGCACGGGCACACAGCTTTGCGGCATTCACTGGCAGAGAGGATAGTACGCTGGTAATCAATTTCCAAAGATTTATCAGCATAGGGCTAGCTCTGGTGCTGTTCCCCTCTATACTCCACCACACCATCATCTATCCTCTCATCTCCATAAAAACAATACAGTTAGCTTGGCTGTAGCTAAATAGCAAGTTTGTATAACACTCTGGAACTGTTACCATAGTGATCAGTTAGTGTGTGTGTGTGTACGTTCCTTAGTTAAAGGAGAGGTTCAAGGTAATTAAAAAACAAAAATCTACTTACCTTAGGCTTCCTCCAGCCCCTGGCAGCCGTCCTGTGCCCTCGCCGCAGATCTGCTCCCAGCTGGTGGCTCAGGGTTCCCCTCCAGTGAAGTTGCAGATGGGCATCTACTGCGCCTGCGCGAGAGCCGCTCAGTCGTACTTACGTAATCTGGCGTGTTGTGCGCAGAACTACTTTGCCTCCGCAGTACACTCCAGACCACATCAGCGTGACCCTGAGCAGCTCTCACCAGTAGATGACATCCTGCGGAGGTCGGCATCTGCACCAGAGGGGGACCCCAGGCCACCGGCTGGGAGTGGAGCTGCGGCGAGGGCACAGGATGGCTGCTAGGGGCTGAAGGAAGCCCCGAGTAAGTAGATTTTAGTTTTTTTAATTAACTCAGACCTTCCCTTTAAGTTGTTTTGAGTTCCTAGAGGGGGGAGCAGGATATTCGGCCAAGGAAGTTTGGGCATCACCATATGCGCTCCTAGTAATTTGGGTGCCTGATAAAATAGTGGGTGCTGGGGTCGCCCACTATGCAAACTGCGGATACAAAATAGCAGGCGTCTCGTTGCAGGCGCGGGATGGTCCAATGGATTTACCCGCTGCACAACACTTAGTTCTGGAGGGGAGAGCGAGTGAGGGGGAGCTTCAAGGTGAGGGAAGGAGGGGGGGGGGGAGATGGCCCCCCTTCCCCACAGCTCTCCTCTGCGTTGTTCCCCTCCTGCTGGGGGCACACCTGGCTACCTATTCTGGGGACATCTCTACCCCTGGCTACATATACTGGGGACATATACCCCAGACTACATATACTGGGCACATATACACCTGCCTACATATACTGGGGGCATATACCCCTGTCTACATATACTGGGGAAATATATCCCTGCCTACATATACTGAGGACATATACCCCTGCCTACATATACCAGGGACATATACCCCTGACTACATAAACTGGGCACATATACCCCTGGCTATATATACTGGGCACATATACACCTGCCTACATATACTGGCCACATATACCCCTGCCTACATATACCGGGGACATATACCCCTGACTACATATACTGGGGACATATACCTCTGGCTACATATACCGGGGACATATACCCCTGACTATATATACTGGGGACATATACCTCTGGCTATATATACTGGGCACATATACCCCTGTCTACATATACTGGGGACATATACATTTGGCTTCATATACTGGGGACATATACCTCTGGCTACATATACTGGGCATATATACCCCTGACTACATATAGTGGGCACATATACCCCTGCCTACATATACTGGGGACATATACCTCTGGCTACCTGTTCTGGGGACATCTCTACCCCTGGCCACCTATTCTGGGGATACCTATAGACCTGGGGATACCTATTTTTGGGGAACCACTGCTGTCAGATTAAGTGTATTTTGGGGAACTGCTGCCAGATTATGTGTATGTTGGGGGAATCGCTGCTGCCAGACTACATCTATTTTTAGGGAACCACTGCCATATTATCTGTATTTTGGAAAAACCTCTGCCAGATTACGTGGAATTTTGGTAAAATGCTGTAAGATTACATGTATTTTGGGGGAAGGGGGGGAAACACTACGGCAGAGCTCAAACTTCCCCGGCAGACCTTTTACAGCACTACTAAAATCATGTATATTGCTTTCTTCCTGGAGCGTGCCGTGCGTAGAGTGGCGGATCAAGCTGTAGAGGAGCGCAACTAGGAACAGGAGGAGGAAGAGTTTTTGGAAACATCACCTGCAGCATCACAGAGGAGGGGGGGAGGAGGAGGAGTCGTCTGGGGAAGAGGAGTCAGATGAGGAAGGTTTTGGGTCTTTTTTGAGGATGAGGCGGAAGAACAACCGCAGCAGGCGTTGCAGGGGAGTTGTGCTGCTCACCTTTCCCGTGGTATTATTCATGGCTGGGGGGAGGAGGAGAACTTACTTGACCTCACTGAAGAAGAGCAAGACGAGATGGCTAGTACGGCAGCATCCGACTTTGTGCAGGTGGCGTCTTTCATGCTGTCTAGCCAGTTGAGGGACCCCCGTATAAAAAACTCAAGGGAATGACCTGTACTGGGTGGCAACACTACTAGACCCTCCGTATAAAATAAAGTGGCAGAAATGTTACCAAATACCCACAATGCTGAAAGGATGCAATACTTGAAACACCATTTGGCAAGTATGCTTTACAGTGCGTTTAACCCATTCAGGTTCCGTCGTTTTCACGTGAGAAATGTTCACCTCCCATTCATTAGCCTATAACTTTATCACTACTTATCACAATTAACTGATCTATATCTTGTTTTTTCCGCCACCAATTAGGCTTTCTTTGGGGGGTACATTTTGCTAAGAGCCACTTTACTGTAAATGCATTTTAACAGGAAGAATAAGAAAAAAAATGGAAAAATTCATTATTTCTCAGTTTTCAGCCATTATAGTTTTAAAATAATACATGCCTCCATAATTAAAACTCACGTATTGTATTTGCCCATATGTCCCGGTTATTACACCGTTAAAATTATGTCCCTATCACAATGTATGGCGACAATATTTTATTTGGAAATAAAGGTGCATTTTTTCCGTTTTGCATCTATCACTATTTACAAGTTTAAAATAAAAAAAAATATAGAAATATTTCATCTTTACATTGATATTTAAAAAGTTTAGACCCTTAGGTAAATATTTACATGTTTGTTTTTTTTTATTGTAATGTTTTTGTTTTTTTATAGTAAACATTTTATTTGGATAGTTTTGGGAGGGTGGGAGGTAAACAATAGGTTTGTAATGTAAATGTGTGTTGATTTTCATTTTTTTTTATTTTCAGTTGTAGTATTACTTTTTGGCCACAAGATGGCGGCCATGAGTTTGTTTACATGACGTCACTCTAAGCGTAACACACGCTTAGAGTGACGCATCTGGGAGGGAACAGCCAGAAAAGGCGCAGCTTCCGAGAGAAGCTGTCGCTTTTTCAGCGGGGGAAAGGAATCAGTGATCGGGCACCGTAGCCCGATTCACTGATTGCCTGGCTACCGAATCCGCGGTCGGGAGCGCGCATGCACGCGCGATCGGCCGCGGGAGCGCGCATGGTTACTGGACGTAGTTTCTACGTCCAGGAACCAAAATAGGTTAAAGCCAATGGGTACCAGTTTTAAAAACAAAAAGTTAGATACTCACCTAAGGAGAGGGAAGGCTCGGTCCTAATGAGCCTTCCCTCTCCTCTCCCGGTGCCCTCGGTGCTGGCTCCCCCGTTCGCGTCCGCCGCAGCAGGGACTTCGGAGGTCTTCGGGAGCACTCGGGCTTCCGAAGACGGGCCGCTCCATACTACGTACGCGCGAGCGCGTCATAGAGGGCGCTCGCGCATGCGTAGTAAGGAGCGGCCGCGTCATCGGGAGCCCGAGTGCTCCCGAAGCCTTCCGAAAGCTCCCTTCGGCATGCGGAAGTGGCAGTATTTGACCAAACTGGTCGAATACTGCCACGGGGGATCCTGCGCGGGACCGGGCACCGGGAGAGGAGAGGGAAGGCTCATTAGGACCGAGCCTTCCCTCTCCTTAGGTGAGTATCTGACTTTTTGTTTTTAAAACAGGTAAACATTCACTTTAAGGGTAATGTCACACCACAACGGAATAAAAGTGCCACTGCCAGTAATCTTCCTCCTCCTATGTCCACGCAGGCAAGGACAGGACGCTCTAGCGATCTCATAGTGATGTTGGACATGCGGACATTCTTTAGTCCAACGCCTAGCCTTAGCCATTCTGGATCCACCCTCCACCAACGCATCGACCGGCAGGTAGCCGACTACCTGGCCTTAAGTGTGGATGTAGACACTGTGAGCAGCGATAAACCCCTGGACTACTGGGTGCGCAGGCTTGAACTGTGGCCAGAGCTGTCGTAATTTGCCATCCAACTTCTGGCTTGCCCTGCCTCAAGCGTCCTGTCAGAAAGGACCTTCAGCGCAGCTGGAGGTATTGTCAGTGAGAAGAGAAGTCACCTAGGTCACAAAAGTGTTCAGTACCTCACCTTTATCAAAATGAATGAGGCATGGATCCCGGAGGGCTACTGCCTGCCCCAAGACTAAGTCAGTCCCCACACACAGCATCTCTGCCTGCACGCCGTGTGACTGCCTGATCCAAGACTAAGTCGCTCCCCACACAGCATCTCTGCCTGCAGGCCGCTTGACTGCCTTCTCCGCCACCACCAACAGGGTCCAGGACTCCAGGTGGATTCCTGAATTTTAGCAGCGGTCACTATAATAATTTTTCTGGTGCGTGTACATGCCTGCCTAATTTTGCTGGCTGCACTGCGGCTGCAACAACAAAACAAAAGGCATGCACATGTGCCAATTCCCCTTCGTAATCGATACCTTGCCACGGTGAAGGGGCTTGCGTATCACAATGACGTAATAAACGGCTAAATGAGTGTGTTGGGGTTGGGGGGCACACCTGACCCAAGAAGATAATAAGGTCGTTGCTTCATTGTGGACAGACCCAATTCAATCAGCTGGACACTCCTTCACTGTTGTTCTGTCATTCAGGTACCTCAGCCCGACCACATGGGCTTGAAAACCGCCATCGCCTGCACTTTCGCCATGGTGCACACAAGTCCAGCACGGCCGTCACTACACAACCAGCTGTTTGCGGTGCGTTACACAGTGAGTTTAGTCTGTCAGTGTGAAGCAGTACACTAATTACACTCCCTGATTGATGTATACACATGCAAGATGCTTTAAAGCACTTTAGGCCTCCAATTTAGCAATGCAATATGATTTCTGCCCTTAAACGCTGCTGTGCGTCAAATCCGCATTTTTCCCCCGGGACTTTTAAGGTGTATCGTCATGCCCCCCTCCAGGTGTTAGACCCCTTGAAACATCTTTTCCATCACTTTAGGGGCCAGAATTAGTGTTTGTAGTTTTGAAAGTTCGCCTGCCAATTGAAGTCTATGACGGTTCGCTTTTGCGGAAGTTCGCGTTCCAGGTTCGCAAACCTAAAATTGGAGGTTCGAGACAACTCTACACTCCATGTAGACTACATACTGTAATAAATCCAGAGCAGGGGTAAATGGAATTTGATTTTGTGGCTGACAATCCCAGCTTTAAAGGGACCTGAGAACCTTAGGGATAAAATATCTAAAGAGAGTCGTTGGGTGGCAGGCATTACTTACCCTTGGTGGGCTGCTCCCTAGCCCCCCATCTTTATACTAATAAGTGTTCCTACAAATCAAGTGCTTTCACGCAATACTTGTTTGAGATGCGACTCCGACAAGACTGGAGCCAAAAGATTAGCATAAAAGCGGGAGAAATAGCATTTTTAAAATGCAACAGGAGTATACAGTATACACCTTCACATTGAGATTCTTTAAGTTTCCTTTATAGAATCCAGGTGAAGCTGACTTTTGTCTATTCCATGACCTGTAATAATATCAAAATCATCTGCATGCAGTGCTCTCCGACCACTGAAATGTAAAATTACAAACCCCAAAAAATGGATCAACATTTAAATGGGTATCAGTCTGCTCTACTCAAAGACTCGTTCTCACGCCAAAATCTTCCCGATGGTTGAGCTAACGTGTCACAATTGTTCATTTCCGGATACTTCCACCTAACGTCAATGGGCAGGTTCACCCAACCGATTCATGTCGCTGCTGCTTACAAATATAGGCTATGCCTTGAAGTATTTGTCCAAGTGGAAACTTACATCCTGCATTATAGGCTTCAGAAATTCTAACAAATTGACCTTTAGTAAAGAGGAAACAGAGTGCCACGGCAGATTAGGGAATAAGTTCCTGCCGCCCCCAAAATTCTGCATGTCAGGATATGACAGGTCACTGAGCACTCCCCTACCATTAGACGGCCGCTGCGATTCACAATGTTTGCTAGGAAGACAAAATATTGTTTTTAGGGTTCACGGCTCACAGTAAAATGTTGCTCTAACAACTCCCATACAGTAGATATTGCCACTGTCTTACACAATCTTTCCAACCGAAATAAACTCGACAATTTTAGCCTTCTGCTGCAGCAGATCAGCCAATTATTTTGACAGTTATTTCACAAAATAAGCTTGCAGAGGGGCTGCCAGAAGATGATTTTTCTAAGTAGGAAGTGTTTTGACTGATGTTTAAATGTCTTATTTGACAGTTGCAGATTATGAAGGCAAAAGAAAGAAAGGGGCGGAGATGTAAAAAGTTTTCAAAGGCGGCTGCCTGCCAGTATGCATAGGCATAGGTTTTTTTTTACGTATTTTTTTTTCCATGTAGCTAGCCTAGCGCTAGCTACATGATTGCCCCCTCCCTGCTCTCTCCCTCCCACCCTTCCGATCGCCGCCGGCGTTAATACCCATCAGGAAGTCCCGTTCTGAACGGTATTTCCTGTAGGGCTTCCCCCGTCACCATGGCGGCGATCGGACTGACGTCATTGACGTCATGACGTCAGGGGGAGTCCCGTTCCACCCCATAGTGCAGCCTGGCGGTGATTGGCTAGGCTGTGCAAGGGGTCTGGGGGCCCTCTTTCGCGGTGGGTAGCGGCGGATCGGCGGCGATCGGGAAAACACGCAGCTAGCAAAGTGCTAGCTGCGTGTTTTTTAAAAAAAAAATTATGCAAATCGGCCCACCAGGGCCTGAGCAATCAACCGCGACATTACTGGACGAGCTGAGCTCGTTTGTAACGCCCAGATGGTTAAAGGACAACTGTAGCGAGAGGGATGTGGAGGCTGCCATATTTACTGTATGCTTAGCGCGCGTACAGATTTGTGCGAATAAAAGTAAAGGTTTGCGCACATTAACTTTCCCCATTCACGCGCAAACCCATATTTTACGGGAAAGTTAATGTGCGCAAACCTTTACTAATATGCACAAATACCTGTACACGTGCTAACCCGCACGCTAAGCATATCACGGCCGTGATGTCATTTATCACGGCTTTGTGAATCAAGCCTATTTGTGTGTAGGATTTAGCTCTATTGGGACCAATAATTCTCAAAAGGGGTGTCAGCTTCAATGCACAGCCAGTGTTGCTTTTTTGCACATGAGAACGTACAATATTCTTCTTTGAAAGCAAAAAAATAGTATTTAAAATCTGTTTTAAGTTACATTTCCTCTGCTCTCTTCAGACACTTCAGTCAGAGACACAGGACACAGGAGCTGCAGCTGCTGAGAGCTTTCTCTTACACACACAGGGTTAACCGATGCTGTCAAGAACCGCAAGGGCCGATCCTTGATTGGGTCGATCACTCAGATTCCGAAACCTGGTCTCGCTGTCACTTTGCGCATAGATGCCCATATGTGGATTCACAATCTATGAACCGACTAGCCGAGAGGAGCGTTCTGACTCCAAGGGATTAACCACACACATACAATTCAAATGCTTGCCACCACGTGCGAGTCAGCGCACGACTGTAACTATTTTAACACACTGAGAACACTGTAACTTAACCCTTAGCTGTTTGCAGGGATAGGCGCCAGATCTGTCTATCTGTGACCAATTCAAGCATACGGGTTGGAGATACAAGTTACTATAGAACACAAGGTAACGCTTTCGGAGGAGTATGTACGATTGTGTATGTTCAGGAACAGGTCATAACCGTTAAAACGATTTTTTAACGTTTTAATAACAAAAATGCATTATACACATTTACATGCATTAATTAACATATACACACAAAGCTTAAAATAAAAGGAAAAAATGTGAAAAGTTTACATAACTTAGCAGTCCTTGTGAGATATTGAATGAAATCTGCCTAATTTTGTTTAAATAATCATTGCACACTTTCTGTAAATCCAATAAACTTCATTTAACTTCTCAAATCTCACTGTGTGTGTCTCCTATATGATATATTTAACTGACATTTTTTATTGTAACAACGATTTATACAGGAAAATCATGACGATTAACAAGGTTGCCCAAACTTTCGCAACCCACTGTATTTCCTTTTAAGCAATGCCAGTTGCCTGGCTATCCTGCTGATCCTCCAATACATTTAAAGCGGACCTAAAAACAAAAGAGACTAAAGAGTTTCACTTGCCTGGGGCTTCTGCCAGCCCCTTGAAGCCTCCCTGTCCCGTGTCGGTCCTCCACGATCTTCCGTTCTCCGGCCGCCAGCTAGCTTCAGTTTGGCCGACTTGATAAACACAGTTCACACTGGGCGCTTTGGTAGTGTTTTGCTGATTGCCGACAACCAGCAAAAGCTGTTTTTTCACTGTACAGGAAAGCAATTTAGGAGTTATTGCGTTTTGTGATTCTATAACATTGAAATGCAATCACTCCAAAATCGCTCCAAAAATGCTGCATGCAGCATCAGCAAATCGCTAATCACTGGCGATCACTACAGTGTGAACACTGCCATTGACTTGCCTTAGCAGGAGCATTTTGCTGATCGCCAGTTATCAGCAAATCGCTAATCACTGGCGATCACTACAGTGTGAACACTGCCATTGCCTTGCCTTAGCAGCAGCATTTTGCTGATAGCCAGTGATCAGCAAATCGCTAATCACTGGCGATCACTACAGTGTGAACACTGCCATTGACTTGCCTTAGCAGGAGCATTTTGATGATCGCCAGTGACCAGCAAATCGCTGAAAAATCGCCCAGTGTGAACAAGCCCTAAGTGGATGGGCCACTGCGCCTTCGCAGCCCTGCCACACGTATCTTTGCTAAAGTGCCATCCGCAATAGCATCTGGCACAGGTTCAGGACGCTATTGCGGGCGGGAACTTGAGCAACTATACGCATATCCAGTGCCGCGCAGGCTCAACGGCCCGTCGGCGGAACTGAAACTGGGGGAACAGAGGATCATTGAGGATCGGTGTGGGACAGGACGGCTGCAAGGGGCTGGCGGAAGCCACAAGGTAAGTGAAACTCTATGCTTTAGCCATAGACCATGAACAAGCACATGCATACAGTATCAGGTGTTTCTGACATTATTGTCATATATGACAAGATTAGCTGCATGCTTGTTTCTGGTGTTATTCAGACACTTCTGCAGCCATGCAGACCAGCAGGGCAACCAGGCAACTGGTATTGTTTAATAGGAAATATATGGCAGCCTCCACTTAGCTCTCGCTACAGTTGTCCTTTAAAATGTTACGGACTCAAATGAAATGGTTTCCAAATAATGTTCTATTTAAAAAGGACCCAATCTTTAAAAAAAAACAAAAAAACAGCTGACTATACTGCACCCACAGCATTATAAATAGAACATACAACAATATTACTTAGCTACTCCTCTATCATTGTTTAATATGTTTGCCATGTGAGTTGCTGCATAAAATTCAGCCTACCACCATCTTCAAAAGAGCAAGTCGCACTAAAAAGCAAGTCGCATGCGATTTTCCTGCAATTTTGTTTCCATTTGAGATTCTGGGAGCCCATGCCCCATTATATAACATGATCCTACCTCGGCCGGATGAACTGGGGTGGGGGAGAGGCTTCAGCCGGTAGTTAAAGAGAGTCTGAAGCGAGAATAAATCTCGCTTCAGACCTCATAGATAGCAGGGGCATGTGTGCCCCTGCTAAACCGCCGCTATCCCGCGGATAAACGGGGTCCCTTCACCCCCAAATCCCCTCCGTACATCGCGGAATCACTTCCGCATTGGGGCAGGGCTAACCACCGCAGCCCTCAGGGGCGTAGCAATAGGGGTTGCAGAGGTAGCGACCGCATCGGGGCCCTTGGGCCAGAGGGGCCCCGAAGGGCCCTCCCTCAACTACAGTATTAGCTCTCTTTTGGTCCTGTGCTTATAATAATGACTTCTATAGCTACTTTGAATAGTAGTAATCATTAACAAGCTGTTCCCCATCCCCTTCTTGCACCTCTGACACTGTAGTTGCCATTGGTAGGTTTTGGTGCGCCGTATCAATTGTTATGTTTAGAGTGCTTGGGGGGGCCCCAATATAAAACTTGCATCAGGGCCCACAGCTCCTTAGCTACGCCACTGGCAGCCCTGCCTCCCGCGCGTCTATCAGACACGTACCTCCACCTCTCCCCCGCCCCTCTCAGTCTTCCTTCACTGAGAGGGGCGGGGGAGAGGCGGCGATGCGCGTCTGATAGACGCGCTGAGAGGCAGGGCTGCAGCCGTTAGCCCTGCCTCCAGGAAGAGCAAAATTTGCAGGGGGGTGGTTTGGGGGTGAAGGGACCCCCGTTTAGCCACGGGATAGCGGCGTTTTAGCAGGGGCACACGTGCCCCTGCTAACTATGAGCTCTGAAGCGAGAATTATTCTCGCTTCAGTGTCTCTTTAAAGAGAAACTATAACCAAGGATTAAACTTCATCCCAATCAGTAGCTGATGCCCCCTTTCCCATGAGAAATCTTTACCTTTTCTGAAACAGGTCATCGGGAGGTCTGTATGGCTGATATTGTGGTGAAACCCCTCCCACAGTGTGATGTCGTGACCATGGTCCTAACAGTGTGCTGTCTTTGAACCTCATTGCATTGTGGGAAATAATGGCTTTTTCCAACAGCCAAGCTACCAGTATCTACCTCTGTGCATAGAACTCTCAGTAACGAACATTCTATACACCTGGCAGGACTGAAGATGTCACCACCACTGGTAGAATGTAAATTAGGGAGGGGAAAGATTTTACAATGAGCAAACACTGACTAAATAATCAATAAATGAATATTGTGAAAAATAAACAAATATATTAATTACATTATTTTCACTACAGTTCCTCTTTAAATGAATATTTTTACTTGGGGTGTAAAAATTGAGACGTTCATAATAAAATCTAATATTGATAAATGTGCAAGCATGATCAATAGCATAAGAGTATCGCTTCTACCGCAAAGCTCAGTATTCAAGCAATTGACAAAACAGCCTCTTCAATGCCAGATTAGGTTCCGTTTCCTTCCACCTCAGGACTCCACAACCAGTGCAGCCTCCAACTTTAGAGGAGATTCACCCAATCTGATCACCTCACGGTCTTATTGCCCTTCTGAGATGTATGGCAACGCCCTGCTTCTCTGGCACCATAAACAAATGTGAAAAAATTGCTCCAGTAGCGTAAAAGATAATTGCTGTGGCTAGATAGTGTACTGGTTATGGGTTCTGCCTCTGACACAGGCGACCAGGGTTTGAAGCTCAGCTCTTCCTGTTCACTAAGCCAGCACCTATTCAGTAGGAGACCTTGGGCAAGAATCCCTAACACTGCTACTGTCTATCCTAGTGGCTGCAGCTTTGGTGTTTTGACTCCACCAGGAGAAAAGCACAATATAAAGGTTATTTGTCTTGCTTTTATTGTTTAAAATGTAAAAAAAAAAATATAAAACAGCCTGGGGTGCAAGGACAACTGTAAATACAAGCATACTGGCACAGTGGAGGTGGAGATAAGCTGTTCCTGGCTTAACTAGTGCTTCACTATACTACACTGGGTCAGAGTAATGCTCGCTCCTTTCCCCACTACTGGCTCGAAAATACCGTGCTCGGCGACACCGCTTCTGGCCCGCCTACATATCAGATTCTGTCACCAGCTAGGCTTTGACCAACGCGTTTCGTCATTACTCGACTCATCGGGGCTGTGGCTGTAATCAGCAAATCACTGAAACACTCCCCAAAAGCCCCCAGTGTGAACCAGCACTTATTGTTTTACTACATATACAAGACAGTAGACCAAGAAACAGAACTACAATCGTTTACCTGATTCACCACACATTTAATAGTGTCTGGCCACCTTAACTGCCAGTAAGCATTTATTTTTAATCCCTGTCCTGGAGGTTTAGGGCAGCCCTCGATTACACAGAATAATCAGAATTTCTAAATTCTTCCCACAGATGCTAATGTAGAAGGCCAAGGTCATGTTCTGAATGAAGTCACAATGTTTTCCACTAATTATCTCATACATATCTCCCTGGGATCCCTCTGCTGCACCTCCCCTAAAGATCGTGAGAGCAGCAGCACTCCTTTCCAAGCTCGAGACATTTCATCAAAACCTAATTCAGAAAGGGTGAAGAGTTATGGAGTGATGTCAACAGAGAAGCATGTGACAGCCTAACAATAATACAGGTAGAGGCTGAGCAATCTTCGTGTATGAAGATAATGCACTGCGATTTTTATAATTACAGCCTCTGAAGAATTAAAAGGCCTAGACATGCATGCCGTAAGACGTTGTAGTGTGTTTACACATATGTAATCATAATACTAGTCTACAGCTTCCCGACCATAACAACAACACGATTCACATTATTGGTTCTTCTGTCAAGAGCTGGATTGCAGTAGAAGCACAAACACTGGTTCGCACAACAGCCGGGGGCCCCAGTCTCTCTCACTGGCTGTGGCCCCTAAACCCCCATGCGATACCCAGAGTGAAGTGCTGGTGGGACTTGGACCTCTCACCCCCACTGCCTCTGAACTGATTACGTCCAACCGAAGCCTCCCACCTGAATGCTAATTTATGCAATTTCTGCTAGATTTGGTATGGCAGGCAAAGGGTGTATGACAGTACACCTGATTGGTTGGCTGGCACCTGCTGACCAAATAAAGGTAGGAAAGTGCTTTAGCTGGGAGTGAGCAAATTGAGTGTTCTGCAGTTAGCATTCAATTCAGAGGCAGTGGGGGTAAATTCCCTGGGGATGAGAGTTCCAAGGCCCACCCGCACTTCCCTCTGGGTATCGCATGGTGGTTTGGGGGCCCCAGCCAGTGAGATAGACTGGGGCCCCCGGATGTCGTGCGAACCAGTGTTTGTGATTTTTTTTTTAAATTTGCAGCTTCCAGGATGCGGTTGACAAGTGAGTGGTTAGGGAGGGGACCGTGTGGGAGATGCCTACACAGGGCGTCCCTGTAAAAGATGTAATCTACGATTACATCCAGCCGAAGCCTCCCACCTGAATGCTATTTTATGCAATTCCTGCTAAATTTGGTACGGCAGGCAAAGGGTGTATGACAGTAAACCTGATTGGCTGACTGGTGCCTGCTGACCAAATAAAGGCAGGAAAGTGCTTTAGCTGAGTGTGCAAATTGTGTGTTCTGGCAGTAGAAGCAGCCAGACTTGCAGGCCTGTCAGATTGATAAAAGAAGATTTAATTTCCTATCCCACCTGAAATCTTCAACCTTCCCATGAGAACCTCTTCTCCTCTACCTTGGTCACCTCCTCTCACTCTAGCATCTAGGCAGGGCCGGTTTAAGCAACAATGGGGCCCCAGGGCAAAATAAATCTGGGGGGCCCCCCAACAGATACCCCGAAACAAAAATCGGCATTAAGGGACCTTTTTTGCAGCTGGTATAGTCAGGGTGTGAAGCCCCAATCGGTTGGAGCTCCACATTCTGGCTATCCCAGCCTGCATGGGGGACAAGGGGTTAAAAAGTTTCATGGGGGGGGACCCCACATAATTTAAAAAAAAAATTCCCACACTCAAAACATAAAAAAAAAATTGGGAAAATAGGAAATGCCAGGGATCTTTATACAGCCATATTGCGGCTGTATAGCGATCCCTGGCCAAAGCGCTGCGGCTGCATATGGACCCCCTGGAAACCCGTCAGAAAATGTATTGCTCTTTCTTTTGATACATGTAAAATTACACTACCGTTAGGTTTGCTACTAAAAGTGACATTTACCGCATTTAAAAGTATACTTTTTTCCTTCGAAACTTTAAAATCGATTTTCTCAAAAACTATAAGGTCTTTTTGAAAAATTGTTTTTTCCTCTTATTCCCAATGATCTCCTTAACATATCCTGCAAATTTAGAGTTTCTAGCATTTAAGGTGGATTTGCTATTAACCATTAAAGTCAGCGGGTTTTTAAATGTGTATTTTTTTCCCTTTGAAACTTTAAAGAGAATCTGTATCCATTAACCACTTGTCGACCAGGGGTGATTTGCCTGATCTGTGCTGCGTGGGCTCTCCAGCCCACAGCACAGATCAGTATTATGCCAGGGCGATCAGACTTCCCCCCTTTTTTCCCCACTAGGGGGATGTCCTGCTGGGGGGGTCTGATTACCGCCGGCTTGCTGCGCTTTGCGGGGGGGGGCTCTTCAAAGCCCCCCTCCGCATCGTTTTCTGTGCTCCCTCCCTCTCCCTCCCTACCTCTTCTTTCCTGGGCTGCGCAGGACGGATATCCGTCCTGCGCATTGAAGGATAGGCTTCAGCCTATCATATGCCGGCGATCCCCGGCCAATCAGAGGCCGGGGATCGCCGATCTGCCCTACGGCGCTGCTGCGCAGCAGCGCCGTATGATGTAAACAGCGGGGATTTCTTCCCCGCGTGTTTACATTTTGCTGGCGAGCCGCGATCGGCGGCTCTCCGGCTGTTCACGGAGACACCCTCCGTGAACGGACATGGAACGTTTCCATGGAAACCTGCAGACGACCAGTTTACGCCAATCGGCGTTAGCTGGTCGTCAAGAGGTTAAAACTTAATAAAATAAACATACCAGCCTGTCTGTAGCGCTGTGCTCTCCCCCTCTGCTTCATTTTCGCCGCTCCCCGCCGCTGTTTTGGGCAGAAAATCACACTTTTATTGCTTGTTTTGTAAACAAGCAATATGGCCGCCAAAACCGGAAGTGCGTCGGGCAGACCGTGTGCCCGCTTCCAGTGAGTGTGCATAAGAGCCGTGCACGAGAGGAGCGCAAGTCTAAGCATGCGCTGTAGGTCCTCTCGTGCTGGCTCTATCTCAGCTGCCAATCAGCCTATCAGCGTCCCAGAGCCGGCTGCAATACACAGAGGCAAAGCATTGTTTCACTGCACAGCAGCACAAGTATTGCAGCCGGAGACTCTGATAGGCAAGTGTATTATTTTTATTATTAGTGATTTCTATTATCTGTGTTATCCGAGCCTGCAGACTGGAGCCCTCTGCCTGTGTCAGGAATCACGCAGAAAGCCCCGGCAGCTCCTTCCAAAGCCAGGGGAATATGTCTCACAATCAGCTCTCTTCCTGGTCAGCAGCCTCACAGCCAGAGAGAGCAGAGACTGCCTAATGTAACTCACGGGAGCGAGCATAGAGGGGCGTGATGGGGGCGTGGAGGGAAGGCCTGCCTAACAGCTAAACAACAATGAAGAGTCAGCCCCTTCCAGAGATGGGAGGACAAGACCGACAGAAGAGAGATAAGATGATTTATTACACTGACTCTGCAAATAAAAAGGGCTGCAGTAAGCCAGATCACATTAGATTAGGTTTAGGAACCTGTAGGATAGAAGAAATACAGCCGAAAAATTTGTTACAGAGTCTCTTTAAAATCGATTTTCTCAAAAACTATAAGGTCTTTTTGAAAAAAAATGTTTTCCTCTTGCAGCCACTGGGGGCCCTACAACCCCTGGGCCCTGGGGCAATTGCCCCCTTTGCCTCTATGGTAGCGCCGGCCCTGCATTTAGGACTTCTCAAGAGTGTCAGTTCTCCTTTGAAACTCTCTTCCACAGCCTGTCGATCATGCCCCGAGCCTGGAAACCATTGCTCAAAATACACCTGTTCAGACAAGTCTATAATTTGCTATAGATCGCATTGGAGGCACACTGCCCCATCTGCTAACCCCTGTGTCCCCTTCCCCAATGTCTCCAAAACATTACCCTCTAAATCGTAAGCTTACAAGGGCAGGAACCTCCTCCTACTGTTTCTTATTCTGCTGTAATTTATTGTATGAATAGCTGTCAGTATAGGTGATGTCAAACCACACATCAACAATGTATGTTTTTTTGTATTGCTGGATGGCCTGATTGTTTAGAGTTTTGAAATTGTCGTGAATCTGTGCTCCCCATTATTTGTTTTGTACTATGTACAGCGCTTAGGAAGATAATGGTGCTATATAAATAAAAAAATAATAATCATGATTTCATGGTCTGACCTTTAAGGGCCCATTTCCTCTAGCGCGGAAACCGGGCCGAATCCGCAGCGTTTCCCCGCAGGCAAATCTCACAGGGAAGCTCTGCCATAGGAAATAATGGCGCTGCCGGCTGAATCGCTTACCCTAGCGATTTGGCCGACATTGCCATCAGTTTTCGTGTGGGAGGCAGCGAATCCCATGCAGACCAGGAAGTGCAGCGGCGCGCAGTGGCTAGTGGAAACGGGCCCTTAGTATGGCAGATTCCAAAGTCAAGTGATATACTTGCTACATCTGACACATTCTTCTCTAAATCACATGTTCACACTTGGGGTGAATGGATAATTCACCTTGGAATCAAATCTCTATCAAGCAGGCTGTGTATTAGTGCAGGCGGCAATCAAAGTCAGGATGGAACAAGTCAAAGCCAAACACGGATATCAGGCATAGTAATCTAACAGAGCATAGAAAGAGTCCCAGTAGGAAGTTACATCAGTATCCTGCTGCCCTAAGGTTTTGTATTGAACCCGACACGCTGCACATTCGAATATGAAGAGATGGAGTAGTCCAAAATCTGTTGGTTCTATCGGTTTCTATTACCTACTACTGTAAGTGACAGCAACATAGGTGTAAAGTAATTTACGGCTCATTTTACTCTGGAAGAAACGTACTTCTTATTTGTATGCGTTTACATGCATTTTACATTTTATGATTTTCACAATAGTGATCCTTTAAAGTGAACCAGAGACGAAGCACCCTCATGTATTTTACCATATATATCAGTGGGAACATTAGAGAAAACACCTACCCTGCTCTCTGTTTCATTCTGCACTGCTCAGACTGCTTGTTGACAGCCCTGATAAAATCCCCGACTGAGCGTTCAGTCTGGCTTTGCTCAGGAATATTTATAGCTCAGTCTGTTCTTGAATTGTCTTTTCAAGTCCAAGCCTGCCCCCTGCTGGCTCTGCTCATTAATTATTATAGCTTAGTCATTATAGAAAAAGCCAAACTGAATGCTCAGTCGGGGATTTTATCAGGGCTGATTGGAAGCAAGCTGTGCAGTGCAGAATGAAACAGAAAGCAGGGTAGGTGTTTTCTCTAATGTTCCCACTGATATATAGGGTAAAATACATGAGGGTGCTTCGTCTCTGGTTCACTTTAAATGTAGCAGCCCAGGTTATGCATATGCCATGCAGCACCCATGTAAATGGCATACCCCAATGACCCAAAGGTAAGCAAGAAGGTCCAAGACAGTTGGTACCCACTACTACACAGCACCATTTGTAACTTGCCATGTGTAACATAGCATCATTTGCAACTTGCCATGCCAGCACCCACTGTCACTTCTCACTAAAGGCTGGTTCACACTGCAAGAGCTTTTTCTAAGCGCTTGTGATTTTAAAAGCTCTTGCTAATGTAATGATTTGCGTTTGTTCTCACTTGAACAATGTTATTAAAGTCACCCATAGCATTACATAAGCAAGAGCTTTTCAAATCATGAGCACTAAAAAAGCTTTTGCAGCGTGAACCAGGCCTAACTGCTGCTAAGGACCTTCTGCGAAATGGCACACACTAACACCAATCACCCACTAATATTTGTCACCTACTACTCACCAGCCACTGCCTACTACTTGTCATCTACAGCTGACCACTATAATCTACCTATCACTTACTGTTTGTCTCTGAAATCTAGATAGATCAAGAAATTATTTGATAATAGCTGTGTCATTAGTTCATCTTGTTTGGTCCACCATGAACCTCCAGGTAATCATCTTTACTGCTGACAGATAAGAAAAAAAGCAGACAGAACCTGCTCTACTTATCTATAATCACACCCACAACAATATGATAGGCTAAAAGGTTGTGTTTTTTCTTATACATACTTCCCAGTAAACCCCTGATCCTTTTCAAGAATCCCTCCCTCCCCCCATGTGCACAGCCGCCCATCTCAAAGTAGGGCCGCCATGCACCCCTGTGACCGCTGGATGTATGCACGCCCCCTCTCCTTCACTGCGACAGGGGGGAGGCGGCTTGTGCTGTGAACAGCTCCTGTGCAGCGCACCGTACATTACAACTGCAAATTACATATACAGATATGCATAGAGGGAAGTACCGCTTGCTTGGCAGTTGGAAACAGCCCACATTTCCCACAATGCAATGAGGTTCACAGACAGGAAACAATTTGGGCCATGGCCCTGACATCCCATTGTGGGAGG
Source organism: Hyperolius riggenbachi (assembly GCF_040937935.1). NCBI lineage: Eukaryota > Metazoa > Chordata > Amphibia > Anura > Hyperoliidae > Hyperolius > Hyperolius riggenbachi. Next base: position 213,696,254 of record NC_090656.1, read on the forward strand.
GGTTTCACAATAATATCAGCCATTAAAATGTCCCTGATGATCTATTTGAGAAAAACAAAGTTTGCTTTCCTAAAACAGAAAGAATTTGTGATAATTCAGGTTGGAGTGAGCTTGAGATGTCTCCCAGTGCATCACTGCTGAATATATGCAAATTAACCATTGTACTCTTAGAAGCTAAACACACCTCCAGAACCGCTGGAATGCAATGATGTGTCAGCTTGTTAATTTGTACAGAGCCATAATAATCCAACATGCATACAGACTGTTTTGGATTGTTTGATCCTCATCAGTGTATGGCATGGATTCATTTGGCTCTATGAAGTGGTGCTAGTAACACTGAGAGGGACAGACTAACCAGCAAGCTCATGGTGACCCAGAACTCATTGGGGTGTGTAAGGGACTACAATGGTCCTAAAAGCCCCCTTACTAAGGTGTTAAGAAAAACAAAAGTTTGCTTTTATTTGAGGAAAGGTAAAGATTTCACATAGGATGCGGGTATCAGCTACTGTTTGGGATGAAGTTCAATTTTGGTTAAAGGGGCGCTATGGCGAATTACTGTTTAAATTAATGCAGCATAAAATTAAGCCAGCATCCAAAAAAAGCTGCAATAAAAAAGCTTTAGTTTAAAAAAAAAATACAGAGCTGCTTGCTCCGTCACTTTAGCTTTCAGTATCCCCTCATTTGCATCCTAAGCGTCGGACTAAACAGACCAGTACATTAGTCACAGGGGAACATCTGGTATGACTGTTTATATTTTTTCAGCTCTAGCTTTCCTGTCATCTGGTTGTTTTAGTTTCTCCGCACTCACGAGCCGAGCCGCCCGCGATAAACAGTTGTAAAGCTGCGTTTCCTCACAGCGTAGACTGAAGCTATGAAGGACCCCTGCACTCTGACAGGCAATAAATCAGCCACCTTATCTCGGCTGTCTATCCGTCCCCCCCCTGTGTCAGGTGGCTGATTTATTGCCTGTCAGAGTGCAGGGGTCCTTCATAGCTTCAGTCTATGCTGTAAGGAAACGCAGCTTTACAATTGTTTGTAGCGGGCAGCTCGGCTCGTGAGTGCGGAGAAACCAAAACAACCAGATGGCAGGAAAGTTAGATCTGAAAAAAATAAACAGTCATACCAGATGTTCCCCATAAGTAATGTACTGGTCTGTTTAGTCCGACGCTTAGGATGCAAATGAGGGGATACTGAAAGCTAAAGTGACGGAGCAAGCAGCTCTGTTTATTTTTTTTAAACGAAAGCTTTTTTATTGCAGCTTCTTTTGGATGCTGGCTTAATTTTATGCTGCATTAATTTAAACAGTAATTCGCCATAGCGCCCCTTTAAGGCCCCGTTTACACTTAATCAGTTGCTCTCAGTTATAACTGAAAGAAAACTGATTTTCTAAGTAATACCAATGTTTTCCTATGGCACCTTTCACACTTAACACATTTTAACTGAAATCTTTTTCACAATGCACTGCTATGGAAAAAACGCGTACCAACGCATACTAACGCACACCAACTGATTAAGTTTAAATGGACCCTAAGGTCCAGTTTACACTTAATCAGTTGGTGTGCGTTAGTACACGTTGGTATGCGTTAATACGTGTTTTTTCCATAGCAGTGCATTGTGAAAAAGATTTCAGTTAAAATGCGTTAAGTGTTAAAGGTGCCATAGGAAAACATGGGCATTACTTAGAAAATCGGTTTTCTTTCAGTTATAACTGAGAGCAACTGATTAAGTGTAAACGGGGCATTAACCTTAACGGGGCCTTAAAGTTCCTCTTTAACCCTATTCTTAATTAGGTTATGTATAAAGAACCAGATGAGATAATGTTTGAAAGTGTTCCTCTGACTTGCCCATTCAAAAGCTTTGGAAGGAGTAGTTGGGGTCTAAGGGATTGTCAGGCACAAAATCAAATTTCTACCCACTGTTCATTATGCAGCCTGGAACCCCACCCTGCATTGCAAGCCCTCCAATCTAATCAGAAATGTTTGTACTGTAATAAATCTTGTCTCAGTCAGACCCCTTTGCTTGCCTGTAGGTTATCAGCCACCAATGGAGTGGTAGTAGCCACTGATTTGCAGATGTCACTATGCCAGCAGCAGTAACAATGACTGATTAGCAGCTGCCACTGCCAGGTTCCCTGACGATGGCGAAAGGCCGGAACGGCTGGAGACTGGGCAAATGTACAAGAGACCGTGAGACTATTTTTGTGTATTGGTATACACTATATGCTTATTACTACTAAGGGTCCCTGTCAAAAGGACCCCTAAAGTAAGATATTGTATATGTGGTATTGTTTGGATCTTTATTAAAATTATGTTTTTAAAGACAGTGAGTGACCGATTGATTTTATCTTTGGTGATGGTCACTGTCTGAGAATATACACTGTGGTGTGACTGCAGAAACCATTGTGATCACCTAGCGCTGTGGATATATATTTGGAGCTGCCACTATGCCAGCAGCAATAACAGCCACTAATTAGCATCTGAAACTATGCCAGTAGCATTATGCCTGCATATTGAAAGGAACATACTACCTGTAGTGTTCTCCCCAGGCTCTTTTAGCCGGGTTCTCCACTCGGCTAATTTTGGAGAGCACCCGGCTGCCATTGGCTCACCTCCTCCTCCTATGCTTTAAGCAGAGTTGCATCGGCCCGGCATTCCCCTGGTTGCGCACCACCCGGCTACTTTTTCATGCTACCCGATGGAAAAAAATTCTAGGGAGAACACTGACCTGTATACACAGTATATGGGTTATTTCCGTGAAAATGTTTTCTTTGGCAAAATGTCCCAGGTATAGTTTAGAAAATGGCAATCAGCATAAGTGTGTTTAGTTTAGCTACCCTAGCAGTCTCAAGAATGGCGATATGGCTCTTGGCCTATAAAGTTTGGACATACCTGAGTTAAGAGAATCCTTGCAGAACTGAATGAACACAGTTATATTTGAAAAAAAGTCTGTTTGACTTTAGCCTCACCATACTAACAGCTGTATAGGTCATTTTCTAACACTACAATTAGCCTGGCCATACTAACAGCTGTATAGGTCCTTTACTAACACTACAATTACTCTTTAATCATTATGGCTTAATTGTAATGGGAGGTGGTAATGATAACCTCCCTCTCTAAATGCTCCTAGCTGAAACAGGGAAGGACAGCACTTTACCAGTTCCCTCCTTCACTTCACGTTGTGTTCCTCAAGACGAAAAGTGCACATGGCTATCATTAGACTTTAAACGAGCTGAAACTAAGTTTAGCCCATGTGCAAAGTACTATTATTACTTAAATTTACATAACTGCTGCTGCATTATAAGCAGGCAAGCACAGAGACTAACAGCCGGCAAATAGAGTCTATAGACTATAATTTAAATTACCTAACTTGTACAATATAATCTCATTAGAGTAAACTCTGAGGTCCGAAACATGTCAGCTTGAGATTCAATGTTTTAATACAGGATATGTCCTAACAATAAAGAGGATTCGTGGTGAATTGGTGCGGACCTCCCTTTTGTTGGAGTGTCTCCGAGGTCTTGCTAACCTGGTCCAGCACAACTATCCACTGGTGGGGTAGAGCGGTGTTCCTTCTACTAACATAGTAAACTCTGATATTGTATAACTTTGGGCATAGTAAACCATACAGTAGTCCCAGCCAAGCGACATAAGTATATGGAAGTAACGCAGGGTATAGTAAACTCTGATGTAGAGATGGCCCGAACGGTTCGCCGGAGAACTTGTTAGCGCGAACTTAGCTGGTTCGAGTTCGCGGTAAACCGCGAACACTTAGCGAGTTCGCGGTAAACCGCGAACACTTAGCGAGTTCGACCCGCCCCCTATACTACATCATTGGGCTAAACTTTGACCCTTTACATCACAGTCAGCAGACACATGGCATCCAATCAGGCTGCACTACCTCCTGGAGCCCTCCCCGGCCTAAAAGGCAGCAGCGTCGGAAATGTTCTCACTCTGTGTACTGCTGTATTAGTGAAAGAAGGGAGAGACATTGGAGAGATAGGGAAAGCGATAGTTAGGAGGTCTGTTAGCTTGCTCCTTGCTGATATTTGTTGATGAAAAGCACCCCAAAACTGCTCTTCTGAGAGCTAATGTACTTCTGATGTGGTGTTGTGTGTGTGTGTCACTGACACTACATATACTGCCCGGTCTGTCACAGATGGCCCATGCTAATTGCTGTACTGTGCCAGGCCCAGCACATTCAGTGCATACCTTTCACTGCCTCTGTGTGACTGCACTTTGTATTATACCACCAGCAGTCAGGTCAAAAAAGTGTTCAGTACCTCACCTTTATCAAAATTAATGAGGCATGGATCCAGGAGGGCTACTGCCTGCCCGAAGAGTAAGTCAATCCCCACACACAGCATCTCTGACTGCACGCCTTGTGACTGCCTGCCCCAAGACTAAGTCAGTCCCCACACAGCAGAGGCCTGCAGGCCGCTTGACTGCCTTCTCCGCCACCACCAACAGGGTCCAGGACTCCAGGTGGATTCCTGAACTTTTATAGCTGCGGCTGCTACCAAACATAATAATAATTTTTCTGGTACGTGTACACGACTAATTTTTCTGGCTGCACTGCAGCTGCAACAACAAAACAAAAGGCATGTACATGTGTCAATTCCCCTGCGTGATCGTCACCTTGAAGGGGCTTGCGTATCACAATGAAGCAATGACCGGCTATATGAGTGTGTTGGGGGGCACACCTCACCCAAGATAATAAGGTCGAGACTTCATCGTGGACAGTTGTTCTGTCATTGAGCTACCTTAGCCCGACCATATGGGCTTGAAAACTGCCATCGCCTGCACTCTCGCCATGGCGCGCACCAGTCCAGCACGGCCATCACTACACAAACAGCTGTTTACGGTGCGTTACACAGCGAGTTTGGTCTGTCAGTGTGAAGCAGTACACTACTTACACTAACTGCTGATCCATGTATACACACGCAAGATGTTTTCAAGCACTTTAGACCTCCAATTTAGCAATGCAATGTGATTTCTGCCTTTAAAGCTAAATACACACGAGCTACATTTGCAGCTGTCGCTAGCACACAGGAGCATGTGCGCAACAGCTCGGCGACAGCTCGTCGCCAACTCCCTCTGCATCCACACGGCAGCAGAGGGATTAGCGATGCGGCGGAAGCTGTCGCCGAGGTTCCTCCCACCCGCCAGAAGCTCTGTGTGCTGTGTGTGGGTTGCTGTCGCTAGCCCGCATACACATGCGGGACTAGCGACAGTTCCAGCGAAGTTGCGGCGACTGAACATGTCAATCGCCTGGCGACAGCTCCGACTGGCGACGATTCGGGGCGCGCGCGTCATACACACGGGCGACCTGTCACCGCAACACGCGCGTGCCACGTGGTTGCGGCGACGGCCGTATTCTGTGTGTATGAGGCTTTAGGGATTATAACCCTGCTGTGCGTCAAATTCATAATTTTCCCCGGGACTTTTGGCATGTATTCCACTCCGCCATGCCCCCTCCAGGTGTTAGACCCCTTGAAACATCTTTTCCATCACTTTTGTGGCCAGAAGCAGTGTTTTTAGTTTTTCAAGTTCGCCTGCCCATTGAAGTCTATTGCGCTTCGAAAAGTTTGCAGGTTCGCAAACTTTTTCGGAAGTTCGAGATCGAGGTTCCCTAACCAAAAATCGGAGGTTCGAGCCATCTCTACTCTGCTGTAATATAACTTCAGTTATAGCGAACCTGTTTTTTGGTCCCTTCGGTAGTCTGTATCCTGCTATAGTGGAAAGTGGGTGGACACATGCGTCATACATCAGTCAGAGACAGTGGCCTAGCTAGAGATCATGGGGATGGGGCCCCATAGCAAGAATTTCATGGGGCCCTCAGATGAAGGCATACTAATTGGTCATAGTGTAATTGTAGTGTTAGAAAAGGACCTACATAGCTGTTAGTATGACCAGCAATGTCAACTGCCTCTACCCTATAGATATGAGTTAATTGGGCAATTCACGTACTCAAGCAATCAACACTACAGTCCTGGCCAAAAGTTTTGAGACTGTCAAAAATATTGGAATTTTAGAAGTTGTTGCTTAAGTTTTTATAATAGCAATTTGCATATACTCCAGAATTTTATGAAGAGTGTTCAAATGAATTGCATAGTCCTTCTTTGCCATGAAAATCAACTGAATCCTAAAAAAACCTTTCCACTGAATTTCATTGCTGTCATTAAAGAGACTCTGTAACATTAAAAACATCCCCTGGGGGGTACTCACCTCGGGTGGGGGAAGCCTCCGGATCCTAATGAGGCTTCCCACGCCGTCCTCTGTCCCACGGGGGTCTCTCCGCAGCCCTCCGAACAGCCGGCGACTGTGCCGACTGTCATTTCAATATTTACCTTTGCTGGCTCCAGCGGGGGCGCTGTGGCGGCTTTCCATTCCGAACTACACGGAAATACCCGATCTCATTCGGGTCCGCTCTACTGCGCAGGCGCAGGAGACTTGCGCCTGCGCAGTAGAGCGGACCCGACGGCGATCGGGTATTTCCGTGTAGTTCGGAATGGAAAGCCGTCAGAGCGCCTGCGCAGGAGCCAGGAAGGTAAATAATGACGTCACCGCTGCCCGGACTCCACGGAGGGCTGCAGCGAGACCCCTGACGGATGGAGGACGGCGTGGGAAGCCTCATTAGGATCCGGAGGCTTCCCCCACCCGAGGTGAGTACCCCCCAGGGGATATTTTTATGTTACAGTTCCTCTTTAAAGGACCTGCTAAGATCATTTCAGTAATCGTCTTGTTAACTCAGGTGAGAATGTTGACGAGCACAAGGCTGGATATCATTACGTCAGGCTGATTGGGTTAGAATGGCAGACTTGACATGTTAACCATGGTGACCAGCAAAGAAACCCATGCAGCCATCATTGCGTTGCATAAAAATGGCTTCACAGGCAAGGATATTGTAGCTACTAAGATTGCACCTAAATCAACAATTTACAGGTTCATCAAGAACCTCAAGGAAAGAGATTCAATTCTTGTTAAGAAGGCTTCAGGGCGTCCGAGAAAGTCCAACAAGCGCGAGGATCGTCTCCTAAAGAGGATTCAGCTGTGGGATCGGAGTGCAGCCAGTGCAGAGGTTGCTCAGGAATGGCAGCAGGCAGGTGTGAGCGCATCTGCACGCACAGTAAGGCGAAGACTTTTGGAAGATGGCCTGATGTCAAGAAAGGCCGCAAAGAAGCCACTTCTCTCCCAAAAAAACATCAGGGACAGATTGATCTTCTGCAGAAAGTACGGTGAATGGACTGCTGAGGACTGGGGCAAACTCATATTCTCTGATGAAGCCCCTTTACGATTGTTTGGGGCATCTGGAAAAAGGCTTGTGAGGAGGAAAAAAAAGGTGAGCGCTACCATCAGTCCTGTGTCATGCCAATAGTAAAGCATCCTGAGACCACTCATGTGTGGGGTTGCTTCTCATCCAAGGGAGTGGACTCACTCACAATTTTGCCAAAAAACACAGCCTTGAATAAAGAATGGTACCAAAACACCCTCCAACAGCAACTTCTTCCAACAATCCAACAACAGTTTGGTAAAGAACAATGCATTTTCCAGCACAATGGAGAAGCGTGTCATACCAAGACGGCGCCGGATAGGTAGCCACGGCCGCAGGGGCTCTGGCTGGTAACTTTTTTTCCTACCTTTTCCCCCCTGGACCTCTGTCCAGATTGCATCTGGGGATGCCTCTTTGCTTCCCTGGCGGAATCCTGACGTACAGCAAATCTGGATGTACGGCGATGCTTGTAGTGGCCGGCTACAGCTACCGGCATGAGGAGTGTGCCCAGCACACCACGTGGATGCAATCCGGGCTCCAGCAGCGGCTATGAGGAGGTTGTGGCCATACCACCGCTACCCCCTGGCTGCTCTTCCTCCATCCTCCGTTCTCTGCGTCGTCGCGTGGGGACACAGGAGCTCCGGATCAGAGGCTCTGAGGAAGTCGAGCCCTTGCCACTGCTACCACTCTGGCCGCTCCTCCGCTCTCTGCAGAACCACGTGGGGACACAGTACTCTGGCGGCAGCTCCGGAGATGGTCGAGCCGTCATCACCACTGCACTGCATGCTGCTCCTCCGCTCTGCTGCCGAGGTATGTGAGCTGTCTGCCTGCCTGATCAATCCAACTGCCTTCCAGACAATAGCCGCCAGCCTGTCCAAAACACTCCACCCGATGCCCTCCACCCGCACAGGCATCTGTACCCAGGCCCCCGAAGCCTGGAAGGGGAGCCGTTCACCGTGTGCTACAGCTACAGCTGCTTCACCATGCTGATGCTGCTGGACAGCCTGTGCTGGGGAGTCAGGCATCCTAAGCTCACAAACCGGAATCTTTGCTCCGCATTTGCTCCGATTTCATCAGAGCCAACACAACTCAGACTCCTAATCTCAGGCCACGAATGTATGCTGCAAGGCCATCGCAGCCCTCCCTCCCTGGAAGCTCTGCACTACAGCCAAAAGTTTGTAAACCATTCAGGCCAGGCTCCAAAGGGTCGATCATTTTGGAAGCATGGCCACAGGCGCAAGAAGCACAGCTTCCTACCATCCACACTGGACCAGGCCGCAAGCCTATGGCTACATTTTTGCAAACATGGCCAGGACTGTCACTTGCCACCTAAGGGGGACCCTCAGACTCTCTCCTATAGCTCCTTCTTTTTCTATCTTCTCTCTCTCCATCTGCACTTTGCAGGACATGCGGTGGGGTGTCTGTAATTGCTGCAGAGTAGTGAGCGCAGATTGTAGCTGCTCCGCTAGACATAGCACTCAGACAGACCCCACTGGGCCTCCTCCACCGTATTAATGTTTTGTGCAACGTGCTATGCGTAATGTATATGATGATGTTGATCGCTTGTATATCTCTGCTATTGCTGTAACTACTTGTTCTTATACTATCATGCTGTTAAGGTAGCCATACACTGGTCGATTTGCCATTAGATCGACCAGTTGACAGATCCCTATCTGATCGAATCTGATCAGAGAGGGATCGTATGGCTGCCTTTACTGCAAACAGATTGTGAATCGATTTCAGCCTGAAACCGATCACAATCTGTGGAGCCGCCGCTGCCGCCTGTCCCCCCCGCGCATACATTACCTGACGCTGGCTCCCGGGCATCTTCTCCACGCTGCACCTGCTCCATCCCGGCGCTTCCTGTGTCACTCCGTGACCAGGAAGTTCAAATAGAGCGCCCTCTATTTGAACTTCCTGGTCACTGCAGTGACAGGAAGCGCCGGGATGGAGCGGGTGCAGCGCGGAGTAGATGCGGAGAAGACGCCCGGGAGCCAGCGTCAGGTAATGTATACCTGATCGGATCGGCCGCCGCTAGCGACGCGCTCCCTACCCGCGGGCGATTGCGGGTAATTTCCCGCACGGCGCGATCGACGGACCGATCCGATTTCGGGAGGAAATCGGATCGGCGGGTGCGTTTAGCGCGAACGATTGGCAGCAGATTCGATCCCAGGATCGAATCTGCTGTCGAAACGGCCGCGAATCGGGCCAGTGTATGGCCACCTTAACTGTACCATTGCCAACCCTGTACGTGCCAAAAATAATTCCGGGTACAACCCCCGTTGTACTTGGCGAAATAAATGATTCTGATAAGGCAAAAGTGATAACTAAGTGGCTCAGGGACCAAAAGGTTGACATTTTGGGTCCATGGCCTGGAAACTCCCCAGATCTTAATCCCATTGAGAACTTGTGGTCATTCCTCAAGAGGCGGGTTGACAAACAAAAACCAACTAATTCTGAGAAACTCAAAGAAGTGATTATGAAAGAATGGGTTGCTATCAGTCAGGATTTGGCCCAGAAGTTGATTGAGAGCATGCCCAGTCGAATTGCAGAGGTCCTGAAAAAGAAGGGCCAACACTGCAAATACTGACTCTTTGCATAAATCTCATGTAATTGTCAATAAAAGCCTTTGAAACGTATGAAGTGCTTATAATTATATTTCAGTAAATCACATAAACAACTGAAACAAAGATCTAAAAGCAGTTTAGCAGCAAACTTTGCGAAAACTCATATTTTTTGACAGTCTCAAAACTTTTGGCCAGGACTGTACATGTATTTTATGAGCACCGAGACAAAGTCAGAGGGTGGAGAAACACAGGAAAGGCAATGGTGATTGGTGAATACATTAAGTACCACCTGGGACCTCTCTTCTCCAGGGCCCCATAGCCGCTGCTATGGCTATTGCTACACCCCTTGTCAGAGACCCATGAGCCGAGGGTGGACTTTCAGCCACTTGTAGGCTGCTTGCTGTCTGCACCCTACTCTGGCCTGCATGGTTTACCTCAAAAACACTAGCCGGTGAGACCTGTGCTTCCTGTGTAATGCTGCCTGATTACTATTGCCTGTCATCTGTGACTTGCTTGTGCATGGCTGCAATGCCACAGCAACATCCAGGCTGCACAGTAATGTGTACAGAAGAGCACACTATTAGTACTTTACTTGATCTAGCTAATGTTGGGAATACACCATGAGTTTTTTTGGCAGGTAGATGGCTCGATAGATTTTAAACTGGTCCAATCTGATTTTGATAATTTTTCTGATCAATTTTCTCATAGAAGTGAATGGAAATCGATCAGAAAAACAATTGGAAAATTGATCGGCCAGTAGATCTGCTGAAAAAGCTAATTGTGTATTCCCAACATAAGACACTGTCTGTGCTCACTTGATGAAGCGTAGAAAAGAAAAAAATATTCCCAAATATTAACTAAATTATGATACAATACTACAGTATACTTTTATGTGCTTCAGTATGACAATTTCTGATACAGTATAATCCCTTAATAGTGAACTCCAAGGGACCATGAGAAGTAGTTTATATATATCAGTCTATATCAGAAGTTTACTATATTAGAATTGGAATTTATACAGATGAAGTTGCTGGCACTGAGTTTGCTATATCCATAGGTTTACTATATCAGAGTTTACTATAACGAGATTCCACTGTATAATAAACTTCTGATATAGTAAACTACTTTGCCCGGTCCCTTGGCGTTTACTATAAAGGGATTCTAGTATGCACTGCTGTGACGCAGATGAACATATAAATAGGACTAAGCAAACTGTCATCAGTCAGTCTGGCAGGTAGACCTGTTCTATTCATCAACTTGCAAGTGGGCTAACATTTTCCTTTATCAGAAAACAGTCTGAGCAGCATAAAGCAATCCCACTGGTCGGTGGTAAAGGCAGCATGGCCTGTTGTCCCCAGATGCAGAATATTAAGGACAGCAGAATCCAGAACTGTGAAATTCTTCAAAGCCTTTGTTCCCTTATAATCATCTAACAAGCAGACAAAAGGAAGGGGTGAGGGTTCACACTGAAAAGCTCAAAGCCCCAGTGAGATCGCTTCTTAAGCAGGCGCCTAGCGCTGACTATAAGTGCATGAAGTGGCACCCTGCGGAGCGATGACCTGCCGAGCTATAGAGAGCTCCTGAACCAGGCATAAAAGTGTCACACAGGCTAAACAGAGAGGAAGCCGGGCATCAGGGGCGGGTGACATACCTTTCCAGCCGTAGAAAGACGCAACATTTGTTACTCTACCACCAGGACAAATGACTAGAGACCTGCGGTTTAAATGAATCGCCTCTACTCAAATGCAGAAGATGATGTATAGTGGAACATACTGGCAAATAAAGTCACAAATGCATTGGTACTCATTGTACCCGGAGGTGCTGGGTTTGGGTTTCCGACAGCTTTCTATACACTCAACTTTAAAGTCACAAATATTTCCTATAGCTATATACAGTATTGCTGTATATTGGTATGTAGCCCCGCCCTTCCACTGAGGCCCAGTCTAGGCTGATTAGATATGCCAAAATTTCATTCTCTGGGAGACCAGGTATATTTTGTACTTCTCAGAAACCGACATTCCGCAGAGATCACCCGACAGGACTAAAGATGTTGCCGCCTGTGATAAATTTCAGAATAGCGATGAGCACAAATTTCGCATAGTTGTAATTTCACATTGTAATTACAATGCAAAATTTTAGGAAGATTTGCAATAAATGTCGTATGCAATTGTAATCCAACCATAATTTTGGGACTTTGGCTGGTTAATAGCAAAGCCCCCATACAAGATATCATCACCAAAACTGCTACGTATGTTAAGGGCAATACTAGGAACAAGTCAAAAAAGTTTTTGGAGAAAACGATTTTAAAAATGCAAAGGAAACATAGTTTTTAAACTGTCGTTCTTCTGAGTTTATAAAACATTTTTCCTTGCCTTTTTAAAAGCTTTTTTTGACAAGTATTCTCCTTAACCCATTCGCGTTCCGTCGTTTTCACTTGAGCAATGTTCACCTCCCATTCATTAGCCTATAACCTTATCACTACTTATCACAATTAACTGATCTATATCTTGTTTTTTTCCGCCACCAATTAGGCTTTCTTTGGGGGGTACATTTTGCTAAGAGCCACTTTACTGTAAATGCATTTTAACAGGAAAAATAAGAAAAAAACTGAAAAATGTCATTATTTCTCAGTTTTCAGCCATTATAGTTTTAAAATAATACATGCCATCATAATTAAAACTCACGTATCGTATTTGCCCATATGTCCCGGTTATTACACCGTTAAAACTATGTCCCTATCACAATGTATGGCGACAATATTTTATTTGGAAATAAAGGTGCATTTTTTTCGTTTTGCATATTTACAAGTTTAAAATAAAAAAATATATGGAAATATTTCATCTTTACATTGATATTTAAAAAGTTTAGACCCTTAGGTAAATATTTACATGTTTTTTTTTTTTTTTTTTATTGTAATGTTCAGTGAATCAGTGAGGAATCAGTGATCGGGCACCATAGCCCAATTCACTGATTGCCTGGCTAACGAACAGCGGGCCGGGAGCGCGCATGGTTCCTGGACGTAGTTTCTACGTCCAGGAACCAAAATAGGTTAACTTACGTAGCCATTTTGGTGTCAATAGCATGTATGGGGGTTTTGCTATTCACTGCTAAAGTCGGCACAAAATCACAAATGTGTATACAAAATCACTTGAAATTACAAATCGTAATTACGCATAGATGTATTTGGGAAAATGTACGCAAAATTTTGTGTAATCGTAATTTGCTGATTACTACCATCACTATTTCAGAATGTAAATCGGGGTAAGGAAATATTTTTAAATGGAAATTGCGTCATATTCACTATAGTTCACTGCTCTCTCAGTTTAGCCTAGGCCAGTGATGGCTAACCTTGGCACTCCAGCTGTGACAAAACTAAAAATCCCATCATGCCTTTGTCTCCCTGAGTAATGCTTAGAGCTGTCAGAGTATTGCAATGCCTCATGGGACTTGTAGTTCCACCACCGCTGGAGTGCCAAGGTTAGCCATCACTGGCCTAGGCTATGATGTTAGAAAGCCTTCTCCCCCAGTGCACACTGGAACACCAAGTGTTATTTTGCTCACTTCAGAACACATTACAAACATTTTGCAGTGATGCTCCTGCCAGCTGTAAAGATGGCACCACCTGTGCTAATTTTAAGAATGTAAATCAGGGTGAGGAAAGATTTTATAATGGGCAAATATATTGGGCAAACAATGGCTAAAACATTATAACATCATTTTATTAAGTTACATTCTATACTGTTCTCCTTTAGACCGCTTTTACACTCGAAGGTTAAATTTGTTTTGCGCTGTCCTTTGTAACCGCAAGGGACTGCAAAATCAAAGTCGTCTATGGAGGCTTTCATACTTATTGCGGTCTGTTGCGGTGCTCGGAGGTATCCGATCCGACACAAGAGCTGCTGCAGAACGCACGGCCCTTGTATTAATGCAAGTCTGAGGGTGATGCACGTAGTGTAAACCACAGGGCGGGGTGCATAGATGCACGCATGCACGAACGGACGGAAAGCCCAGTGATGTACTTCCTGCCAAATAGGGAGTATGTCACTGAGAAGGAGGGCGGTGCTATGCAAATGACTGTTGGTGAACTCTGTTGCAGGGATCATATGACTGAATATTTTTGCATTGGGATGCGGCAGGTGCATTGCAAAATAAAGCGTGAAAGTGGCCTCAAAGGGAACCTGAAGTGAGTAATATAGAGACTAGCATTTTTATATCCTTTTCCAGTTGCCTGGCTGTCCTGCTGATCCTCTGGCCCCAATACTTTTAGCTATAGACCCTGAACAAGCATGCAGATCAGGTGCACAGATCAAATCTGACTGGATTAACCACATGCTTGTTCCAGGTGTGTGATCCAAGAAGAAAAGAGAGGGGCGCTCTGAGTCCGTTGCACCGCTAGACTGTGCTCTAATAGGACAGGTCTCACCTGTTTGTGGTGGGGCTTGCACAGTGTACACAGCCCGGATCTGCCTTGTCCCTCTTAGCCGAGCCGGGACTGAGCTCTAACGCGGGGCGGAAGTGACGTCACTCGCTCCAGGAAGTAGTAGGTCAGTTGCCGGGTAACGCCAGACAGGCAAATACAGTTTACAGTTTTACACAAACATAATAACAACAAGGATTTTCTGGGAAAATAAATACTTCCTCTGAAACCCAGGATGTAAAACATCTCCACATAATCAGAAGTCTGAACTTTAATGTTTGTAATCTCTCAGTAAAGATAGCAGGTATATTCACATAGGAGTTGGGGGACTTAAAGTGTACCTGAGACGAGAAACGTCCACCATACTTACCTGGGGCTTCCGTAGCCACCCTGGCGTTCTATTTCCCCAGGATTTCCGTGCAAAAAGTGGTTCAATTAATTTAATTATTTTTTTTTTGCAATCAATTTTTTTTTATATTGAATTCAATACAGGTTATTGTGTTGAATTCAATAATAAAAAAAGTGTTTGCTGCGAGATGTTGATGATGCTGTGTGACCCTGGTGCCATCAACGCCGATCGACGGGTGACATGTGATCGCCGAGGGAGAAGCAAAATCCTCCAAGGGACATGGAAGAAGGCACTGGGGAAGCTATCAGAGGTACGCGACGAGGGATCAGCACGCCAATGGTGAGTATAAGACGCAGATGTATAGCCAGATGTATTAGCCAGATGTGCAGCCAGGTATAGTTAGCCAGATGTGCAGCCAGGTATAGTTAGCCAGATGTGCAGCCAGGTATAGTTAGCCAGATGTGCAGCCAGGTATAGTTAGCCAGATGTGCAGCCAGGTATAGTTAGCCAGATGTGCAGCCAGGTATAGTTAGCCAGATGTGCAGCCAGGTATAGTTAGTAAGATGTGCAGCCAGGTATAGTTAGTCCAGGCATGGGCAAACGTGGCCCTCCAGCTGTTAAGGAACTACAAGTCCCACCATGCATTTGCCTTTATGAGTCATGACTGTGGCTGTAAGACTCCTGCAATGCATTGTGGGACTTGTAGTTCCTTAACAGCTGGAGGACCAAGTTTGCCCATGCCTGAGTTAGTCAGAAGTATTAGCCAGGAATAGGGAGCCAGATGTTTTGCTAGGTATATAGGGAGCCAGATGTGCAGCCAGGTCTAGGGAGTCAGATGTTTAGGGAGCCAGGTGTGGGTGCCTCTGCCCCCCCTCATTGCCCCCGATCCCCCCTGACTGTGGCCGGGTGTCCCCTTCTGTGCTGGCTGATAGTGGCCGGCGGTGATCCCCTCTGTGTGGGGGGGGAGGTGGATGTCCCCTTCTAGTAGTTAGTATATATGGGAGAAGCAAAACATACACAAAATCCCTGCAGGTGCACCACAAACACCAAGCTTGAAGTCTAAATAATTAATCAGGGATATACCAAAGACACGGAAGATCAAAAATTGAAAAATTACTTTTTCTTTTTTATTTGCAAAAAGGTGCAGAAATATGTATACAAATTCTTTAATCACGTAAAAAAGTGCATATAATTGATTTGGAAAAAGGCCTTTTTCCAAATCAATAATATGCAATTTTTTATGTGATTAAAGAATTTGTATACATATTTCTGCACCTTTTTGCAAATAAAAAAGAAAAAGTAATTTTTAAATTTTTGATCTTCCGTGTCTTTGGTATATCCCCGATTAATTATTTAGACTTTAGGTGTCCCCTTCTATGCAGGCTGTGGGTGGCCTGGTGTCCCTTCTGTGTGCGCGGGGGGGGGGGGGGGTTGTCCCCTTCTATGGGGGCAGGCCGTGGCCGGACGGGGACACCCCCTTCTGTGCGGTGGGGGGGAGGCTGTCTGGCGTTACCCGGCAACTGACCTACTACTTCCTGGAGCGAGTGACGTCACTTCCGCCCCGCGTTAGAGCTCAGTCCCGGCTCGGCTAAGAGGGACAAGGCAGATCCGGGCTGTGTACACTGTGCAAGCCCCACCACAAACAGGTGAGACCTGTCCTATTAGAGCACAGTCTAGCGGTGCAACGGACTCAGAGCGCCCCTCTCTTTTCTTCTTTTACTGCAGTGGTTATATCGGGAGCAGCCAAGTCCAGACTGTGGGGGCCAGATCGCATCTAAGGGGCATCCACTAGCTCCATACTGCCTTTTAGGTGTGTGATCCAGGCGCTACTGATGCCAGAAATCTCAGCAGAACTGCCAGGTAACCTGTGTTGTTTAAAAGGAAATAAATATGGCAACCCCTCTCAGTTCAGGTGTCGTTTAAAGTGGGATTGTCAGCCATAAAATCAAATATACACTGCTCTGTCTTTATTATGTAGTCTGCATCCTGACCCTGCATTGCAAACATTCCAATATAATCATAAAAGTGTATGTTGCAATGAATTTTATGTTAGTCAGCCTGACTCCTCTCTAGTATATGGCCGGAGAGAAGGAAGCCGCATTCCTGCTCCTCACTGACTGGCTGAGGGCAGTTCAGTGTGACAGGAGACTGAGAAGGGAAATACACCTCATCCCTCTGCAGAAGCTACTGAAATACGGTCTAAGCAATGCTCACATGTGTTTACAAAGCAAGCTAGATACAGTATGACAGTGCAGTTCTACATACACCATTTCAGGCAGAGGAGTAAAGATGTAAATTACTTCAGGATTGGCTTCAGTCAGAGGCAGTAAAGATGGAAAATGCCTGGAACAGGTTTCTCTTTATTTACTACATAAAATTCACTGAAATCAAAACATGGACAGTACAGTACATATATTATGTAAGTAGAACAAGTATTAATCCACTTATATATGTGTTTTTTTCTGGGATAGTATGGCTTTCCCTGCTGCTTTAAGTGTCCCTGCTTAGCCTTCTATTTTAACATGTAATTTCACCTCTAGCTAAAAAAAAAAAAAAAAAAAAAGCAAGCAAGTTTTACTGAACTCCAATGAGGGATGTCTCACGGTTCCTGTGTGGCCCCTCTGTATGGAATTTATTATGTATGCTACGCTATAATCCGCCTGCTGTAATCAAATCCCAGTTCCTGTATGTGTATGCTTTGTGCGCAGGCACCGCTCTGATGCTGTCTTCAAAGAATGCACACTTGCTATAAATAGCCCTAATTATAAAGAGCATGAGTAAATAACCAGCATATCAAAGTACAGAATGACTACAGCATGCAAAGAAATGGGAAAATCCACAGGCATTGCCTTTGCTCGCTCGAAAACGATCCTGCTCCAAAACGCGGCACATTTGTGCACTTAATTATAGTATTTAACTTGGAAGTTAATGCTAAATAAAATGTATTTTCAGTGTAAAAGCTCAATTAGGCATCTTAGAGCACAACCTTCATTGAAACCAGAGAATCTGGATGTCAGTCTGGTTCACATAAAATGTGCTCCCTACGTGTGAAAATTGCACAGCGAATTTTTAAATAGTAATTATGTGCCGACACCGTAATTAGTCTAGTCGTATATTAAAGTTCCTAGCAACAGTTAAAGAGGAATCCGGCTGAGCGGAGACAAAACGTTGACAAGTCTGATTGAGCCACAATGGGGGCGAGTGGAGTGCCTCCTTCCTCTGTAATGCAAACCAGGCGAATTATGACTAATTAATACAATTACGTAGAGAGAGAAGGCTGCTGGTCTGCATTGTCGATGGACTCATTTCCCGCTAGAGTTTACAGTTTTACACAAACATAATAACAACAAGGATTTTCTGGGAAAATAAATACTTCTTCTAAAACCCAGGATGTAAAACATCTCCAAATAATTAGAAGTCTGAACTTTAATGTTTGTAATCTCTCAGTAAAGATAGCAGGTATATTCACATAGGAGTTGGGGGAACTTAAAGTGTACCGCTGAGACGAGAAACGTCCACCATACTTACCTGGGGCTTCCTTAAGCCCTGTTAGGGCCGCTCGTCCCTCACCGTCTCCCTGGGTGGCTCTGGTCACAGACAATTCAGCCAGAAAACCTGGCCGTGTTGCACTTCGTTGCGCATGTGCGGCCCGGCCAGGCTCGCTCCCCCGTCTCACTGAATTGCTGGGGACTGGAGCCACGGCGAGGGACGAGCAGCTCTAATGGGGCTTAAGGAAGCCCCAGGTAAGTATGGAACCTAAGACGAGAATCCTTTAAGGTGCAGCTAGAGATTTATGGGCAAATCGACTATGAAACAGATCTCTCTGTAATCAAATCTGATGAGAGAGATCTGTTGCCTGCCCATACACCACAGACCAATTCTCGACACATTTCACCCTGAAATCTATCCGGAATTGGCCTAGTAACGCTGCCTTCGCCATCTTCCTGGCCACTCCCCAAATGTAAAAGGTCCCCCCATCTCCCGAACGATGCAGTGTAAATTCTGACTTGTCCTGCTGGCGTGACTCCCGACCTCATTGGCCATCAACCCGTGTCCGCTGTTACCGGAAGCGTGTGTACCATGTGGTAGCACGTGTACCATGTGCAGCAAGTAGGAATTCATACACATGCGCCTGGTGCCACACAAGACTGACATTGGATGAATGCAGGAGTCGGGTTGGCAGGGTAGGTGAGAATTTACACTGCAAGGATAAAGTGTGGACATTTTACACTTAAAGAGAAACTCCAACCAAGAATTGAACTTTATCTCAATCAGTAGCTGATACCCCATTTTACATAAGAAATACAATGATTTTCACAAACAGACCATCAGGGGGCGCTGTGTGACTGATTTTGTGCTGAAACCCCTCCCACAAGAGGCTCTGAATACCGCGGTACTGCTGGCAAACTGCCACAATGTAACAATGTTCAGAGACAGGAAATAGCTGTTATTAGCTGTCTGTAACAGACAGAGCAGCTAGAAACAGCTAAATAACCTGCCCACAGTAACAATGTCACCATGTAATAAATGTCAGAATGTTAATCTGGGAGAGGAAAGATTTTACAATGAGCAAACACTGACTAAATCATTTATACATAATTATGGTAAAAAATGAAGCACTTTTTTTACTACATTATTTTCACTGGAGTTCCTCTTTAAGAGGGGACAGTGGCTGGGGGTCCATCATGTATGTCAGACATCACACGCCCTTACGCCGTGCACCCGATGGACCACGTTGGACTGAGATTTTCCAGCATGCTTGATCAATACATTCAACCAATTTCTGCCCGAAATCGATCAAACTGTTGATCAGGCATGCTTGTTGCGGCTTCGATTTTAAAGATATTCAATAAAGTTATTAAACTGGGTGGTCCACGGGGCCGCAAAATTGGTAATGTATTCTATGACAGGTAGAAATGGCAGCACATTCAAATATAGGCTGCACTCGATTTGACCAGCTTCAAAGATGTGCAGAGCCCACACGGGCAACGTACACAACTTGCATTCAAAACAGATGCAGTAAAGGAGGACATTGGCTTTAAAAACAGCCTGTGCACAGACTTTTCAATACTAGACTCTTCCAAAACGATGAAGTGCTCTCTCGGAAGAGACCTAACCACTAACTAACAATTAAACATAGTTAAAACCTGGGGCTGCTAGCCCATAAATGGTCTACACATTTTTTTTTCCTAAAGAACAGCAAGAAATAGGCAGCACTCCTAGGCTGCAAATGAGGTGAAACCGACAGAGGTTTGCAGCGACCCCCAATTTACTCAATGGAACCTATGCGTTTTGTGTTCCTTTTCCATAAATGCACTGCAGACAGAGTTACTGGTCAATGTGCTCAGAACCAGGGCTGTGGAGTTGGTACACAAATCCACCGACTCCAACTCCTCAGGTTAGGATTCCACCAACGCCGACTCCTCTAATTTGCATATTACAATTTTGTTGATTGAAAGTATGTAACATCAGGGACGGATCTAGACCAAGTTGCCCCAAGTTGCGCCTGGGGCAAGGTCAGGTTTTGGCGCCTAAACTGCCATTCCCCATCCAATTTTGCCGCCTTTTTAAGAATTCAACAAACTGCGCCTGGGGCAAGAGACCCGCTTGCCCCCCCCCCCCCCCTAGATCCGTCCCTGTGTAACATGAAATGCATCTCTTAACTGCCAACGTTTAGGAATTTTTAAAAGACAACTGAAGTGAGAGGGATATGGAGGCTGCCATATTTATTCCCTTACCTAGATATCCGGCGGATCTTCTGCATCTAATACTTTTAGTCATAGACTAAAACTAGTCCTTGGTAAGACTACTTGTAGAAGGTACAGACAGGAACAAAGAACATCTATCAGGCTCTAGGCAATGTAACTGTGGGTACATGTAAGAGTGATGTGCAGGTACTCTGCAGGGGAATGAGAAGGATTCTTCCTTTATTACACATTCTTAATGCACAATCTGAACATGTATCAGACCCTAGGCAATGTAACTGTGGGTACATGTAAGAGTGATGTGCAGGTACTCTGCAGGGGAATTAGGGGATTCTTCCTCTATTACACATTCTTCAGGAACAATCTGAACCAGGTTTATGGGTGATAGACAACACCTATGTGTTTAATGTGCACAACATTCTCAGTGGCTTGCTTGCAGCTCTGTGCGGAGTGCATATGTAGAGTATAGTACTACGGTGTAACAAAGTAAACCTGAGACAGATGAAATTAAAGTTTTATACATACATGGGGCTTCCTCCAGCCCCCTTCAGGCTAATCAGTCCCCCGCTGTCCTCCGCCACCTGGATCTTCTGTTATGGGTCCAGGTCCTTGAGTCAGTTGTATGCACACACTCTGCAGCTGGGAGTGTACTACACTTGCGCATCACTATTGCGCAGGTGCAAAATGTTCCTGGCTGTGGAAGTGGCACGCGGCCGGACTGCGCTGAGTGGCTGAATTACCGGGACTCAGCAGAAGATCCAGGTGGTGGAAGAGGACAGCGAGGGACTGATTAGCCTGAAGGGGGCTGGAAGAAAGCCCCAGGTATGTATAAAACGTTTCTTTTCATCCGTCTCAGGTACCCTTTAATTCGTAGTAATCAAACCAAATTTTAACAACATATCAAATATTTGATTTAATGAGCAAAGGGAGTGCATATATTTGCATAATCCAGCATCAGCGCAGAATTATTTCCATCTCATTGGCCATCTCTGCTGCCCCCTAATCCCCCCTAACCTACCGGGGAAGATGCGGGGACACTGGAGAGCTAGCCCTCTGCACACAACATCAGCAGCGGGACTGCGGGCCGCCAGCTAATCGGGCGTCCCAGCTGATCAGGGCCCACGTGCCCTGATCCACACTCCACCACCAGATAGCTCCTCGCTGCTGGGGAACTAGCAGAGTGGCCAACCTGCTACTGCTGAACCCTGCTGTCATCGCCACTGTTTCTCATCTGCACCGCTCCGGCTCCCGGACTCCGACGCACCAGCACAAGTCTCCGGCTCACCACGTGGGAAGGTGTCGACAGGCTCTGCAGCAACTACTCCGGCTCTTAGCTGCTGCTCTGCACTGCTCCGGCTCCCCGGACTCCGACGCACCAGCTCAAGTCTCCGGCTCACCATGTGGGAAGGTGTCGTCGGGCCCTGCAGCAACCACACCAGCTCTTAGTCGCTGCTCTGCACCGCTCCAGCTCCTCGGACTCTGACGGACTTGCCTAAGCCGCACTAAGCTGCTTCTGCCCGACATCCAGCACTTGCTCTTAGCCCATGTGATGAGATTACAGTCATGTCTGGACCCGTACACAAACAGCTCTCCACCACTGCTGCTGAGACCAGGTTCAGCGTCTGCCCTATCCACAGGCACGGTAGGCAGCTCATCCCCACACAGCCCTGGTCCCAGTGTTCAAGCAGCCCAGCATGGCCTCTGGGAACCGTGCTCTCCTCCACTGCTGCCAGAGTCCTTCCACCAGAATCTCAACAGATACAACGTAGGGCCAGAAGTTCTGCGCTGCAACACTGTGCTGGGTTTCCTGTTCCCGCAGCCCCATGGTTGGACTCTAAGCCCCCATACTGGGGAAGCTGACCAGGCCTCAGTCAGAATGGACCCGTGCTCTCCTCCACCACCACCAGAGCCTCTCCACCACAGGTACAACAGGGGTACCAGAAGTCCTGCGCTCCACCACCACTGTGCCTGCAGCCCCATTGCTGCACATCTGGCCTCCAAACTGTCCGATTGCACCGACTGGGACGCACTGACGGCCACTGGGACATTTAACCAGGCCACTAGCCAGCTACGGCAATGCCCAGGAACTATCTCTTTCTTTCTTTCTCTTCTCCACTCTACTTTTTGTTTTTTATTTTACGTCTCTTCTTTCTCCAAGGCCATTCCTTGGGGCATCCGAATAGCTGCAGAGACGTTGAGGGCTGCAGGGAATGTGGCAGCTCCGCTCACATAGCACTCGGATGACCTCTTGGGACCCTCCACTAAGTTCTATCTATTATGTATACGCTTACCATGTAATTTATATTACTATTTTGTGTATTGCTGTACCATCACCGACCCTGTATGTGCCAAAAATAATTCCGAATTAAATGATTCTGATTCTGATCTCTATTAGTGACACGGCTACACATCAGGCTTTATTCTTACAGCATAGATGTTATTTAGTACTGTATTTTTTGGACTATAAGACTCACTTTGTCTCCCCCAAAAGTGGGGGGAAAAAGTCACTGCGTCTTATAGTCCAAATGCAGGGAGCTCCTGACTTTAGAACGCCTACTAATACAAACCTCCAACCCGCCACAATGTCAGGGACTCCCTGTACTGTGCCCACGCAGCGAAGGACACAGGGGGACAAACTGAGGACAAAGGGGGACACAAAGGGGCATAGAGGAATACACTAGGAGGACAAAAACTCTAAACCTAGGTGCGTCTTATGGTCAGGAGCTTCATCTAATACGAAAAATACAGTATATATAAGAGATTCCTGTGTACACATCACAATCAGATATGTATATCTGACTTTAAAAATACGGGGACTGCTTTATGGAAGCAGCACAAGTAACTATTTTTAATTAGTTTATTTCATTTTTGTGGACTAAGCACAGCTATTACTGTATAGTATATCAATTATTTATGATGACTATTATCTGAGAAATAGAACATTTTATCATATTTTCTATTTTAATTACAGTTTAAATTGATTAGGAGTCGGAGTCGGTGCATTTTCTCCCGACTTCCACTACAGGCACCCAAAAATTTCTCTGACTCCACAGCCCTGCTCAGAACACACATTCCATAGAAAGGAACAGGCTGTGAAATAACTGTTTTCATGTGTGTAGTGTGTTTTACACTATGTGCACCTTATACTGCGTGCAATACACAACTCACATATGGTAAATGAGCCTTTCGATATGAGGCAGCCCTCTGATAAACATGGGCTGACAGATCCAATGCTTTTTGTAGAAAAACACAAAAAGACTCATCCAAAAGAAACAAGGCAGCAAGCGGTGATTATTATTTAGTATTTATAAAGTGCTGACATCTTCCGCAACGCTGTACAGAGTATATTGTCTTGTCACTAACTGTCCCTCAGAGGAGCTCACAATCTATTCCCTACCATAGACATATGTCTATGTATGTATTGTGTAGTGTATGTATCGTAGTCTAAGGCCAATTTTAGGGGGAAGCCAATTAACTTCTGTGAATGTTTTGGGATGTGGGAGGAAACCTTAGTGCCCGAAGGAAACCCACACAAACATGGGGAGAACATACAAACTGTGTAGATAGTGTCCTGGGTGGGATATGAACCTGGGACCCAACACTAGACGGCGAGAGTGCTAACCGATAAACCACCTTGCTGCTGTTGTAGTGGATATCATTCCTGCTTTGCAGCGCTGGGTCCCAGGTCGACTCCCAGCCAGGGCACTATCTGCAAGGAGTTTGTATGTTCTCCGTGTCTGCATGGGTTTCCTCCAGGCATTCTGGTTTCCTTTAACATCCCAAAAACATACTGATCAGTTAACTAGCCTCCCCTAAAATTGGCCTTAGACTACAATGGACATATGACCATGGTAGGGATTTATTTATTATTTATAAGAGACTAACATTAGGGACTATTTAACATTAGGGATCTAACATTAGGGACTATTTAACATTAGGGATCTTCCAAAAGGGAGTAAACATAAAACATAACAGTAAATAAAAGAATTAACTGAAGTGGGTTACAGTGCAAATTTCAGCAGTGAATTGAAGACCATAGTAGGGATTAGATTGTGAATGCCTCTGAGGGACAGTTAGTGGATAAATAATATACTCTGTAAAGTGCTGTGGAATAGGTCAATAAAGAAATATTTAATAATAATGAAAGAGCCAGAAGCTTCAATGGAATGCCAGCTAGGTGAGTGTGTTACAGCCCTTGTTTGTCAATGCAGTCTGTTAATTATGCAGTGTTCTCCCCAGGCTCTTTTAGCCAGGTGGTCCACCCGGCTAGTTTTGGTGAGCGCCCGGCTGTCATCGGCTCACCTCCTCTGCTGTAAGCAAAGTTATGCAGAGATGCGCAGGCCCTGCATTCTCTCATCGCGCCCCACCCGGCTACTTTTTCATGCCACCCGGCTGGAAAAACATTCTGGGGAGAACACTGAATATGCATCTGTAAAGTGCCACGTAACATATTGCTGCAAGGCCGGATTACCAACCAGGCAACAAAAGCAGTCGCTTGGGGCCCCATTCAGAGTCAAAGGGGCCCCATCAGCACATAAACCAGCCCTCGCCATCCTCTCAGCGGTGGCTGGATGGTATAATGGTTAAAGGGACTCTGAGCAGTGCAGTAACTATGGAAAGATGCATATCATTTTGAAGCTCTCTTTCTCCTCTTTCCAATGATATATAAACCGCCGCCCTATGCCTTTTAGTTTTTGCTATTTTCGCAAATTTCGATCGCGAAAATTGCGAAAACTGAAAGGCGTAGGGTGGCAGTTTATCTATCATTGGAAAGAGGAGAGAGCTTCAAAATGATATGCATCTTTCCCTAGTTACATTGTATTAGACAGGACGACTTTTCTCCAAAGTCGTCAGCTCGATTCAGCACAATGCAATGAAATATAAGGAACCCAGGGGGATATAACCACAAACATCATGCTGGTAGGTGTGAGGATGTAATTAATTAGTTGTGGGTATGCTTAAAGGCATACCCACAGGCACTGCTCGGAGTCCCTTTAAGGGCTCTGACACAGGAGACCAGGGTTCGAATCTCATCTCTGCCTGTTCAGTAAGCCAGCACCTATTCAGTAGGAGACCTTAGACAAGTCTCTCTAACACTGCTACTGCCTATAGGGCGCGTCCTAGTGGCTGCAGCTCTGGTGCTTTGAGTCCACCAGGAGAAAAGCGCGATATAAATGATATTTGTCTTGTCAAATGATGCCGTGCGCTGCTGATTGTCTTCAGAGCCAGGCTCTCCTCCTAGGTCCCCCTCCTGCTACTGTGCGCTCTGCCGCTGCCCACTCCTCCCTCCCTTCCCACAAAGAACCACAGCTGCAGCAAGAATGATAGCAGCAGATGGCAAACGCTCACTCACCCATCCATGATCCAAGCGATAGAGATCCCGTCATCTGAAACCCATCTGTCTCTTCTACAGTGCAGCCGCTCACTCTGAACTTCCTGATTCTCAGATCAGACAGGAAGTAGTAATAGTAGTAGTAACAGAGCGGCGGCACTCTAGAGGAGAGAGATGGGCTCCAGATGACGGGACCTCTATTGCTTGGATCGCAATAGTTGAATGTGAGTCATCTGGTGCTGTCATTCTCACCCGCTGCGGCTGCCTTCTCTGCCGGACTATGGTATTCACTGGGATGGAGGCTGCATGGTGGCTGTCTAGTTTGGGAGGAAATCGGTTGTTCGGTGGTGGGGGTGGTTATGTAATTCTGTCTGGGGAATGGCTTCCGGTTTGGCGGTGTCCAGAGCTTTCTGCTATTGCCAGGCTGGAGATGCAGGGGGAAAGTGCTGCTGCTGTGATATCTGGCGCCCTCTTCACAGGGGTGCCCCAGCCCCTGAGTGCAAATGTCCTAGCCATTCATCTCTCACTCTGCATTTTGTCGCTGCTATTCCCTGCATTGTGCACCCACAGAGGAAAGCGTGCTGTTGCCCATAGCAACCAGTAGCTCGGCTGCCTAGCTGTGTGCGGCATGTTGCTGTGCAGCTGCATCTTCTGATTCTATTACGGCATGATGGGGGGGCCTAAATCAGTTACTTTGCTTAGGGCCCCATTTAGCCTTAATCCGGCTCTGTATTGCTGCTATACAAATCAATAAGGGCTGGGGCCCACTAGCAGTGCTATCAGTGCGTTTGCTTATCATCAGCGATTGGCAAAGCACTAGGACAGCTGAACTCTAAGAGAATGATTCCACTACAGCACTTGCAATTTGTATTAAATTGCAAACGTGTTGCTTTTAGCCTTTTCTGAGCAATTGCCATTGAAGTAATGCTGTAAAATTGTGCTTTTTTTCAAAATCACTAACAAAATTGATAGGCAAAATGATTGCTATTTCTAGTGGGTCCTGTGCCCTTACTGCTTGTGCTTTAACTCTTTGGGGACCGGCTGCCTAACCCCCCTTAAGGACCAGGCCATTTTACATGCAGGGGGGGGGGAAGGTGCATTTGGGGGGGGGGGGTCAGGTAGCCGGTTCCCAAGTATGACTTGGTAGGTATGGTGTCCCCTGTGTGGCCAGGTGTCCCCCGTATAGCCTGCAGCCTTTATTCACTTCCCAGGCTCCAGCAATGAGCAGCTGTAGACCCCTCCGCTTTTGCCGGCATCCTCGCACTGACGTTAAGTTCCGGGTTGCGGCTTGATGATGTCATCAAGCCAGGACCCGACACTTACATCAGAGCGAGCGGGGATGCCGGCCAGAGCGGAGAGAAGCGCCGATCGCCGGGGGAACGTCAGGAAGGTGAGGGGATCCTATTGTTCCCCCCCACCGCCGCAGCCCTAGCAGTGATCACTACAATCCGCCGGTGATCGTAGTGATCAGGAGACAATCGTGATGGTTCCTGATCACTGAGGGGAGATGTCAGCTGTCATGACAGCTTTATCTCCCCTCTCGGGTGCGCAAGATCGCCTCGGGAGCGAAAACTGCATGCGGCTTAAATCCTATGCCACATCAGCCTAGGACAGCCACAAGTGTGGCGTAGGATTTACATGTGGCGGTCCCCAAAAGGTTAAGTTATATACCTCTTAAAATAAAGTGCAAATACCTCAGCATCTAGTCTTGGGTGTGCACAAACAATAGCAAATATATAGGTTAAATATTGACCTAGTTAACACTAACTGATTTCCATAATAGATACTTGTTACTTGTGTTTCAAAATTCACTTCTGTCAAACCAATATTTACACTACAGTATATGCTCTAATTGCTGAAAAAAAAATTTAAAACTCAATTTAGGTTATGGTGTTGGGTAATTATACACTCGTCTAGATACTAGACAAAATTTCCTCAGAATTTTTTTTCAGATATGAACAGCACTGGCATAGCTGCTAGCGTTGTAGTGCCTGATGCTTACCAGTGCAGTCCGTGCCCCTCCCCTTCCTCTCCCCACCTAACATGTAATTTGATTGGCAGCACTTGTTTCAAATAATTTAAGCATAATTCATATATAACAATTTTCTATATACAAATCAGCCTTTCCATTAAAGTGAATGTTAAGCCGGATAAAAAAAAACAAATACTCACCTATGGAGAGTGAAGGCTCTGTTGTCCTACAGACCGCCGATGCCTCCCACAACAGGGGATGCAATCTAAGGAGCTAGCGCTGAAATACGGGGACTGTGAGAGGAGCGGGAAGAGTCTGTAGGACCGAGAGCCTTCCCTCTCCTTGAGTATCTGTTTTGTTTTATTTTTTACCAGCTTAACATTAGCTTTAAAAATGCATTATTAACCTCTTTGGCAGTAACCCGAGTCAGACTTGGAGTAAAAGAAAAAAGTTGCTGGGAGCGGTAATCCCGGGAAGGTGAGTCTGTGCAGGGGCTGATGCAGACCTGTCTGCGGTATGTTTTTTTTCCTGCTTTTAGGGTCTAAAAGCACATGATAAAAATTGTATCACTTTTACCCGCTTAAATCAGGAAACAATCATACCGCCAGGAAATTTAAAAAATATAAAATCTGTGTCTGAACTTAGACTTTAACAGAAAGAGTGATTAATAGTCACATAAAAGTACACAAAAGTAAATATTTTGTAACATATTTAATTCATTTGTAAAATTAGGATTCTTTCAAAATACAGTGGTTTGCAAAAGTATTCGGGCCCCCTTGAAGTTTTCCACATTTTGTCATATTACTGCCACAAACATGAATCAATTTTATTGGAATTCCATGTGAAAGACCAATACAAAGTGGTGTACACGTGAAAAATGGAACGAAAATCATACATGATTCCAAACATTTTTTTTTACAAATAACTGCAAAGTGGGGTGTGCGTAATTATTCAGCCCCCTTTGGTCTGAGTGCAGTCAGTTGCCCATAGACATTGCCTGATGAGTGCTAATGACTAAATAGAGTGCACTTGTGTGTAATCTAATGTCAGTACAAATACAGCTGCTCTGTGACGGCCTCAGAGGTTGTCTAAGAGAATATTGGGAGCAACAACACCATGATGTTCAAAGAACACACCATACAGGTCAGGGATCAAGTTATTGAGACATTTAAAGCAGGCTTAGGCTACAAAAAGATTTCCAAAGCCTTGAACATCCCACGGAGCACTGTTCAAGCGATCATTCAGAAATGGAAGGGGTATGGCACAACTGTAAACCTACAAAGACAAGGCCATCCACCTGAACTCATAGGCCGAACAAGGAGAGCGCTGATCAGAAATGCAGTCAAGAGGTCCATGGTGACTCTGGACGAGCTGCAGAGATCTACAGCTCAGGTGGGGGAATCTGTCCATAGGACAACTATTAGTCATGCACTGTACAAAGTTGGCCTTTATGGAAGAAAGCCATTGTTAACAGAAAAGTATAAGAAGTCCCATTTGCAGTTTGCCACAAGCCATGTGGGGGACACAGCAAACATGTGGAAGAAGGTGCTCTGGTCAGATGAGACCAAAATGGAACTTTTTGGCCAAAATGTAAAACGCTATGGCCTCGATTCATAAAGCATTCCCGCATTCGGAAATGCTGAAAACGGCTCACTTTACCGACCACACAGCAAAATCTGTATTCATAAAGGCTTTTTCCGCATGAAAAGCCGACATTCGCGAGCAGAGTGATAAATCACTGCCTTGCGCAGTGATTATCATAGCAAAAGTAACAAGTAGTCAATTCATAAAGATTAGAGGTAGCGGTATGCGGACGGGTATTACCGCTACCTCTGATGTGGCGAGAAGTAGTGTTGGGCGAACATCTAGATGTTCGGGTTCGGGCCGAACAGGCCGGACATGGCCGCGATGTTCGGGTGTTCGAGCCGAACTCCAAACATAATGGAAGTCAATGGGGACCCGAACTTTCGTGCTTTGTAAAGCCTCCTTACATGCTACATACCCCAAATGTACAGGGTATGTGCACCTTGGGAGTGGGTACAAGAGGGAAAAAATTTTTTTTTGTGACCCTAGGCTATGACCTCTTCGGCCTAGGACTGCATTGAACGCGACCCACGTATTGTGCGCATTCTGGACAACACCAATTACTGTTTATTGTTTATTGAACCTCTCATCTGTATTACATTTATGACTGCATGGCGACAAAATGCAAATTGCTATCCGCACGCTTCTTGTCCTCATGCAAGGCCTGGGTTTTTGTGTCTCAAAGCGTGGCCTTCTCCTCCTGCGCCGCCCTCCTCCTGTTCCATCACGTGTGCTGCTGCTGGGTTAGCGTTACCGGTCCCTTTTCCTGGAACCTCTTATCTGTATTACATTTATGACTGCATGCCGACAAAAAGCATGTTACCTGTGCAAAGAAAACAGACATTTCCCGCATTTAAAAGACAGTTTTCCCTTTGAAACTTTAAAATCGATTTTCTCAAAAACTATAAGCTCTTTTTGCTAAAAAAAAATTTCCTCTTGTACCCACTTCCAAGGTGCACATACCCTGTAAATTTGGGGTATGTAGCATGTAGGGAGGCTTTACAAAGCACGAAAGTTCGGGTCCCCATTGACTTCCATTATGTTCGGAGTTCGGCTCGAACACCCGAACATCGCGACCATGTTCGGCCCGAACCCGAACATCTAGATGTTCGCCCAACACTACACGTGACCCGTTCGGCCAATCACAGCGCTAGCCGAACGTTCGGGGAACGTTCGGCCATGCGCTCTTAGTTCGGCCATATGGCCGAACAGTTTGGCCGAACACCATTAGATGTTCGGCCGAACTCGAACATCACCCGAACAGGGTGATGTTCTGCAGAACCCGAACAGTGGCGAACACTGTTCGCCCAACACTAGCGAGAAGCCTGCGGAATACAGTGCAGTGAATGGGACAGACCTCCCAAGCAGCTGAAGAGAGAACACCGCAGGGAGGGACTCCGCCTGCTTCTCCTGTTTCCGCATGTCTCCCGACAGCCTTACGCCTGCCTACAGCGGAATATCTCCGCACGCCTGTGACAACTAGCAACAGTTTTATGAATTACCACCCTGAAGGCGGAAATACCGACAGCGGTGTTTCCCCGCTCCACTTTACCTTACCGACAGCACTTTTATGAATCGAGGCCTATGTGTAGCGGAAAACTAACACTGCACATCACTCTGAACACAACATCCCCACTGTCAAATATGGTGGTGGCAGCATCATGCTCTGGGGGTGCTTCTCTTCAGCAGAGACAGGGAAGCTGGTCAGAGTTGATGGGAAGATGGATGGAGCCAAATACAGGGCAATCTTGGAAGAAAACCTCTTGGGGTCTGCAAAAGACTTGAGACTGGGGCAGAGGTTTACCTTCCAGCAGGACAATGGCCCTAAACATAAAGCCAGGACAACAATGGAATGGTTTAAAACAAAACAGATCCATGTGTTAGAATGGCCCAGTCAAAGTCCAGATCTAAATCCAATCGAGAATCTGTGGCAAGATCTGAAAACTGCTGTTCACAAACGCTGTCCATCTAATCTGACTGAGCTGGAGCTGTTTTGCAAAGAAGAATGGGCAAGGATTTCAGTCTCTAGATGTGCAAAGCTGGTAGAGACATACCCTAAAAGACTGGCAGCTGTAATTGCAGCAAAAGGTGGTTCTACAAAGTATTGACTCAGGGGGCTGAATAATTATGCACACCCCACTTTGCAGTTTGTTTTTTTTAAATGTTTGGAATTATGTATGATTTTCATTTCAATACTCACGTGTACACCACTTTGTATTGGTCTTTCACATGGAATTCCAATAAAATTAATTCATGTTAGTGGCAGTAATGTGATAAAATGTGGAAAACTTCAAGGGGACCGAATACTTTTGCAAACCACTGTACAAGCACAGCAACATGTACTTACAGTTTAAAGGTAAAATGTATATATCCTACTTGAGTAACAATTCCAAACAAGCAGTAATATCAGAAACAGTGATTGAGCCCCCTTCCCCCCACATACACACACACACACTAATACACTGCAAATGCCAGGCCTGTAGGGATATCCACTCACGAATCAGCTCCAATGCCCCAATCTACCTCCATATGCTTCACCCTATGTGGCGCGTCCCCGCTTGAACGAGAGGTGAGAGACAACACCTACCCAACATCGGTTACACTCAGGCCTTTAGTGTGCAAGGTATTGGAGCTGAATGCAGGGTGAGCAAATAAGCTTCCAGGCCTAAACAGGGATACAGTGTAGCAGAGTCCAGTAACAGTCCAAAATCATACATAGGTAAACAGAGATATTGCAGTACAGGAGAGCTAGGCAGAAGAAAGGTCAAGAACGGATCCGAGGTCAAACCAGGCAGCAAACAGTCGTAACGATAATCCAGGCAATAGGTCGTTCAGGCAGCAGACAAGGGAGGTCCAGTAAACGAGCAGAGGTCAAAGTCCAGATAATCCAATATAATAACAGCAGGTAAACAGAGCACCCAGCAAGCTAGAGCTATCACAGGCAACATGCAACTGTCACAGCAAGGTTTAAATACTGACAGCATCCAATCAGTGGCCGGCCACATGCACACAACAGCCAATCACACTCAGGCAATAATCCTGTTTAAGTTTCAGCTGACAGAGAGATCAGCTGTCAGCTGACTAACCAGCACTGACCAGCAAAACATCCTGAATTCGTGTCAGCTGGTTAAAGAGAACCCGAGGTGGGTTTGAAGAATATTATCTGCATACAGAGGCTGGATCTGCCTATACAGCATAGCCTCTGTTGCTATCCCAAACCCCCCTAAGGTTCCCCTGCACTCTGCAATCCCTCATAAATCACAGCCACGCTGCTGACAAACAGCTTGTCAGAGCTGGCTGTGTTTATCTCTATAGTGTCAGTCTGCTGCTCTCCTCGCCTCCAGCAGAACTCCAGTCCCCGCCTGCATCCCTTCACTCCCTGCTGATTGGAGAAAAGGGACGGGGGCAGGGACCGGAGCTATGCAGGAGGCGGGGGAGCAGCTGAGACTGACACTACAGATGTAAACACAGCCTCACAGCACAGTTGTGATTTATGAGGGATTGCAGAGTGCAGGGGGACCTTAGTGGGGTTTGGGATAGCAACAGAGGCTGGGCTGTATAGGCAGATCCAACCTCTGTATGCAGATAACGTTCTTTAACCTCCTTGGCGGTATGAAAAATACCGCCAGGAGGGAGCGCAGCAGTTTTTAAAAAAAAAAAAAATTTTTAATCATGTAGCGAGCCGAGGGCTCGCTACATGATAGCCGCTGCTGAGCGGCATCCCCCCGCCCGCTTCGATCGCCTTCGGCGATCTCCGATCAGGAAATCCCGTTCATAGAACGGGATTTCCTGGAGGGCTTCCCCCGTCGCCATGGCGACGGGGCGGGATGACGTCACCGACGTCACTGACGTCGGGACGTCATTGGGAGTCCCGGGCCACCCCTCGGCGCTGCCTGGCACTGATTGGCCAGGCAGCGCTGGGGTCTGGGGGGGGGGGGGGCCGCGCCGCAGCAAATAGCGGCGATCGGGCGGGGGCCGGCGGCGATCAGAGTGCTGGCGCAACTAGCAAAGTGCTAGCTGCGTCCAGCAAAAAAAAAATTATGAAAATCGGCCCAGCAGGGCCTGAGCGGCACCCTCCGGCGGCTTACCCCGTGTCCAGCACGGGGTTACCGCTAAGGAGGTTAAACACACCTCGGGTTCTCTTTAGGGGAATCGCCTCTGACATGAGAGACCAGGGTTCAATCCCAGCCAGGGTCAGCATCCATTATATTTATATTTATTAAATAAACCCCTGCCTAAGTGTTAGCTAACTATCCTGTCAGCTGACCTCTGTCGCCGCCTCAGACCATGGTGCAGCAGAGAGAAGCGAGACATCCACCCACCAGTATGCACAGAGCGATCCCCAGTGCGCGCGGAGGACGGCTGCCAACATGCAGAAGTGCCAGGACGCGACCCGCTCTTGGCAGAGACGGCCACGTCGCTGGATCCCGGAGGTAAGTCCCATACAGCAACATTTCTAAAGTCAGAAGTAGTTATGAGCTTCGCATTTTGCAATTACCATGCAAAATTGTAATGCAAAATTTTGGGGAACATTTTTTTTTTTTAACTGTAATCAGGAACCGCCATTTTGTAATTACACATAATTTCGTACCAAATTTAGCGGTTAATAGCAAAGCCTGATTCTGAAAAAAACTGATTTTAAATATTAAAAAAAAAAATGTAATTTTACTGAGTTTAAAAAACATTTTTCCTTTGAACTTTTAAAATTGGGTTTCTGCAAAATATACAAGGTCTTTTTGAAAAATGTATTGACTTGTTCCCACCAGGGCTGTGGAATCGGTACAAAAATCATCCAACTCCAACTCCTCAGTTTATGAAACCTCCAACTCCGACCCCAGGTACCCAAAATGGCTCAGACTCCTCGACTCCAACTCCACAGCCCTGGTTCCCACTATTTATCTTACTCCTTAGTCTAATACTTACCAGGGCTGTAGATTTCGTACAAAAATCAGCAGACTCAGACTCCTCAGTTTATGAAACCACCTACTCCAACTCCGACTCCAGCTACCCAAAATTGCTCAGACTACTCGACTCCACAGCCCTGGTTCCCTCTATTTATCTTAATAAATGAGCCAATTTTGGTGACGATAGCATGTAGGAGGGCTTAGTTATTAACTGCTAAAGTCGGCACAAAAGTACACAAAATTAAATTACATGAAAATACAAATGGCATACGCAAAATCAATTGAATTTCCAAATCGTGTTTGTAATTGTGAATTTTGATACATACAATTGTGAATTTTGATACATGAAATTTTGAATAATTGTAATTAGCAGATTAAAATCGTCACTAGTCAGAAGGTTATATTTTTGGATATCTGGAGTCGGAGATTCCATAAACTGAGGCGTCCGAATCGGATGATTTTTATACCGACTACAGAGTCCTAGTCAGAAGGTGTCAGTGTACCTGAATAATAGGGCAAAAGCACACTGAATCTGAATACCATACACACAGTGTAATAATTACCTGAAATTAGATCAGCATATCAGGGGCGTAACTAGGCCCCACCGGGCCTCCCTGCAGAATTTCAGAGCGGGCCTCCCCCCTCCCTGGGGCCCACTCGTGGCCGTTTTGTGGGGGCTGGAGGGGTGGCAGCATGAGGGGAAAGCCTTGGCCACAGTCAGCAGGGAGAGGGGAAGTTTCCCCCCTCTCCCTCACCTCGGGGCTCTCCCCTCTGCGCTCCCCTCCAGCTAGATACAGTGTGGGCAGCGGGCAGCGGCGGGCAGATACATACCTTCTTCCGTGCGTTCCACCGCAGACTCCTCGCTCTAGCGGCCGACGTCACTTCCGGAAGTGACGTCACTTCCGGAAGTGATGTCAGCCACTAGAGCGAGGAGTCTGCGGTGGATCGTACGGGAGACGGTATGTATCTGTCCGCCACCCACGCTGTATCTAGCTGGAGGGGAGCGCAGAGGGGAGAGCCCCGAGGTGAGGGAGGGGGGGGGAACTTCTCCTCTCCCCGCCGACTGTGGCCAAGGCTTTCCCCTTATGCTGCCACCCCTCCAGCCCCCACAAAACGGCCCGAGCGGGAAGTGATGTCAGCCGCTAGAGCGAGGAGTCTGCGGTGGATCGCACGGAAGACGGTATGTATCTGCCCGCCGCTGCCCGCTACCCACGCTGTATCTAGCTGGAGGGGAGCGCAGAGGGGAGAGCCCCGAGGTGAGGGAGAGGGGGAGGAACTTCTCCTCTCCCCGCCGACTGTGGCCAAGGCTTTCCCCTTATGCTGCCACCCATCCAGCCCCCACAAAACGGCCCGAGCGGGAAGTGATGTCAGCCGCTAGAGCGAGGAGTCTGCGGTGGATCGCACGGAAGACGGTATGTATCTGCCCGCCGCTGCCCGCTACCCACTGCCCACGCTGTATCTAGCTGGAGGGGAGCGCAGAGGGGAGAGCCCCGAGGTGAGGGAGAGGGGGGGGGGAACTTCTCCTCTCCCCGCCGACTGTGGCCAAGGCTTTCCCCTCATGCTGCAGCAGGGGCTGCAGGGCCTATTGTTACGCCACTGCAGCATATTCATATACAGTAGATAAAAAAAAAAAAAGACTAAGCTCCTTTAAAACTTATTTATTTGATATTTGCAACATAAATGCTGAGAAGCTGGAGAAAAATGTAATAAAGTCCAGAGTTCATCAGGTATAATGACAGAGAGATAAAGAGAAGGAAGGAAATGGCAAATCACTCGAGCATTAACTACCCCGCAGACCATAATTAGGAAATAGAATTAGCAATTTATATAATTCGATCTCTGGGGTTGTCTGGGGATAGCAAAGCTCAATAGCTGTAAAACAGTGAACATAACATAAATAGGAAAGAAAAATATAGCAGATATTTTTTTAATTGAGTGCCTACAATAAAAAATGTTCTTAGGAACAAGATGTAAAATACATTTTGCTAGTTAGGTTTATTCAACAGGTCCATTATCTGCCCTAAGATTACCTCTCTACACTACTAAGAACAGGAAGGAAGTTTACTTAAAGGGGTCGATTCATAAAAGGCTGTGTGAAAAAAAAAATACCACATTCTGTATTTTAGACTTTTATGTGCCAATTCATAAACATTTTCACAGGTGGGGTAAATTACCAAAGCTCCTTGACAAAAACCTGCAGTAACAGCAGAGTGGTGTGGAGTGTTTCTGTGTTACAAGCTGTTCCGTGCAGTGCAGGCATTGTGAGGCATCCCGATGTACATGTTTTGTTATACTGCCTCTGCTTATTCTGAATCGGTCTACTAGTCTTTCTTAACATTCTGTTTAATTGCCACAGCTTAGAGGAACTTCAAGAAACTTTACACATACCACGCTTAGGTGATTTCCCCCACTAGTTCCTACACATCTTCAAACAGGAACCCAAGAGCTGGGCCTTTAGGGGAAGTCTGTTTTGTTCTAATCGCTCTGCTGCTGCCTCTGGGGTTAAAAACTTGTCCCACTTGAGAAGGCTGCGGGTCCTATCAAATTCCATCATTCAGACTTGCAAGAAAACATTGGCTGTTTCTATTGGCTCCCTGCTCCTGTCAGTCACAGCTGCCGCTGCTTCTAAATTACAGCTCCCAGCACAGACTCTGCATTCTTTTCACCACTTCAAAGCAGACAGTATTTTTTCATGGCTTTACAGCATATTGTAGTCTTTATTGAATTGAATTTCGTGACATTTGTTAAGGTATTTACCGCACAAGTCTGCAGTTTACCTCACTCATGGGCGTAACAATAGGGGATGCAGCCCATGCGCCCGCGGGGGGGGGCCCCGCCCCCCCCCCCCCCCCCTGGGGCCCGCTCGTGGCTGTTTTAGGGTGGGCTGGAGGGGTCGCACCATGAGGGGAAAGCTATGGCCACAGTCGGCGGGGAGGGGGGAAGATCCCCCCCCCCCTCCCTCACCTCGGGCTTTCCCCTCTGTGCTCCCCTCCAGCTTCAATAGCTATACAAGTGCAGAGGACTGAGCGGAGCGGCGG
Source organism: Hyperolius riggenbachi (assembly GCF_040937935.1). Taxonomy (NCBI): domain Eukaryota; kingdom Metazoa; phylum Chordata; class Amphibia; order Anura; family Hyperoliidae; genus Hyperolius; species Hyperolius riggenbachi. The sequence goes on from NC_090656.1 coordinate 213,733,391, forward strand.
GCAGCGGCAGGCAAACATACCTGAATCTATCTGATGTGTGCCACACACTAGGAAAGGATTTCCAATAGGATGGGCAATATGATCTGCTCATATTCAGCCAAATGCTTCAGAGTGCTGTACATATATACATTGCTTACACCACATATTTACATATATTACAAAATTCCCCCCATCATCATAAAAGCCCAAGTCAGAGCTCTGACTTGGGCTTTTATGATGATGGGGGGGATTTTGTAATATATGTAAATATGTGGTGTAGGCAATGTATATATGTACAGCACTCTTTCTGATGAAGCCTTTTGGTGAAACATGCTCATGTTAAAGTCTTTGTACAGCACCTAGCACTTTGTATATGTTTTTCACCCTACTGTCATAGGGCCAGTTTGTACAGGGGGACTGGACTTTAGGTGGTTGCACCAGCTAGCACACTTTGCTCAGCAGATAGCATCCACTGTCTCAGCTACAAACTGCCTATCTGTGTGGAGACCGCAGTCGTAGGAGTGTGGGATAGCTACACCTTAGACGCAGCATCGTATGCTGTGTTATAAGGGGGATGAGCAAAGACCCCCACACCTGGACAGCAGATATAGAATTGAGACCCACACAGGAAAGTACTCAGACTGTGGTACTCATGTATACAATTATTACGTTATAGTGATAGTGTAAATTTATCAGTTTTACTATGTGTACCTATAGGGCTATGTCCTTCTGGACGCCAAGTGTATAACTTTATTTCCCTGGTACTCCTCTATTCGGTAGTGTATGTCCAGAGCTCGGATACACAGCATCAGATACTTACCTAAAGAGAGGGAAGCCTCAGGATCCTAATGAGGCTTCCCGTCCTGTTGTGCCCCCTTGCTGAGTGCAGCCCCCTGAAATATTATCGCTAATCCTAACAGGGCCACGCAGCTCATCCTGTTCTAGCGTGGCCGCGCAATAGCCGCCCCAGCCCGCCTGCGAAGTAAGCCGGAGCCGTGGGCTCCATGGTACTGCGCATGAGCGGGCAGGCTTGTGCGGCTCTGACGCTCATCAACGGGGGGGGGGGGGGGGGGGCACACATCAGAATCTATCTGATGTGTGCCACACACTAGGAACAGATTTCCAATAGGATGGGCAATATGATCTGCTCATATTCAGCCAAATATTTCAGAACGCTTCACAGTGCAGATGGACAATGACCCAAAGCATACTGCAAAAAGCAACCAAAGAGTTTTGAAGGGAGAGAAGTGCAATGTTATGCAATGGCCAAGTCAATCACCTGAACTGAATCCGACTGAGCATGCATTTCACTTGCTGAAGACAAAACTGAAGTGAAAATGCCTCTAGAACAAGCAGGAACTGAAGACCAGAGATGAAACCCAGCGTCTGGTGATGTCTATGTGTTCCAGACCTCAAGCAGTAATTGACTGCAAAGGATTTGCAACCAAGTATTAAAATGTGAGTTTGATTTATGATTGTTACTCTGTCCCATTACTTTTGGCCCCTTAACAAGTGGGAGGCACATATGCAAACTGTTGTAATTCCTACATAGTTCACCTGATTTGGATGTGGGTGTACCCTCAAATTAAAGCTGACAGTCTGCAGTTAAAGCATATCGTGTTTATTTCATTTCAATTCCACTGTGGTTGTGTATAGAGCCAAAAATCTTAGAATTGTGTCGATGTCCTAATATTTAGGGACCTGACTATACACTCACCTAAAGGATTATTAGGAACACCATACTCATACGGTGTTTGACCCCCTTTTGCCTTCAGAACTGCCTTAATTCTAATTGGCATTGATTCAACAAGGTGCTGAAAGCATTCTTTAGAAATGTTGGCCCATATTGATAGGATAGCATCTTGCAGTTGATGGAGATTTGTGGGATACACATCCAGGGCACGAAGCTCCCGTTCCATCACATCCCATTCCCAAAAATGCTCTATTGGGTTGAGATCTGGTGACTGTGGGGGCAATTTTAGTACAGTGAACTCATTGTCATGTTCAAGAAACCAATTTGAAATGATTCGAGGATTGTGACATGGTGCATTATCCTGCTGGAAGTAGCCATCAGAGGATAGGTACATGGTGGTCATGAGGGATGGACATGGTCAGAAACAATGCTCAGGTAGCCCGTGGCAGTTAAACGATGCCCAATTGGCACTAAGGGGCCTAAAGTGTGCCAAGAAAACATCCCCCACACCATCACACCACCATCCTGCACAGTGGTAACAAGGCATAATGGATCCATGTTCTCATTCTGTTTACACCGAATTCTGACTATCGAGACTAATCAGACCAGGCAACATTTTTCCAGCCTTCAACTGTCCAATTTTGGTGCAAATTGTAGCCTCTTTTTCCTATTTGTAGTGGAGATGAGTGGTACCCGGTGGGGTCTTCTGCTGTTGTAGCCCATCCGCCTCAAGGTTGTGCGTGCTGTGGCTTTGCTGCATACCTCGGTTGTAATGAGTGGTTATTTCAGTCAACATTGCTCTTTTATCAGCTTGAATCAGTCGGCCCATTCTCCTCTGACCTCTAGCATCAACAAGGCATTTTCACCCACAGGACTGCCGCATACTGTATGTTTTTCCCTTTTCACACCATTCTTTGTAAACCCTAGAAATAGTTATGTGTGAAAATCTCAGTAACTGAGCAGATTGTGAAATACTCAGACCGGCCCATCTGGCACCAACAACCATGTCACGCTCAAAATTGCTTAAATCACCTTTCTTTACCATTCTGACATTCAGTTTGGAGTTCAGGAGATTGTCTTGACCAGGACCACACCCCTAAATGCATTGAAGCAACTGCCATGTGATTGGTTGATTAGATAATTTCATTAATGAGAAACTGAAAAGGTGTTCCTAATAATCTTTTAGGTGAGTGTATATTTACATAAATATTTACCTCAGTCCTGAAAGATGGACAAATGGGAAGAAAGATTTACAGAAGGATTTGATTCATAAAGAGGGACTGTCCCTCCAAAAGAGGGACAGTTGGGAGCTATGATGATCCTAAAGCGGACCACAGCAAATCAGAGCTTCGCAAATCTATCAGCTGGTCAAACAAATCACATGCTTCTCCATGAGTTCTAGACATGACCATCACTACCCCGAGCACATGACAACCAGGGCAGTGGAGTCGGTACAAAAACCATCTAACAACTCTCTTTGTGAAACCACTGATTCCGACTCCAGGTACCTAAAATTGTTCCGACTCCTCGACTCCGACTCCACAGCCCTGATGACAACCGTGGTTTAACTGTGGCTCAGAGGTGGCCGGCCGGGCCATATCCACAAGACCATTGAAAACTGTTCATATACTTATTTTTCTTGTTCTCTGGAACTGTCCTCTAGCAGCTACACGAGCATACAGTCCATAACGCCAAATAAAGTAAAACAAAACAAAAATGTAAAAATACAGCCACATACAAAAATGTCTAAAGAATGGATTTCCTGGCCTCACTGAGTCATTGTGGTCAGCTCTTCTGTGTAAGAAACAGCTGCTTGCAATTTGGGAATATTTCATACTACCGATAGAGGTGCCGTAGGGTTGAGTACAGAAGAAAAGAGTAATTGTGAAGAGCTTGGCAATATTTCCTGGATTCCACTGATACTCATATAGCTTCCATATCCTTGTGTACACAGCACTGAATGCAGAGAAGCCAATAAGGATTTCACAAGTTTGAAGAGAAAACAGCTGGCTTACAGGGAAACATATTGTTGTTGGTCTTCTCTACCTTGGAAAATTGTGGCTTCACTTTAACACTGATTAAAAAGTATAGTGTTAAGTTAGTCATACATCTAGAAATGATAGGCAGATTTGACCAATAAACAAATCTCTCTCTGATCAAATCTGATTAGAGAGAGATCTGTTGGCTGCTCATACACCATTTGCCGATTTCCCAATCAATTTCAGCATGAATTGGCCTAACCCGCCCCGTTACCCAAATGTATAAAAGTGTACGCAGTGTGTGCATGTATACATTACTTGTCCTGTGTCGCGGTGCCTGTCCATCTTCTGAATCCACCGCTCTTCCATAGCAGCGTACACGCACCGGTGTGGCGTATGACATCACATGCCGGCATGGTATTCGCTGGCGACATGTATGAGGCTAATTGAGGAACAGGAGATTCACGAGACGGACGGGCACCGCGACACAGGACAGGCAATGTATAAATGCACACATTACATACACATTTATTATTAGGGCAACAGAGCCAGGGTTTCATCTCGTTCGTTGCTTGTCCTGATATTGCTTAGTTACCACCACACACCCGACCGACCACGACGGCCCAAAATCATACTTTTACTGTATGTCCGACCAATATACGCGACCAATATCGCCCCGAAACTGGTGGCACTGTCAGTTGGGCATGCACATGGCGGCACCAATTTTCACCTGATTCGATTGCAATCATCGAATCGAATTGTCGATCTGCCACCAAGTCGCCTGATGTATGGCCATCTTTACTGATCTGATGTAAGTTATTGTACAAGCTTACGCAGAGGATGATCTATAAAACAGGAAAAGACAAAAACTAGGGAAACAAGTAGGTGTTCTGTGAGCGTTCCTTTGAAGAACTTGGCCCATCAATATAGGGCCTGAAATATAGGGCCCGAGTTTACCTGAAAATAAGGCCCAGCGTGATTTTTCAGAAATTTTGAGGATGCTCGAAATAAAAGGCATACTCCAAAAATAAGCCCTAGTTACAGTTAATAAAAACTTCATTGAAAATAGTGTCCAGGTTGCTACAGTGTGCATGTTAAAAAAAAAAAAGGAAAATCAATTGGCAATGCAGCAGGACAGATAAAGACCCTTCACCAAAGAAAGACCAGGGCTGTGGAGTCTGAGTTAGAGTCGGAGTCGAAGCAATTTTGGGTACACCGGGTTGAAGTTGATGATTTGTTAAACTGAGGAGTCGGGAGTTGGATGATTTTTATACAAAATCCACAGCCCTGGTAAGTATTAGACTAAGGAGTCGGAGCCATTTTGGGTGCCCGGAGTCACAGTTGGAGTCGGTGGTTTCGGAGTTGGAGATGGAAGATTTTTGTACCGACTACACAGCCCTGAAAAAGACATCACAAAAAGAATCGCAGGACCCAAAACAATAAAGGCTGGCAAATGCTCCTTGGGTAAATATAGATTGTAGTACATGGAAAAAGGAAATCGTGTCACAAGACATTTAGGATGGAGTTTTTGGAGAGTTATGATGATGTTCCAGAATGTGATGACTAAATGTAGATTTTTTTTTGTTTTGTTTCTAGAATAAATGTAGATTGTTTCTTAATTGGGAAAAAAAAGAGTTATTGCCTGAAAATAAGCCCTAACACATCTTTTGGATCAAAATAAATCTAAGGACCTGTCTTATTTTCAGGAAAACACGGTACGACCATCCTCCATTTTATTTCTTTCCCAACTCACTCTATATATACTGTACTGCATTTTTGGACCAAGACGCTCCTGAATATAAAACGCACCTAGGTCTAGATGACAAAAACCAGGGGGGGGGAAATATACTAAACTTGTTGCTTCCATGGGGCAGGTGGGTCTTATGGATTCCCCCCCCCCCCCAATTATTGCGTCCCCCAAGTAGCTCGTGTCTCCTTTGTACTTTTAGTGTTCCCGCGTCCTCCTGGTACCAACCTTTGTCCTCCCGTGCTTGCCTCTATCGCCCTCGGTCCTCCGATGCCCACCTCTGTCCCCTGATACCCAATCTCTCCCCCTTTATCCTCCAGTGCCCATCTCTGTCCTCTGGTGCCTGCCTCTGTCCTCCAGTGTGCGCCTTTGACCCCAGCCATTGAGCTGCTCGGTGTACCGGTGTACTTGGTGTACCAGAGAACAGACTCAGCACTACTTGCTTTCACTGGAGCTGATGGTCTTGCAGGCGGGACCAGGCTTCTTCATTGGGGCCAATCACTGCACTCGCTGAGTAGCAGTGACCTATCAGGTCATGTATTATTCGGACCATAAGACGCACTGACTTTTTCACCCCACTTTTGGGTGAGATAAAGTGTGTCTAATGGTCCAAAAAATAAGATAAATGCTTCTCAAAAAACAAGAACATTTAAAGCTGATTATGAGAGGACACTCAAGAAAATCTAAAATGTTGACTTCCTGATTTCGCTTTGCTGTTCACCTACCATGAAGTCCCTAGTTCATCTATACAGATTGTTCATTGTTAGTAAAGGTGAGTATGCGATAAAGCCATTAGCTACATAATTTTCATATTTGTAGGGACCAGAGAAATCCTTTAGGAAATGTCCTTCACATAACCCAGAGATTTGGGCACTGAATATGGAGATATCAGCAGAGGTTGCTTCCCAAGCACAGAGCCATCACCTGACATCACCCACCTTCTCTTGTGGGAAGAGTTAGGGAGGGTATACTCTGTGTTTAAAGGGTACCAGAACTGACAAGTGACATGATGAGTAAACGTGTATGTACATTACCAAGCCTACAAAGAACTGTAGCTGTAGAATGTAGTCCAAGCTTAAATGATATCCAAGCTGAATGATAAGCTTTACTTACCTGGGGCTTCATCTAGCCCATAGCAGTCTATGTAATCCCATGCTGCAGTTCTGTAGCCCTTCAATGTGCCACTAGCCCTTCTGAAACATCACCGACCACAAATGTGGTAGCGGGCTTCAGTGCATGTGTAGGCAAATCCGCAAGCCTCTCTGGATCAGGCTTCTGATTGGACAGACAAGCTCTCAAGAGTATTTGCAGTCGTGGCCAAGTGGTTAAAGCGATGTAGTTGAAATCCATTGGGGTTTTCCCAGTGCAGGTTTGAATACTGCCAACTACGTAATATTTATGAGCAGTATGGTGGCGAAGCGGTCAGCACCCTTGCCTTGCAGCGCTGGGTCACTGGTTCAAATCCCAGGTGGGGCACTATCTGCATGGAGTTTGTATGTTCTTTCCATATCTGCGTTGGTTTCCTCCCAAATCACTTAATTGGCTTTCCCCTTAAATTGTCCCTCGACTATCCTCGACTATGATCAGACATATGGCTGTGGTAGGGATTAGATTGTGAGCTCCTCTGGGGACAGTTAGTGATATGACTATGTACTCTGTAAAGTTCTGCAGAAGCTATCTGTGCTATATAAATAAATAAATAATAATAATAATATGGAAAGACATTACACTATGACTAAGCTAGGGTATTAGATTGAAAAGGTAAGTTATAATCTGGTGAACAGGTTCATATACATGCATTTACCCCTAAATAGGAGGAGCAACTAAGTGCCAATAAACTGAAGCAAAACAATAGGGAACCAGTTTCCCACAATGCGTATCAAAATGTATTATAAGTTATCGAAATGCACAATCACACCAATGAACACAACCCCCTCCCCCCTAAAAACAATGCCAAAGTGGGTTGGAGCTCTCCCCATTCATACCAACACGCAACCCTTCAGGATTGGCCAAGGATTTGCTGAGTCCTATCAGATAATCAGTTGTCAGTAGGGTAATAATGAAAACTAAACCATTCTATCTGAGCACTAATGGAAGTACTTCCATATCAGACTTCTCAAGGTGCCTCAGTTCTTCAACTACAATAAGTGAGCTTTCACAAACTGAAATGACATCCTGTTTCTTTAAAGCTTCGTTCACATAACATTTCCAAGCCTGTACCAAGAATCAGGTAATACGCAGTCCACTTTGTTTGCAAACTCCGACGCTGCACTGCACCACTCACCACCTCTTCATACTTTGCCTTGTTTCAGCACTCGTGGGCTTGTGTTCGCGGCGTCTCGCGATACACGCTGCCATCACTTGCTTCCATAGAAGGTGCTCACGGCAAGTCTTCCCTGGCCGGCCAGACTCTGATGTCATGTGTTGGTGGAAGGACGCTGAACATCACGCACTCTCACTCCTGCGGCATCAATACGCCTGCATACGCGTTATGCCCACCCAGGTCACGTGGGCTTCCTCAGTGCATCTGCTGTGGTTGTCCAGTGCTCAGATAGAAAGGTTTAGTTCTCATTATGACCCTACTGACAGCTGCTTATCTGATAGGACTCAGCAAATCCTTGGCCATAAGACTGGTTGCGTGTGTTGGTATGAATGGGGAGCGCTCCAACCCACTTTGGCATTGTTTTTAGGGGGGAGGGGGTTGTGTTCATTGGGGTGATTGTGCATTTCGATAACTTATAATAAATTTTGATACGCATTGTGAGAAACTGGTTCCCTATTGTTTTGCTTCAGGGTATTAGATTGTGAGCTCTTCTGAGGGACAGTTAAGGTACCCATATATCTAGCGATGATGGGCAGATTAGACCTAAAGACAAGCAGCACTGTACAGTGTGTATATATATATATATATATATCTTGTCACTAACTGTCCCTCAAAGGAGCTCACAATCTAATCCCTACCATTGCCATATGTCTATATTATGTAGTGTAAGTACTGTAGTTAAGGACAATTTTTTTTAGGGGGAGCCAATTAACTTACCCATATGTTTTTGGAATGTGGGAGGAAACCGGAGTGCCCGGAGGAAACCCACGCAGACACGGAGAGAACATACAAACTCTTTGCAGATAGTGCCCTGGCTGGGATTCGAACCAGGGACCAAGCGCAGTAAGGCGAGAGAGCTAACCACTACGCCACCGTGCTCCCCGTGTGCCCCCCAGCAGCGTGTATACCGCTAAAGGAGGCGTAGCGGATTCCAGAGACGGATGGGCACCACACAGCGGGCAACACAGGACAGGTAATGTATGAATGCACACACGAGGAGCACATTTATACACTAGGTGGAATAGCAACAGGGGTTTTGTTGCTTGACCCAATATCACTCGCCATTACCACCGCACACCCGTTTGACCATGATGGCCTGACATCTTGCAGCATGTCCGATCCATACATATGACTAACTTCAGGCCAAAATTGGTTGAATTGTTAATCCAGCACGCTCTTGGCAGCACCAATTTTCATATGATTCTATAACAATTATTGAAACGGATGGTGGATCGACCGCCAAGTCAAGAGATGTATGGCCATCTTTAGTGACATGACTATATATAATCTGTGAAGCCCTACGGAAGATGTTGATGCTGTATAAATACTCAATAATAATAACAACAACAGGATCATGCTGCTTTCATAATGCTCAGTTCCTGTAATGTGTTACTACAGATTTGTTTTGCACTTAATCCTAAAAACAAATAAACCTTGCCTACTTTATAAGCAACAGTAAACTACAACAACAGTTGCATAAAACAGAAGAAAAATAAACCCCCATTGTACGTAGATCTCTGTTATGATCTTGAAGTGTTGTTTTGGCCAAGATTCGTAAAGCCGGCCTGTCACGTCAGTTCAGCTACAAGCAATCTTGTGGCACAGCCCAGTACATAATATACAATGACTGTGGGAGATCAGAGAATACAACGAGATTATAAAATAAAATAATCTTCAGCATAATTTAGGAAACACCCTTATTTTTATAGACCATGTTGTCTATTTGCCATTACTCATGGGCGCAAAACGATTTTGCAACGTGTTGATCTTCAACAGGGGCAAGTCATGCAACACCATTGCTTCTAAGGACGTCTTAAAAATTCTTTGTTCATTGATATGACACTCAACATAAACTCCCAATTTTATAGGAGAATGAATAATTTGTCAGTATGTGTGAAGTGAATGACAATTAGGCACAAAACAGACTGTGATGGATGTGTGAAGAATTGTAGTGGGTGGAAGAACAAAGCATAGCCAAAGCATGAATAACACATGTTACTTACAGCTTTCTGTGGGCAGGCTAACCCCCAAATCAGGGCTGTGGAGTGGGTACAAAAATCATCTGACTCCACAGTTCAAGAAACCTCAGACTCCAGGTACCCCAATTTGCTCTGGCTCCACAGGGCTATAGAGCGGGTAGGAAAATCATCCAACTCCTCAGTTTATTAAACCACCGACTCCAACTCCAAGTACCTAAAAATTGTTCAGACTCCACAAGCCTTCCCCAAATATTGTAATTTGAAGCCAAATGGTAACAGTCATTTGCCCATCACTCTGCTCTATATTCCCCTGAGCCTATTGGTGTTCTAGGAGAGGAGGCGTGGTCAAGTTGTCACTTTACCCTCTTTCTGTTGGAGTCAATGGCTGCAGGTGGAGTTTGGACAGACAAGCTCTCAGAGTACTTGTAGTCGTGGCCAAGTGGTTAAGGTGATGGACTAGTGTATCCCCGGCCCCGCAAAGGTTTGAATCCTGCCAACTATGTAATATTTATGGGCAGCACGGTGGCGTAGTGGTCAGAACTCTCGCCTTGCAGCAGTGAATCCCTGCTTAAAAACCCAGCCAGGGCACTATTTGCACAGAGTTTGTATGTTCTCCCTGTGTCTGTATAGGTTTCCTCCGGACATTCTGTTTTCCTCCCACATCACAAAAACGTTCAGATTAGGTAATTGGCTTCCCCCTAAATTGGCCCTAGACTACGGATACATACCCGTGTTTCCCCGAAAATAAGACACCGTCTTATATTATTTTTTTTCATCTAAAGATGTCCTAGGTCTTATTTTCGGGGAGGTCATATATTTCCCTCTTGCGCTCCCTGATTTCCCCACCTCCATTTTACTTTCTGCCGACCCCTCCTCCAAAAAGTCGCACTGACCGCCGACATACCTCAACTGCAGATCAGTGTGGTAAACTGCTGATTCCCCCACCGCAGTTTCTGGCCCCGTTCTGCACTGCCTGCTGACATAATTTTCAAACCGCAGATCAGCGGAAAAGTGTGGTGAAGGAAGCTAGTTACACTGTAACAGCGCTTCCGTGTACAGAACATAAACAGAGATGTCACTTCCTGTACACCGAAGCGCTATTACAGTGTAACTAGCTTTCTTCACCACACTTTACCACTGATCTGCGGTTTGAAAATTATGCCGGTTTTGTGTCTGATTACGCTGCCTGTGGATTTGCGCTGCCCCGCATGCGCAGTAGGAGACTGTGCGGCCACATTTCCTATAGAATGATGCTGCTGGAGGTAAAATACTAAATATCTCTGCTCCCACACCTCTTACACTCCCCAAATTTTCAGGGTAGAGAGGGGACCCCCCGAACTACCTCTATACCAAATTGCAGCCCCCGAGACCCGCTGGTTCCCGAGATAGATTTCTCTAATCTATCTCCTGAACCAGCGGGTCTCGGGGGCTGCAATTTGGCATAAAGGTCGTTCGGGGGTTCCCCTCCCTACCCTCAAAATTTGGGGAGTGTAAGAGGTGTGGGAGCGGAGATATTTCGTATTTTATCTCCAGCAGCATCATTACCTTCACACTGAGCATGCGTGCTAGTCAATGTGGAAAGGAGCTTCCGGGCAGCGCAATCAGACATTACACCGGCAGGCAGTGCAGAACGGGGCCAGAAACTGCGGCGGGGGAATCAGCAGTTTACCACGCTGATCTGCAGTTGAGGTATGTCAGTGGGCAGTGCGACTTTCTGGAGGAGTCGGCAGGAGGTACAGTGGGAGCGGGGGAAGGGGGGGGGCAGACAGACAGGACGTCCTCAGCCACCAGGGCTTATTTTAAGGGTAGGTCTTATATTTTAAGCATACTTGAAATATATACTAGGTCTTACTTTAAGAGGATGTCCTACTTTCGGGGAAACACGGTACATACATATGACTATGGTAAAGATTAGATTGTGAGCCCCTCTGAGGGACAGTTAAGTGACAAGACAAAATACTCTGTACAGCACTGTGGAAGATGCTGGCGCTATATAAAATACTAAATAATAATAAAAAGTATGCCCAAGAGTCAGTCTGTCTGCCCATTATTGGATTAACACATGGAGCAGTGGCTGTCGCTTAGCTCATAATTAAGGCATTTAGAGGTCAGTTTACAAACGTAAAGCTTAAATGCTTCTGGGATGGGGAGGAAGGCAGTGGGTTAAGAACATTTTCGACTTAACAAGCTTTAAAGAGGAGCTGTAAGCCATACTACCTCAAAATTAAAAAAAAAAATTATTTAAAGTGGACCCAAACCAAAAATTTTTTACTTCAAAATATTTAGTTGCACCACTCTGACACATACAAAGATAAATAAACACTCCTTCAAGCGTTTCGGTGCATGCTTTTCACCCTTCTCTTTGCATAACTAGGGTCATACAGGTGGCAGCCATTAGCAATTCCTCCTTTGCCGGACACCACCTACTCCACCAGCTTGCCAGATTCTGTCCCGGCAAAATGAAAGGAAGGGAGGGGTTCCTCCAATAAATGTAAAATATTTTATATTTGTCATCATGCAGCTGAAAAAAAGGCTGATATTTATTATTATAATTTAGAAAACAGATTTTATTTCTGAAATCTCGTATTTTTAGTTTGGGTCCACTTTAAGTAGCTAAACACTTGCTCTACTTACATAACATATGTATTGCACTGTCTACTTTTTATTATTAGTGATTTTTCTACAGTAAAAAAAAAAAAAAAGAGAAAATCCTTCCTAGCATTTCCCATTTTAACGGTTGCTATTTTGAAGCCAATCCCAATATAATTTCCTCCCTTACTCTCCTCTGCCTGATTTGCTTGCCCTTCACTATAGAAAGTGCATTGTCTCTGCATGAGAAATATTGACCAGTCAGAGAGGGACAGAGGTGTGGGAGGGAAAAGCAGGAGGGAAAGAGGCTTCAGCCAATCAGGCTGCATTAGTCGAGTCTGACGGGAAGTAGAGAAGCAAAAAAGGACAACCCAGCATGCCCTGCAACTTCGTTTTTGTGTACCAAATTTTGTGAGTACCAAATAAGAGACTGGGGAATGATCATTTATCAACAAGAAAAGCAATAGTGATTTAAACTTTTGGATTGCCTGGTTAGCATCCTTATTACTTGTTTACCAGATAAAAATTAAAAATTGATTTTTTATTTTATGCCTGACAGTTACACTTTAAAATAGCTTGCCACATTTCATGAAATATTACACTCCAACAAGAAATGACCAGCACCGACTGTTTCTTAAGAAAGCAGAATTATCTGATATCTGAAGTGAATAAAATTCTGCTTTCTTAAAGAGAACTCGAGGTGGGTTTGAAGAATGTTATCTGCATACAGTGGCTGGATCTGCCTATACAGCCCAGCCTCTGTTGCTATCCCAAACCCCCCTAAGGTCCCCTTGCACTCTGCAATCCCTCATAAAATTACAGCCACGCTGCTAACAAACAGCTTGTCAGAGCTGGCTGTGTTTATCTCTATAGTGTCAGTCTGCTGCTCTCCCCGCCTCCTGCAGAACTCCAGTCCCCGCCTGCATCCCTTCCCTCCCTGCTGATTGGAGGGAAGGGACAGGGGCAGGGACCGGAGCTATGCAGGAGGCGGGGGAGCAGCTGAGACTGACACTACAGATGTAAACACAGCCCGCACAGCAGGGCTGTGTTTTATGAGGGATTGCAGAGTGCAGGGGGACCTTAGGGGGGTTTGGGATAGCAACAGAGGCTGGGCTGTATAGGCAGATCCAGCCTCTGTATGCAGATAACATTCTTTAAACACACCTCGGGTTCTCTTTAAGAAACAGCCGGTGCTGGTCATTTCTTGTTGGACTGTATCAAGTCGGTGTCAGCCGCACTGACTAGACCTTGCACGGCTCACGGGGCAGCTTTGGTGTGCTGTCTGAGAAGACTAACATGAAATATTACACTAACCAGTGTCTACACTACTACCTGTATGAATAACTGGGCCTGGTTTACTAATGCGGGCCGGGGGTAGGACAATCTTATCAGTCTTGCACAGCACCTTGAAAAACACAGAGCAGGAGCCCAAATGGTGCAGTGTGTACTTAGATGTTGGAGAAAGGAGAAATGAATGGTACTCACAAAATAAGGTTGCTAGAAGAAAAAACATCCAATAAGGCATGTGGAGATTATCAGCCCATCTACACTCAAGACAGGCCAGGTGTGGTCACACTCTCTTGAAACAGGTACAGGTATCAGCTAAAGGCTGTATTGCTGGGGATCAGTGCCCCGCAACAACAGGAGGGTATGAAATACGGAAATGGGGAGGTGCCAAAGGTAAAATAACATTAGGTTAAAGGCAATATAAAATAAGAAAAGGAGAGCTGGCTTACCTCCAAAGATGACACTAAGTAATCTAAGAAAAATAGTTTAACCTTTTCGGGACCGCCTCTATGAGATCCTACGCCGCACTTGTGGCTGTTCTAGCCTGATGCGGCGTAGGATCTACGCCGGCCCGCAGTTTCCGCTCCCGACGCGATCGTGCGCACCCGGAGGGGGAGATTAAGCTGTCATATGACAGCCGACATCTCCCCCGAGTGATCAGCAGCCATCGCGTATGGCTGCTGATCACATGATCACTACGATCGCCGTCGGATCGTAGTGATCAGTTTGACAGCTGCGGCGGCAGGGGGGAAAGAAGAGGATCCACTCACCTCCCTGCCGTTCCCGCGACGATCAGCGCCCCCCTCCGCTCTGGCCGGCATCTCCGCTCCGTCTGACGTCAGCGCCGGGTCCCGGCTTGATGACGTCATCAAGCCGCGACCCGGAACTGAACGTCAGATAGAACGGAGATGCCGGCCGGAGAAGAGGGTCCCGTGCGGCTCATCGCTGGAGCCTGGAAGGTAAGTGAAGGCTGCGGGCAGAAGGGGGGGCACCTGCCCCCATGGGGGGGGGGCACAAATCGGGCAGCCACAGACGGGATCCGGCTGCCTGACCCCCCCAAACGCGCGCACCCCCTTCCCGCGCAAAATGCCTGGTCCTTAAGGGGGGGTAGGTGGCCGGTCCCGAAAAGGTTAATGAACAATGGCTTGTGATGCATTTCGTGAGCTTTTGCCACTTCCTCAAGCCAATAAAGTCTCTGTAATTTTTACCAATATTTTATTTATGCCCAAACCTAGCCTTGCTCTCACTTTAACTCTTGATGCATAATCTTAAAGAGGAACTTCAGTGAAAATAATGTAATAAAAAAGTGCTTCATTTTTACAATAATTATGTATAAATGATTTAGTCAGTGTTTGCTCATTGTAAAATCTTTCCTCTCCCTGATTTACATTCTGACATTTGTCATATAGTGACATTTTTACTGCTGGCAGGTGATGTCAGTGCAAGGAGATGCTGCTTGCATTTTTGGCAGTTGGAAACAGCTGTTATTTCTCACAATGCAACAAGGCTCCCACAGTGTGATGTCAGTACCTCAGTGCTGTGAGGCGCTGACATCACACTGTGGGAGGGATTTCACCACAATATCAGCCATACAGAGCCCCCTGATGATCCCTTTGAGAAAAGGAATAGATTTCTCATGGGAAGGGGGGTATCAGATACTGATTGGGATGAGGTTTAATTCTTGGTTACGGTTTCTCTTCAACCGATCCCCCTGCCAATGCCTAACCCTAAGTCCCCTTACCGATGAAAAAAACCTAAGACACCCCCTTCTCTGACAACTGCCTTACCCTGAGTAAACATTACCTGCCAGGGCTTTCACACCACCTATCTGTAGCCGCCTGCCCGACACCCTGTAGCAGCTATTAATACATGTGGCTATAGCGATGCCCATTTTACATGGTTTATTGCAAGCTTTTGAAACGTTAAGTTTCCTCTTCAGGCATTACACAGAACTGAATCTCAACCAGCCATTAAAGATTGACTGCAGTGAAAATAACATAATGAATAAAATTGCTTCTTTTTTTTTTACAATATCCATATATAAATTCAGTCAGTGTTTGCCCACTGTAACATGTTTTCTCTCCTTGATTTACATTCTGAAATTTATCGAAGGTGACATCTTTACTGCTGGCAGGTGATGTCTGCGGAAGGAGACAGGAAACTGACAGCACTATGACAGCAAACTGTCAGGACTATGGTGACAACGCTGTGGGAGGGCTTTCACCACAATATCAGCCACAGAGACCCCTGATGATCTATTTAAGAAAAGGTACAGATTTCTCATGGAAAAGGGGGTATTAGCTACTGATTGGGATGAAGATTAATCTTAGAGTTCTTAGAGTTAAAGTTCCCCTTTAAGGAGAACCTGTAACAAATAAAAATTCTCCTGGGGGGTACTCACCTCGGGAGGTGGAAGCCTCAGGGTCCCAATGAGGCTTCCCCCTCTCCTGTAGCTGCAGGCAGTCCAGCGCTGGCTCCCGCGAAGTGTCCCAGAATCCTCCCTCGACAAGCCTGACAAGCGCTGATAAGCGCTAATTTATTTACCTTTCCTGGCTCCAGTGGGGCACGGAAATAGCCGATCTCTGTCGGGTCCGCTCTACTGCACAGGCACAGGAGTCTTGCGTCTGCGCAGTAGAGCGGCCTACAGCGATCGGCTATTTCCATCTATCGCCGAGCGGTAGGGATGCTCATTCGGATTCCGCGGAAATGCAATTTCCGAAATTCCGATCGGGAATGCGGAAATCGGTAATGCAAGTGCGGTAGGCGGATTTCCGCCGGAAATCGTGGAAATTCCACCCGACTTTAACATCGATTTTCTCAAAAATTATAGGGTCTTTTTGAAAACTTTTATTTGCATCTTGTTCACAAGATTCAGTTTAATAAACCCTGAAAATTTTATGTTTCTAGGACTTACAGGGGCTTTGCTATTAACCGCTAAAGTTGGCGGACTTTTACTGTAATGTAACATGCAGAAAACCTGCATCTGCCTATTTTCTGCATTTTACATTACAGTAAAAATCCGCCGACTTTAGCGGTTAATAGCAAAGCCCCCGTAAGTCCTAGAAACACCAAATTTTCAGGGTTTATTAAACAGAATCTTCTGAACAAGATGCAAAAAAAGTTTTCAAAAAGACCTTATAGTTTTTGAGAAAATCGATGTTAAATTCGGGCGGAATTTCCGAAATTTCCGGCGGAAATTCCGCATTTAAATGCGGAAATTAGTAGCGGAAAGCGGAATCGGTAATTGGCAATGGCGGAATGCGATTTACCGCGGAATCGGAAATTGGCATTTCTGACCATTCCTACCGAGCGGAGAGCCGATATTGCGCCTGTGCTGGAGCCTGGAAGGTAAATATTTACATCCCTGCTGTTCGGGGAGCTTTATCGCTGCCGCCATAGGACCGAGGAGGACGGGGGAAGCCTCAATAGGATCCGGAGGCTTTCCCCACCCGAGGTGAGTACCACCCAGGGGAGGTTTTTTTGTTACAGGTTTTCTTTAAGGGTATTACCCAAATCAGTGTATGTTGGTTTGATGTCAGATGTCAGAAAAATTCAGTGAAGACACTGTTGTTTTGAAGGTGTTTCTCTGTAGTAATGTTCTCTTCCTGGAGAAATACCTGGATTTATACAATGCCATTTATTCTCCTGATACACTACAAAACCTGCACTGGTAAATCCACCAAAGCGTGACAGGCTAAACATGTATGAAGAAAGATTATGAGCCAAAGACAAAGCATTGTGCTGACGGATTGAAAACATATTTCAAAACAAGAACGTTCAGTTTCAGATTAAGTGCTCTTTTGACTTTCCACTGGGTTCCCAAAAAAACATTATTTTTCTACATCAAAGTGAAATTACGGTAAAGGCCCTGCCTATATATATTTCACAAGACCCAGCTGTGAATTATGAGTAAGGGGATACAATGTGGTATTTCAACATAACAAAGAACAGTACGAGTTGATAAACGATCAACCAACATTTTGAAAATATTGGGCTGAGCTATGCTCCTGGATGCACTAAGTCTGGCTTACTATGGGCCTCGTGGACTAGTAGAGAACATAATGTGGATAGCAAGGATATTAAGAATCTTGGTGTTGGTGTTTGAATTCAGCATAGCGTAACTCCCAAATACTCCCATCCACCACTGTTCAGCACCAAGCAAGCGGACAGGGTCAGGAGGAGTTCACTGGCTTGCGAGCCATGTGCTTCACATGACTCTGATACTTCTTCCTTCCTATTTGGAAGAAATAAGCAGGGCTGTGGAGTCAGTACAAAAATCTTCCGACTCCGACTCCTCGGTTTATGAAACCACGACTCCGGCTCCAAATCCAACTCCAGGTACCCAAAATGGCTACGACTCCTCGACTCCTTAGTCTAATACCTAACAGCGCTGTGGATTTTGTACAAAAATCATCCGACTCCCGACTCCTCAGTTTATGAACTCAACGACTCCGACTCTGGGTGCACAAAATTGCCCCGACTCCAACTCCTCGACTCTGACTCCACAGCCCTGGAAATAAGTATCAGAGTCACGTGAAACACAATGTGATTCACAAGCCAGTGTACTCCTCCTGACTCTGTCCGCTTGTTCAAAGCTGAACAGTGGTGGATGGGAGTAATAGGTTTTTCAAATTGGCTATGCCGAGTTCGAACACTAACACTACTGGTCAATTACCTAGCAAATACGGTAACATGTTTTAAATGTGAGCGGGCAATGGAGGCTGCCATACTTATTTCCTTTTAGACAATAGCAGTTGTCTGGCTGTCCTGATGATCTTTCATGCAGCAATTGTGTCTGAAATGAATTACACACCTGAAGCAAGCATGTGACTAATCCAGTCATACTTCAGTCAGAAACATCTGATCTGTATGCTTGTTCAGGTTCTTTGGCTAAATGTATTAGAGGCAGAAAGTCAGCAGGGCAGCCAGGCAATTTGCAATGTTTAAAGGGAAATAAAGATGGCAGCCTCCATATCCCTCTCACCTCATGTGTCCTTTGAAATGGTAAATTAACTTTTAACTTAAATGGAGATGCAGTCCCATGTGGGATCTGCCAATTATCCTGCTTATTTCCTGCATCATAGCTCACGCTAATTTAGAACTAGGGTACCAAACATTCCGTACAGATCACCTGGCAGAACTAAAGATGTCACCACCAGTGATACATTTCAGAATGTAACTCAGGTAGAGGAAAGATTTTACAATGGTCAAACACTGGGTAAATAATCTAAAAATTAATATTGTTAAAAATAAGCAATTTTATTCTGTAAGAAAACGAGTAAAAGCCGCCGCGTGTACTGACAGCAAGGCGGCTGATTCCGCGTCCAACGCAGCGGTTTGCACGCAGCAGCGTGCAGCTGGTGTGGCTGAGCCTGTTAGTTCACACAGGTTTAGGAATACGCGCGCGCGCACTGAAAGGCAGAACTTTTATGATGGTCAAGGGGGGATCAGCTGACCAGGCCGGTCAGCTGAACTCAGAGCTGGTAACCATTGGTTGATCACTTTAGGGTGGCGCCAGGGAGCACTTCTCTATATATGGTTACTGCTGGCCACTCTCAAGTTGTCTGCCGTTGCGATCACTACGTGGAAGCACTCAAACCTTAGTCAGATCCAACAGTGTGTTTGAACCAGGAGGACCTGGGAATTCACACTGAGCCAGATTACTTGTGTTATTATTCTGTTATATTTCAGACTAGTTCCAGGGTGTAGAGACCACGGACCTCACACCCAAGACTAAGGAACTTGTGTTATCACTCTGTTATACATCAGACTAGTTCCAGGGTGTAGAGAAAACGGATCTCACACCCAAGACTAGGCATTGTTTGATATTTGTTATGACCTGTTGCTTTCCTGACTATCCCTCTGCTTTTTTGATTCGGTACCAAGCATATCTGATATCACGTTGCCAAACCCTGCTTGACTTGGATACTGAATCAGCCTTCTGTCTTTATACTTTATCTGTCTGTGTGTTGCCGACCTGGCTTGCCCGACCTCGAGAGCTATCTCTCTCCACTTAAGAGATAGTCTCCAAGATCAGTCAGTGACATCCACCTTCAGGTGTCACTCACTCTCTGGTCCTTCCTACCTTCAGCCTGACTCCACCCCTTGGAGAGTCTCAGGCTGCTGGAAGGTTTCTGTACTCTCCATTGCAGTGTCTTCTGTACTGCTTAGGATCACCTGTTCATCAGGTGGGTTGCTCAAAGTCATACTGTTACATCAAACACTCACCATATATATCTAGAGGTGTCCAGAGGTTAGCACTATATCTGTATTATTGGAGATTCTGCAGATCATCCATAATCAAATATAGATCTGTATTCTTGGTGATACTGCAGATCACCAATAATCAGATTCTCTCTGCGTACTGACACCGATCGTTACATATTCATTGTGTTATCTTCACTACAGTCCCTCTTTAAAGGAGTTCTGTCGGGGGTTGTGGAAGAGAAAAACGGACACTTACCTTGGGCTTCTATCAGCCCCGTGCAGCATTCTCCGCCGCCGGGTCCGGTCTAAGCGGCATGGGATCCAACTGCGGCTGCGCTAGAGTGGCCGCGCACCCGCTCGCTTCCGCCTGCGTCATCGGAAACTCACTGCGCAAGCGCAGTACAAGGCTCCGTTGTACTGCGCCTGCGCAGTAAGCCTCAGATGACGCGAGCGGAGGCACGGCAACGCGCATTATTCGTCTGTATGTCAGACGAATAATAGCCCGGTGCCGGCTGCGGAGAACGGCGGATGGGAGCAGGACATCGTGGGACATTACCGCTGCATGGGGCTCATAGAAGCCCAAGGTAAGTGGCAGTTCTCTTCAGAAACCCCCACAGAACCCCTTTAAGTTCACTTATTTTTTCAAAAAAAAAAAAAAAAAAACACAAAACCTAAATTCTCACTATCTCCTTTGAAGTTCCCACAGTGATGTCACCTGGCATTTTATAGATTCTGGCCACCACCTCTTCATACGTACTCAACTGTGCTCTTATAAGATCTGACTAACAAAATTACAATATACCTTACAAAGGTTGATTTCTGAAGACTTCCCAGCGCAGTATCAGCAGTCATACAGAACATAACGTATCAGTACAAGAGAAAGCAAATACTGCCATGTTTAGTATATATGCATTAAACGAGCCGACTGACCTCTTCCCTACACCTGCATGCCAAGATTCCAAATAAAAGAGTCAACTATTTTTTCACAAGCAAAAGCAAATAGAAATTTTCACTTTGCATTTCTTTAAGGTTCAGCGACTGACGTCTATGGAAAAAAAATAAGCAGTTTTTAATGATCTCAATGCTCCTATCATCACAACGGAATATTTTTATAAACATTTGCGAAGTGTTAGTTTTGTGTTCTCAGAAACTTTCCACCTGTGGATTAAACAAAAAAAAAAAAACAAGTATGGTAACAGAGAAAAATTTGCAGGAACTTAAAGGGCCACTACAGTGAAAAATTATAAAATTAATTATACATGTAAACATATACAGATAAGAATAAGTTTCTTCCAGAGTAAAATGAGCTATAAATTACTTTTCTCCAATGTTGCTGTCACAAGTTAATAGAAATCTGACAGAACCAACAGATTTTTGACTAGTCCATCTCTTCATGAGAGATTCTCAGTACATCATTTCTTCTTCACAAAAGCACTCCCTGGAAAGGATCTATGTAAAGATGCAGGCCCCCACCCCCGACCTGTTTGCACATCAAATTGGCAGTTGGTCTGAGCAAATGCCCTTCATTAACTGCTTTTGAAAATAAAAAGGAAATAAAGTTCACTTCTAGTTGAATTATTTCAAGTTTCCTTCTGTTTTAAGAAGGCAAGTCACACCAAGCTACTACATAATGTAAGCGACAGCAACATAGGAGAAAAATAATTTATAGTACATTTTACTCTGGGAGGAAAGTACTTTTTTTTATTTATTTGTTTCATGTATTTTAAAATGTTACCATTTTTAGCATTAGTTGCCCTCTAACTGTACAGATCCAGGGTTCACCAACAAAACAGCAGCTAGCAAGCTCGAAACTTGTATTTGACAAGTAGAAATATGATCCACAGTACTCCGCAGAGGCCTCGATAAGGTCTTTGGGGTTTTTTATTCGTAGAATTGCTTTTGTCCACAGGCAGAGAGGTGAAAAGGGGAAGGTTATTTATAGCTTGGTTCTGCCTTTCTCATGTGAAAAAGACATTTGGCTACATACAAAAAAAAACTTAATTTGTTGAGTTTTGACTACGGAGATTATTTAAATTCTCCTTCCTTACAGCTGCCTCTGATATAAAGATTGCATTCCCTCTGTGTATACTGTATGTGGTCTATCTCATGTCGAGGTCATTACACAGGGCGACTTTTTCTCAAAGTCAGCTGACTGACATTAGGAAAAAGTCGCCCTGTGTAATACAATGTAACTATGGAAAGATGGATATCATTTTAAAGCTCTCTTTCTCCTCTTTCTGACGACACCTAAATCGTCGCCCTATGCCTTTTAGTTTTCTCTATTTTCGTGAATGAAATTGAGTCCGCGGCAATTTCAATAGCGAAAATAGCGAAAACTTAAAGGCGTAGGGCGGCGGTTTATATATCATTGGAAAGAGGAGAAAGAGAGCTTTAAAATGATATGCATATTTCCATAGTTTCTGCACTGCTCGGAGTCCCTTTAACCATTTACCGCCATCCTAACGTATTAAAACGTCATGCTTACCGCTATTAACAGCAACATGACGGTTTAATACGTCGCGCATTCCCGCCGCTGCTACCGCCGTGTGTCCGCCGCTACCGCCGCCATTACCGTCGGGATCCCGTGCTGGGTGATTGGGGAAGAGGACCGAACAGTCCTCTACCCAATCGCAGTGCCTGGAGTGAATGGACGTGTCCGCGAACAGCGGCTACGTCCATTCACATAAACAGGAAATGTAACAGTTTAATAAAGTGTAAAAAAAAAAAAAAAAAATGAACACGGCCTATGAGTGTTCACTAGCGCCATCTTGTGGCCAAAAAGTATATTACACCTACAAAATACATACATTTTCAAGTATATACACATCATTAATAAAATTACACTTCCAACCCTCCCCACCCAAAAAAACACTTGTAAAAAAAAAATCAGCTTAAAAAAAATAAATAAATAGTTGCCTTAGGGACTCAGCTTTTTTTATTCTATATTTTATGGGGGAAAATTAATTTTAATGTATTACATAGGGGCTTGTAATTATGGCCAGAACAAACAGAAAAATAACCACTTATATTTCAAAATAATATACTGTCGCCATACATTGTGGTAGGGACATAATCTAAACGGTTTAATTATCGGGACCACTGGGAAAATAAAACGTGTTTGTTTTATCCACAGGAGAATGTTTAATTTTAAAACTATAAAGGCTGAACACTGAGAAATAATGATTTTTTTTCTTTTTTTTCTGTTTTTCTCATTAAAATGCATTTAGAATAAAAAAATTCTTAGCAAAATGTACTATCCACAGAAAGCCTAATTGGTGGCGAAAAAAACGAGGTATAGATCATTTTCTTGTGATAAGTAGTAATAAAGTTATTAGGGAATAAAAGGGAGGAACGCTGACAACTGAAAATTGCTCTGGTCCGTTAGGATAAAAACCCTTGGGGGTGAACTGGTTAAGAAGTACTGGCGCCCTAAACTCTGCCCACCAATCCTGACCGGGATGCCCTACAAACAGCACCACAAGTCTCTAGCGTGTTACTCTTCATGTGACCCATTGGCAAACAGTGAAGGTATGGTTAATCTCTTGAAATCAGCAGTAGTTGAAATCTATGCCCTGTCCATGGCTCGCTATTCCTGCCAGAGAGTAGATTTCAGCTACTCATGCCGTGTAGACCTGTTGCTCTCACCATTCGCACCACTCTGACAATGCTGCAGCCCAATCGCTCAGCTATTATACTGACAGCACAGCTCCATGGATCTGATTTAATTTGCTCCTGACCCTGTGATTAATGTGAGCCAATCACAGTGATCACAGCTCCGTTTCTGAGAAAAAAATATTCTGGTGTTCTTCAGCTCACTGATTACATATATATACAGCATACTGTATATAACAAATGTGTACATCGTTTTTAGTATACCTATAATTATGTAAACTCTTACATGTGCGCTCAGCCAAAGCTACAACCCACACAAATTTCTGAGTGAACAGCAAACAGTTTCTTTGCATATTTTTGGTTAGAATGCATTCTTCTGTCAGCCTTCCAGAAATGCCATTACAGAATTGCCCAATGTTCAGCGTACTGCAAATAGTCCCAGGTAACACTTAGCCAACATTTACTACAAACTGATATGTTATCAGAATTGGAATTCCCTCCTGACTTGCTTCACAGCAATTTAAAGTTATGATCGCATAGTGGCTTTCTGCTGCATTCTACTCTATGCAAACAGGACATCCTAGGCTTTATAGCAGGGCAAATGTGAAAAATTCCCCTTCCTCTCTGGTAATCCCCAGAGACAATGCCCAGAAGATCCAGGGAACCTCGGGGCACCACTGAAGGAGTAATTCTGTAACACACATGGTGCACCATGGTAAAAAGTGAGCATGGGGCGTGATGGTGTGTGGGAGGGGCCATGCTACATATGTGAGCCTGGCAGGGATATAACTAGAAATCAGTGGAGCCCCACAAAGTTTGGACCATGCAAACAGTCATTTGAAACAATAAAATACAGTGTATGTACGATTTTCCACAATAACCATCTATGGAATCTTGGATCATAATTGTGCAACATGTACCCCTCAAACATCATAATTAGGCAACATGTATCTCCTAAACAACATAACTAGGCAACATGTACCCCTCACCCAAACAGCATAACTGGGCAGCATGTAATTGTTAAACATAGAAATCAGGAAGCATTTAGTTGGCCCAAACAACATAATTTGGCATAGTGTACGCACGCAAGCAACAAGGTTTCTGCTTAAAGAAAACCTGACTGAAAATTAAGAGTCATAATAAACATACATGCATCATACTTACCTCCCATTTAATCTACTCCTCAATCTCTTTCTCCTGTGCCGCATCCTGTTTGTCCACTATGATTAAGGAAATTCTCCGTCCTCCATTTTGAAAATGGCCATTACCCCATAACAGCTTCCTGGTCAGCACACTGTTAAACTGTAACATCGCCCACTTGAGCCATAGGGAAACATGGACATTACCTGGCACATCAGTTGTCCTCTCAGCAATAACTGACAGCAACTGATATATAACTGACAGCAACTGATATATTTCAGTTCTGACAAAATGTTGTCAGAACTAGAAGGGATCATTGTCAGAAGAAAATTGTGAGCTTCTGGGAGGAACTGATGGCAGGGTAACTATGTAATGTTCATTTGAAGTATCCTCGTGTTTATTTTAAACAATTTTACTCAGTTCAGGTTTCCTTTAAAGAAACAAAGATAATCTGCATTTCCCCCTAACAACATAATTAACTAGAGAGTCCCCATAAACAACATTAGGCAGCATGTAACACCACAGTTAAATAGTCAGCATATACTCCCGGAAACAATACAATTGCCCAGCATGAACCACGTCCCCCGTAAAAAAAAAAAAAAATGAATTGGGCAGAATGTCCCACTAAAAAGCATCAGTAGAGCAGCAGATTGCCCAATCAACACAATTGGATAGTGTCCTCATAAATAACATATTTAGGCAGCATATACCCCCTGCCAAGCAACAATTAGGCAAAGTGTCCCTCCAAACAAAATAATTAGGAAGCATATCCACTCAAACCCATAAATGGGAATGTGCCAAAAACATAATCAGCCAGTGTGCCCTTTAAACATAATTCATTAGTGTGATTTTAAATATAATTAAGCAATGTGTTCCCATACACAAACAGGTAGTATGACTCTCCAAACATAATTTGGCAGTGTATCAATAAATATAATTAGCCAATGTGTCTAGCAAACATAATTAGGAAGTGTTACCCCAAACATGATCAGGCAGTGTGGCCTGGAATATCATTTGAGGATTATTTCTCTAAACACAATTAGGTAGTGTGCCCACAAAAATTATCAGGCAGAGTGACCCCAAAATATAATTTTGGTAGTGTATCTCCAAACACAATTAGGCAGCATGTCAACCAAACATAATGATGTAGGGTGCCCCCTCCCAAACATATTTAGGTAGTGCACCCTTGAAATATAATATGTGATCCTCAAAAAACACAAATAAGCACTGTGGGGTTGATCCACTATAATAAATAGCGTGCCTTACGAGAGTTAACATGCCTTACTAGAGTTAACATGCCGTATCAGAGTTAGCGTGCCTTATCAGAGTAGCATAACGAGTGCTACGAACTACGTAGTTTACACAGCTACTTAGACATTATTTGCACACTGTCATTTTAGAACACTTGGGTATCGATAGTATTCTTTTAATATTGAAGGTACTGTTGGCTACCTAAGGCCTCGTTCACATCAGAGCGCAGATGGCTGTGCGTTGCGAACGCAGCGCATCCGATCGCACGCCATCTGCGCCGCTGATCCCATCTATTGACAGTGATGGGATC
Organism: Hyperolius riggenbachi; assembly: GCF_040937935.1. Classification (NCBI taxonomy): domain Eukaryota; kingdom Metazoa; phylum Chordata; class Amphibia; order Anura; family Hyperoliidae; genus Hyperolius; species Hyperolius riggenbachi. The sequence goes on from NC_090656.1 coordinate 213,759,487, forward strand.
AGCTCTGCGGTGCGGGCAAAATGCAGGCAGCAGTACGCAAGCGCTTCCCAGCGCATCGTACTCCTGCGCAGCGCAGTAGAAGTGAACGGTAGAAGGGCAGTCTAAGCCCTTCTGCCGTTCCTGCGTTTCAGCACATCATACACGCTTCCATATCCGCACGGAAGCGCGTATGATGTGAACGAGGCCTAATTCTAAAGGGCACCTGTAGCCACCTATGACTGGTAAGAGAGAAGTGACAGCTGGGACGGCCAGCACACTTGCAGTGCAGTTTAGTGGGGGTTTGTAGGTTTGTGGAGGGTGAAGTCTAAGAAGCCAGTCCTGGACATCTGTGCCTATAGGCTCCTGTGAGGTAAATCCGGGCCTGATGGTGGCTGTCAATCATATACGCCAATCAAGTGAATGGAACTTCTGATCAGAACATTAAGGGTCATTATGGAAGACAATGAATGTATTGATCACCTTCACATGAAATCAGAATGCCCTTCTTATTAATCACTCGATCTTAAAGGGGCAATTTAATTTTAAAAGGTGGTGAATAAGGGACTATTGATTTTTTTAGCCGATTGTCACTTCTTTATACTGTAAATAAGCCCTGCTTTAAGGACGCTCAAAGTGAAGGGGATATAGAGGCTACCATATTCATTTTAAATAATGCACATTGCCTGGTTGTCCTACTGATCCTCTTCGTTTAATATATTTAGCCATAGACACTGAACAAGCATGTAGCAGATGAGATGTTTGACTTAAGTTTGACTGGATTTGCTTCATGCTTGTTTCAGGTGTGTGATTCAGACATTACTGATGCATTAAAGCTCAGCTGGACAGCCAGACAACTGGTATTGTCTAAAAGTGACTAAATATGGCAGCCTCCATATCCCTCTCAGTTCAGATGTCCTGTAACTGTTATGGGCTCTTTTGCTACGATACTTACCATAAAAGTGATTTAACCACTTCACCACTGAGGGGTTTTACCCCTTGAGCACCAGAGCAATTTTCACCTTTCAGCGCTCTTTCCATTCATTCGTCTATAACTTTATCATTACTTATCACAATTAAATGAACTACATCTTGTTTTTTCCGTCACCAATTAGGCTTTCTTTAGGTGGGAAATTATGCCAAGAATTATTTTATTCTAAATATGTTTTAATGGGAAAATAGGAAAAATGTGGGAAAAAAATCATTATTTTTCAGTTTTCGGCCATTATAGTTTTTAAATAATGCATGCTACTGTAATTAAAACCCATGAAATGTATTTGCCCATTTGTCCCGGTTATAAAACCGTTTAAATTATGTCCCTATCACAATGTTTGGCGCCAATATTTTATTTGGAAATAAAGGTGCATTTTTTTCAGTTTTGCGTACATCCCTAATTACAAGCCCATAGTTTATAAAGTAACAGTGTTGTACCCTCCTGACATAAAAATTTAAAAAGTTCAGTCCCTAAGGTAACTATTTATGTATTTTTTTTTATATGTACATTTTTTAATTTTTTTTAATTACAAAAAAAAAATGGGGAGTGTGGGAGGTAATGAGTTAATTTTTTGTGTATAAGTAATGAATTTGTATGTGAAAAATGCTTTAGGGTGTAGTTTTACTATTTGGCCACAAGATGGCAACAGTAACTTTTTGTTAATGCGACCTCCCAGCGTCCTTCCGGACGCTTGGAGGAAGTACTAGGAGGCTGGGAAAGTTTTTTTTTTTCACAATGATCGCGCTGCTTATCGGACAAGCAGCGGATCATTGCGGGGTTTAGATCAACGAACAGGAATGGAGTTTCCCGTTCATTGATCTCCGGGCGAGCGGCGGGCGGCATGTTTACGAGCGGGAGTGCGCACTAGAGCGAGCGGGAGCACGGGCAGCGTCGGGAGCGCGGAAAGTACGGATTTCTCCGTCCCTGGGGGTGAAAGGATGGAAGAAGGGACGGAGAAATTCGTACGGGCGGGGGTAAAGTGGTTAAACTCCTTAGCGGTAACCCAGAGTCAGGCTTGGGCAGGAAATCTGCAGCTCAGAAGGGTAATCCCGAGCCTGATTCGGGGTAGCCGCTGGAAGGTACAGTTTATGCAGAGCCTGTGTCCAGACAATGGCAGCCATTCTTCTTCTCATTCCCTGTGGTGAGATCGCCATCTTGTCGTCATGACGACAAATGGCGATCTCACTATAGGGGTAGAGTGCCACTCGGTGGACGGAGGGAGAATTGCAACACTAGATCCAGGGGAGGTGAGTGAAATGCAGGGCTGCTGCAGATCTCTCAGAGATATGATTTTGCAAGGCTTTTAGGGCCTAAAAGCTTGTGAAAAAATTGTACCGCTTTTAGACCCTAAAGTCCGGAAGTAATCATACCGCAAGAGAGGTTAAAGCGGACCCAAACCAAACATTTTTTTAATTAAAAATATTTAGTTGCACCACTTTGACACATACAAAGATAAATAAACACTCCTTCAAACCTATGATCATTTCAGTGCATGCTTTTCACCCTTCTCTTTACATAGCTAGGGTTATACTGGGAGCAGCCATTAGCAATTTCTCCATTGCTGGACACCACCTACTCCACCAGTTTGCCGGAAAAATCCCGGCAATTTGAAAGGAAGGGAGGGGTTCCTCCAATAAATGTAAAATATTTTATATTTGTCATCATGCAGCTGAAAAAAGGCTGCTATTTATTATTATAATTTAGAAACTAGATTTTATTTCTGAAATCTTGTATTTTTAATTTGGGTCCACTTTAAGAGGAATGCAAAACTGGAGATTTTATAGCATTCTTTGCACAGGAATTTCAACTGCTACGCACTTTATTTCTATTGCGCAGGGAAAGCAGGATATTCTTACATTAAAAATGCCGGAAGAATACCAGAACAAAAACAAAAGTCAATGAAGTTAATCGGCCTCTTGCAAAACTACATTTCACCTTCCAAGAACTCTTGCCAAATAATTTTTTTCATCCTTTCACAATGTAACAATGCTAAAAGGAGTCGCTTACTAAATGATTAACGCTTTGTGCTTGCTATTTGCTTTTTTTCCCCGGCATTCAATTATCAGCAGCTCCTGTCACAAGCAGCAGGTTGGCGCATTTTTAAAGACATTTCCGTAAAGTTGTAAGTCGTTTGTATTGGTTGAAAGTTTGGTGCTTTTTTTCAATGTGGTGAGTCATTGTACTACTCTTGTGAATGGGAAACAAACTGAGCAATTGTTCCTACAAGCTTCAGTTAGCAGCCGTACCCTTCACAGGGATCTGCACCGAAGACACCAGACTATGAGCTCAGCGCTCATCTTTGCAAATTCCCCTGTCTCTCTACACTGGAGATTTATTAAAGATTAACTCTGCTTTCATTAAAACATTATACTGCTTATGTCAATGAAACACAAACTTTTCTGGAATGTAATGTTAGTAAAATTATTTTTAAGTTCAGTCTGAAGCCAAGATTTTTAACGGGCCAAAGGGCAATTGACTTTGTCTCTTAATTGTTCTCCTAGCTGATAATTTTTCATCTTCTGTTTAAAATACAGTAACTGCACCAGGGTCCTTGGACCAGAGGGGCCTGTGGCACCCATTCTCAACCACAGTATTAGTTCTTTATTGGTCCTGTGCTGATAATAAATCACTTTTGTATATGCTTTGAATAGTAGTCATTATTAACCACTTTTTCCACCACTACAGTATATCTACGTCCTCATCCAAGCCACGAGGAGGTAGATAAAAGTTGTATAGCGAAAGCACAGCTGTGCGCGACTGGGCTTGCTCCTGTGAAAAACCTCCGGTATTATCTGCTGCAGCACTAATTGGTGAAAGGGAAAATATGTTCCCTGAGCCAATAACATTGGTATTTACCATGAAAAATACTTGTATTTTCTCAGTTCATAGTAAAAAAATACTCACTGTAGCATTATTTCAGAATCAAAAATTTCACCATAAATTGTGACAGGAACGTAATTTAAGTTTTGCGATAACCAGTAGAAATAGCCAAACAAAATTTGTGCTTTTTATCTACAATTGCACTTTCTATTTTTAAAGGACCACTATCGCGAAAAAAGTAGGCAGTTACAATGTGACAGAACTGACAGGTTTTGGGCCAGTCCATCTCTTCATGGGGGATTCTCAGGGTTTTCTTTGTTTTCAACAGCATTTCCTGAACAGTGTGACTCCACTGGCTGCATGCTTGTTGCAGGTGTGTGACTCAAAACAACTAAAGCCAAAACCTCAGCATGATAACCAGGCAAGAAGCAAATATGTAACAGGGGGCCCGCCCCTAAAATTAATACCCCTCCACTTACGGAGTGTGGACAGCATAAAAATCCTACCCCCACGTGTTGCCAAATAAATATCACAAGACTGCAGCAGGGGCCCCACTCTCTACCCCCATTTGAATAGAGCACCTCAGTAAAGCAGAGAAAAAATGCCTACTCTAGCACCAGATTCTGTCATCATCTGATCTTCACTTCAGCCAGTCGGCATGTAGCGATGTTCCTCTGGAAAGCCCATTTCGGGCCAATATTAATTGGACATGCTGGAAAATCTCAGGCCGGTGGTATCAGTCTGAGCGACAAATGCGATGGAACTCCCGGCGCTGTCTCCACTAGTGTTTTATGTTTTGTGTGTGCCGAGGGCCCTGGACATACGCCCCAGCAAGGATCCTGGTTAAGGTTTGATCCATTGTTACTGACATGTCACGTACTGGACTTGTATACATTTCTATTGTGACGCTTAAAGCGGACCAAAACCAAACATTTTTTTTATTCAAAATATTTAGTTGCACCACTCTGACACATACAAAGATAAATAAACACTCCTTCAAGCCTATGAGCATTTTAGTGCATACTTTTCACCCTTCTCTTTTCATAACTTGGGTTATACAGGTGGCAGCCATTAGCAATTCCTGCTTTTGCCGGACACCTCCTACTCCACCAGTCTGCTGGATTATGTTCCGGCAATATGAAAGGAAGGGAGGGGTTCCTCCAATAAATGTAAAATATTTTATATTTGTCATCATGCAGCTGAAAAAAGGCTGCTATTTATTATTATAATTTAGAAAATAGATGTTATTACTGAAATCTTGTATTTTTAATTTGGGTCCACTTTAAGGGGAATAAAGCAACCTCTGAAGCGCTGCAAAGACTGCCTTGTTTGTACCAGTATTAGTCAGTGCTTTTTCCTATGCGTTCCTGTATGCACGCTTCTCTGCTGAACCTTGATACCAGTAAAGGACGGAGTATATGAATCAACAAGGGATTTTAAAGGTGCAGTGGACCATTCACCCCCCAGTTGCCGAGTGCCAGGCAAATCTCTGCTTTTGTGTAGCTGTTATACTTTACTGGCCCGCCATCCATGCTGAGTGATTTCGTATGTGGGCTCCACGTGACTACGGGTATGTACCACGTGCGGCGCCCCACGTGCTATAACACCGGCAACCAAATATGAAAATACAGTGGGGAGACGGCATGACAGGTACAACTGCACGGGTACTGGGAGGACATAGACCATTAGTGGGGACAGCAGCCAGGGGCAGCGAGGTGGTGTGGCGGTGTCACAAGGTGGATTCCTACAAGATTTCATGCTGAAATGAATCGGAAATCGGCCTGGGGTTTATGGGGACCAACAGATCTCTCTCCGATCAGTTTCTATCAGAGAGAGATCTGTCTTTTCGCTAGATGTATGGGGCACCTTTACACCAGTAGCTGGAGGTTATATCAGAGTCTCAATGATCACAGCCCCAGTCAGCTCAGTCCATTGTCAATACACCTGTCAGGATCTCTTCTGTAGCATGTTCTGTCGTTCTGACTTATCTGCTTGCATTCAGTTGCTCAGTTTGGATTGCATTCGCAATAAGTCTCATTGTCATTTGCAATCACTCGGCAGTTCAGAGCAGCTCAGGATGCTGTCATGATTCCACCTATTGCTTGCTGCAGTTGAACTGCAGTCAGATAGCCCTGGATTTCCTACATGCATGTTGATGTAGAGTATTGCATGTATTTGTTATGAGAGTCCTTTCTATTCACAGTCAGCTAGCAGCTTGTAATCAGACTAGCTCAGGATTGCATGATTACCATTCAGCTGTGTGGGGATTTGCATATCTGCATTCATTGGCTGATGTCCACATAAATGTGGTTACCTCCCATTCCAGACCCCGCCTGACATAGCGTTCAGCTCCCTGAGTTGTTGCTGAGTCCATGCTGTAAAACTATTGTGTATTGCCTTGCTTTGTATTTCCCTGCCTGCTGGATGTTTGCTGCACCCGCGGGGGGTCAGTGAAGTCCACTATCCTGATAGTTGGAGACTGCCTTCACCACGCTGGTGACTGGTAGTTATCCTGCTTACCTTGTTTCTAAGGACGTAACTGAAGCAGCGGTTGCCATTAGTTATGCTCCTACCCGTTTGTCTTGTCTATGTCAGTGTGAATGTTTGCCGCAGCGACTAGATTGGCAAAGCATTCCGTCTGTCTGTTTTTCTTGTTACTCAGCCTGAGGCTTAGTGCGGAGTCGCACTAAGCAGCCATTGTGTCTAGTTATTTGTGGCGGTATCGGAAGCCCAGAGCAGCGGTTGCTCTGGGCAACCTTGCTTCTTTGTTCATAATTCCTGTGACAACCTGTGTAGCCTCTTCCATCACCCAGCTACCTATCCTTGTTGTCTGGTGGTGCTCTGGCTTTCTTGCCCTTAGCTGCTATACCTTGCACCTTAAAGAGACTCTGAAGCGAGAATAAATCTCGCTTCAGAGCTCATAGTTAGCAGGGGCATGTGTGCCCCTGCTAAAACGCCGCTATCCCACGGCTAAACGGGGGTCCCTTCACCCCCAAACCCACCCCCGCAAGACTTGGTCGCAAGTTGGTCGTAAATTTTCTTCTTCCTGGAGGCAGGGCTAATGGCTTCAGCCTTGCCTCCAGTCGCGTCTATCAGACGCGCATCGCTGCCTCTCCCCCGCCCCTCTCAGTGAAGTAAGACTGAGAGGGGCGGGGGAGAGGCGGAGATACGCGTCTGACAGACGCGCGTGGGGCAGGGCTGCGGTGGTTAGCCCTGCCCCAACCAGGAAGCGCTCCCCCGCTGCACCGAGGGGATTTGGGGGTGAAGGGACCCCCGTTTAGCGGCGCGATAGCGGCATTTTAGCAGGGGCACACATGCCCCTGCTAACTATGAGGTCTGAAGCGAGATTTATTCTCGCTTCAGACTGTCTTTAAAAGGCCTGGGTGTAACCGAAGTCAGGTAGGTGTTGCTCTTAACCTCCTGTTTAAGCGGGGATGTCCCACATAGGGTGAAGAAGGTGGTGGTAGATTGGGGCATAGCAGCTGAAAAGAAAGCAGGAGATCTGCCAGGCATTACGACACCTGAGGCTGCAGCTGTAATACATAAAGTGCATACATAAGTAAATAGGTTAACTGTTTTTGAAATGTTTGCTAAAGTCTTCACAAAGCATATAGATCTCCTGGTTTAATTCTGTCCACAACAAATGAAGTTAGGGTTTTATGCTAGGTACACACTACAATTATCTGGCAGATTTACTGCCAGATCGACTATTTCCAGCAGGTCTGATTTGATTTCCAATCAATTTTCCTTTCACTTCTATGGTAAATTGATCGGAAATCAGGTTGGACCTGCTGGAAATTGTCAATCTGGCAGTAAATCCGCCAGAAAATTGTATCGTGTGTGCATAGCATAAAATAGTACATTTCTTGCAGCAAAGCAGACAAGCAGAGAAAAAGATGATTATAGCATAGCATTCACCTCATTTTCCAAAAAGGTTTTTATGTATGGTTTTACAAACCTGTGTAACCAATAGTACAACTAATTACAGGAGTCTTCCAGGAAACAGTAAATAACAATTACACTGAAGACTACAAATCCTGTAAAACACAACTTTTATGATTATATTAAAAGACTGTCTTATAAAAAGACTGACATTAATCATATACAGATTTGCCATTGTAGAAGCTCAGAAGAAATGAATACTAATGAAAATCCTTTGGCTATAATCACGGTGAACAGCAGTAGTGGTCCTGATTCAATAACATTTTCTTCATAGTTTTTACACCTAGTCAAACAATTTTTTGTCACTAAGAAAGGAAAAAATGTACTTAATAGAACTTGTCAGGGGCGTAACAATAGACCCTGCAAGGGATGCCTCTTCAGGGGGGCCCAGAAGCCACAGGGGGCCCCGTGGTGGAAAAAGTTTGAGAGACTGGCAACTAAGAGCATGGAGAGAAAACGTATTCTACTCTCGTACCATTGTTATGTTGACTGCATGTGTCTACCACACAGATAAGGAATCACACACACTTTGGAATTTGTACACTGTCCCTGCTTCCTAGGGTTCATAAAAAAAACATCTGTCTCACACTGCAGCAGAGTTTTGATGGCTTCATGTACAACTTTACAAACAAAGGAGTCACAGTTGAAAAAAAGTTGTAGACCTTCCCTCAGAAGAGATTCCTAGATTCTTATCACACACAGGCTAGTGACCTTATGGTGTTTAATTACTGGACAAAGTGGAATGAGTAAGATTGATGTCTGACTGTCGCTGCCTCATTAAAAGCTTGTGTCTCATACTGAGTCTAAGATCCTGTAATAACAGTATCAATCAGTGACATTCTGAATGTTTTGCCAAAGTTACAGTGAATACTATATCTTACGTTCAGCATGTCATTGTTGTTCCTCCATATAGCATGTGCTCTCATGTAGTAAAATAATACGGCTGTGTGTGTATGTATGTACTGGGAGCAGAGCTGCAACAAGGGACTTGTCGGCTGCAAGGGGCTGGAGGAAGCCCCGGGTAAGTAGATCTGGGGGTAGCATAGATTGCCTGACATTTCCTTTAAGTCTAAGTGTTTTTATCTGCATGGGGAAAACACATTGGTCCTCAGGTTTCCTGTGCAGAAAGCGAGGGGGGCCCCTTCCAAAGTTTCACTGGGGGGCCCAGAGATGTCTAGTTACGCCCCTGGAACTTGTCCTAAATTACTGTATTTTTTGGAATATAAGACGCACTTTTTCTCCTCCAAAATGTGTCTTATATTGTCTCAATAAAGTCTTATAGTCCAAAGATACAGAATAAACTTATCCAGAGTGTGCAGGGTAGCTATATAACCTGTTCCTGCCAGCGCAATCCTCTCCCCCTGGCTGCTGGTTCTCAGCGCGTTCCTCTTCTTCAGCTGCAGCAATATCCAGGGACATCGGCCGCCTGCCGCTATACAGCACCACCGGTCCTCTATACTCCAAGTTGTATACATCCTGTTATACTGTATGCTAGCGGCACGGCGCTTTTTTTTTCGTTAATTCTTATAATTTTACATGGGTTCAGGATAAAAAAAAGTAAACCAGAGATGGCTCAGTCACGTCAGTCGGGGTCTTCTGCACATGCGCTGAAGGCTCGTGCATGCGCAGAAGACCCTGACTGATGCGAGAGAGCCAGTTACTGGGGCCGATTGCGGCTGAACGCCAGACTCAGACATGCTTATGGGCCTGGAGGAAGCCCGGGTAAGTATCAAATCTTTTAATCATCCCGTCTCTGGCAGGGCCGGATTTCTGGGAAGGTCACAGAGGCCACGGCCTAGGGCGATAAAAATCAGCAGGGCGCAGGGACTTGGAGAGATAAGAGGTCACATGTCAAAGTAAATCACCTCTCCTGCTTTGCTTTGGTCTGCCTGAATTCCAGAGATCCCTGCATCTCTCTCACTTGTGCAAAGTGTGTGTTATGCCAGTCAGCATCTGCTGTCACCTGTATGATGACAGGGGACAAACAATCTGCTGTGAGAAGAAAAATATATGGGCTCAAGTAGCAGAACTCTTGAGTTCCGATTAGTTTTTTTCATGCAGTACGCATTCACGGGCAGGAATTAGCAGCTCTCCCCTCTCCCTGACTGATGGTTTATTACTAGTAGGTCAGTGCTGTTAAAGACCTCAGATCTGTTAATTTTATGGCTTTTTTTTTCCTCCTAGAGAATGACAACAACATTCTTTGTGTGAGTTTAACTCTTTCCTGGCTTTTTTTTTTACCAGCAAAGTACTGTGTTAGCCATCAATGAAAGTAGGATGTTTTGAAACAGAATGACAACTGTGTTACATTTATTTATATTTACAAAACAATCAATGCATCTCCTGCTGACTGTATATATAAAGCTGTGTGCCTAACATCTTGTATACAATAACAAAGTCTGAAGATGGCTCTTTAACCAAAGGCTCACTGTTTTTCTTTTGGTTAGCCAATAAAAAGTGTTATTCTGATACAAAACTTCCTGCTGACTGATTTTAAGATCTATCTTAAAGGGAACCTTAACTGAACGGGGGGTAAAGAGTTTTACTTACCTGGGGCTATTACCAGCCCCCTGCAGCAGTCCTGTGCCCTCGGCGCCGCTCTGGAATCCTCTGGTCCCCCGCTGTCACTTAGTTTCGTTTTTGACGACTCACCAGTCGCCGGCCGCCATGCGTATTATTGGACGCATTCACCAATGCAATTAGCGCTATTGCGGACCGCAACGCGTACAAAAATACGCATTGCCGCATTCCGCACGCGTAGATATGCGGCAACGCGTATTTTTGTACGCGTTGCGGTCCGCAATAGCGCTAATTGCATTGGTGAATGCGTCTAATAATACGCATGGCGGCCGGCGACTGGTGAGTCGTCAAAAACGAAACTAAGTGACAGCGGGGGACCAGAGGATTCCAGAGCGGCGCCGAGGGCACAGGACTGCTGCAGGGGGCTGGTAATAGCCCAAGGTAAGTAAAACTCTTTACCCCCCGTTCAGTTAAGGTTCCCTTTAAGTGCTAAATTGTCACTGTGTAAAGTACACCTGAGCTTATGCTGGGTACACACAATGCAATTTTCTGACAGATTTACTGTCAGATCGACTATTTCCAACATGTCCGATCTGCTTTCCAATCAATTTTCTGAATGATTTTTCATAGAAGTGAACAGCAAATTGATCGAAGAATTGAAATCAGTTCAAACATGATGGAAATAATTGACCTGACAGTAAATCTGTCAGAAAATTGCATCATGTGTATATAGCATTACACTACATATATGCCAGTGTGTGTAGTGTCGGATCCTTCTACTTACCTGTCTTCTGTTTTGGATGGGCTTCTCTGCATTGTGCTGCACTGTCCCCTATTTGTGGCTCTGACGGCAGCAAGATGCACAGAGGATAAAGAAGCAGCGATGTCCACTGGGGCTCCCTGTGATTTTGCACTCCTGTATGCATGTGCACAGGAGCTGATGGAGTGTTATGGGTATGCGTACTTGACAAGTGCTGCTCATACATGAGCATCATTTCTGAAGTATGCAAGCCCAGAACACTATCGCCTGCTGTGCATGCAGACAGGAGAGCAAAATTACATGGAGTGGATAGAGCATGCACTGCTTCTTTGTTGAACAGGGCAAAGCAGCAAAACAGAGGAGGGCCCATTCAAACTAGTCTGAATTGGACAGAATGGGGAGGGGGGGGCGGTTGGTGACAGCCGGCCTAGGGCGCTGGAAAGTACAAATCCGGCCCTGGTCTCTGGTATATTTTAAGCATTCAGAAGGCAAAAGAGTGATATGGCAGTGCAGCTTGATAAGCAGTGTTAGAAGGCAGCTATACTTTCATTTTTAACATTTGAGTCGGAAGCACTTTGAAACTTTTGTTCTACAGTGAGGGGGAAAAAAAATCACCTGTTTAGCCACATTTGAGTTGTAAAGTTGAACTTGACACACAGCCGTTAGCTTTCTTCGAACACATAAAAGTCCACAAATCACTTTTTGTTACAGCAAAGTCTTATGAAGCAGAAAAGGCTGTATGTTTGTACTCCGATCACTTAAGAATGTCCTGTTTGTCCGATGGCATTTATACATCGCCCTGAGTCACCAGTGCCAGGAATACGGCATACCTAGCTCTTATTGTGTGAAACTGTTGACATTTGTCTCATATGACCTCTGACAATCCAGCTTCTGTATGACGCTCCAACAGCCAAGCAAAGCTCTCCATTTTCCACTTGCTACCCCCCCCCCCCCCCCCCCCAGTCTTTAAGGTGTTTGTTTCTAGTTTCTAATGTTCCTTTTACATGGGATACATGAGGAGTTCACTAACCATGCGGACAGTCATTTGTAAATGCCCAGAACTATTCACTGCCAACAAACACCATATGTACTGTAAATCTAGGTTAGTCTAACAAATCAGAGAAAAGGCTAATTTACACTATTCACAATTCCGATCTGATTTCAAATGTGATGAGATTTTAAAAAGTCCAGCATGCTGCTTTTTTCTTCTTGTGCTCCTAGCAATTGCACTGGAATTGGATCGAAATGACATTGCAATTCTCCGAATAAAAGAAGCCAAACACATTTCCTCTGGGCACTCTGGTTTCCTCCCACATCCCAAAAACATACAAATAAGTTAATTGGTTTCCCTCCTAAAATAGGTTACTACGATACACACACTATATGATACATACATAGACATATGACTATGGTAGGAATTAGGTTGTGAGCTCCTCTGAGGTACAGTTAAGTGACAAGACAATATACTGTATTTTTTGGACTATAAGACGCTCCTGACCATAAGACACACTTAGGTTTAGAGGACAAAGACCAGGGGAAAAAATATATACACTAAACCTGGTGCATCAATGGTAAAAGGGGCATCTTGTGGATTATGCCCCCTTTGTGCGCCATGCCCCCTTGTACTGCTTGTGTCTCCCTGTGTCCTCCTCTGTCTGTCCCCCATCAGCAAACAGCTCACAAATAATCACTGGGTACATTACAATATATAAATACTGTAGCGATGAATGAAATGCAATGGCAGCTTTTAGAGCAAAAAAAAAAAAACCTGTACTTTGGGAACTTGTAATTACTAACTGAATAATAATACTTGTGCATAAAAGCAAATATGGTAACTGAATGGGTTATATAAAGTAGGAAAACACATTTTTAATGAATATTATGTCAGAGTTTAATACTGCTGTAACCATCACACTATCCAGCTACTATTGTGTTTTATGGTATCCAAAAATCACCCAGCAAATGTCTGTTTAAGAAAATAAATTTTCTTTTAATAAAAATAAGAAAAATTAGGTGGCTTACCTCAAAGACGACAACTCACTTTGAGTAGAAAAATTTAACAACAAATTAAGCACAGGCAATGCGTTTGGTGGGATCTAGCCCACTTCCTCAGGCCAAATAAAGTGCCCATGAACATCAAAGAGAAGCGCTTAGTGCTCCATATAGCTACAAGAATTAATGAGCATAAATACTACGACATAAAAATTATACAACAATAAAAGATTATAATGTCAATACAATGCAGATCTATCAGTGACTGGCATGGTTGTAACGAATATCCTGGATACCGTGCAACTAAAACAGCAAACTCGTTCTATAGGACCATGAAATGTACATTAGAAATAATAATATGAGAAATAATACCTACTAAAAAGGTCTCAGACTAATACGCAATTGAGAGCATGCAAATCAATTACATACCAATCCGTGATAGATCAGCAACTTAAACATTTAAATAAAAAAATAAAAAATCTCTGTACACCAAAATATCTCTGCATACTGTATACAAATTTCACAGTCACAGGTATAATCTCTATTGTAAAGAAAAAACAGTATGTCTTTTAAGAATAAAAACATATGTTACTGTGCCTTTGAGATATACGACTGTGCCTTTGAGATATATGCTAGTTGGATAGCAGAACATATATATATATATATATATATATATATATATATATATATATATATTTGATTGACTGATACATGTGACTAATTTCGGCCCAATGGTCGATCGGCCGCCAAGTTGCCTGATGTGTGGCCACCTTTACAGTTTACAAAACTAGTTGTGGACACTGCAAATGTGCATGTCTCTCCCTCACAAAGACAAGAGTAGAAACGAAATAATGTGACAAGATGCTGAAGTAGCAACCATGAGGTCTTGCCGAATCATGGCTGAATTCAGATTAAGGGAATCCCATTTTTTTTTTACTTGCAGAACAAAGTTTGTGATTCATGAACAAAATATTCATGATAATGTACTAATTATTCCACTTGGTGCTATAAAGAATTACAATTAATCTCACTATAAAGCTACATAGGATATCCATTTAGTTCTAATGCTAAGGATTTATTTAATTAAACCCCAGATAAGTCTGAACAGCTCAGCCAAACTTCTCTGATATCTTTGTTTAGCTGCTCAATTAAACAATTATGCACTACAGCGAAATGTGATTAACTTTTTACAAGTACACACAAAGAACAATCTTTCAGCGGGTGAGATAAAAGTTACCGTGATAGAACATGCATTTAAATCACTGGAGTGATATCTCGCGTAGTCCTTTACCAACATTCAGAGAGTATAAAGTTAAACAAATCTTATATCATGTATTAGAGGGGTTTTTCTACTCCGGCTTCGGCTAGGTGCCTTCAGTATAGGCAACCAGCTATAGGCGCCCCCTTGGAAGCCGGCGCCCTGAGCGACCGCTCCAGTCGCTCAGGTCAAAGGCCGGCTATGACGGAGAGGACCTCGGGAGACCATCTTGGAGAGGAGCTGCGGCAATGGACACATAGGCTTCCAAGTAAACCATTGGCAGCATCTGGCTCTTTAATGGCAAAGCAGCTTTGCTAGCAGTAACTAAATGGAGATTTGCATTTCAGAATATCTTCCACTGATCATAATGAATGGGTCATATTTATTACTGCATTTAGGCCCACAGTTTACCTTAAAAGTGCTGCTGGAGAGTTCTGGGCGCCTTCCTGGCGGTACATCGCTCTAATATTTTTCCTTTGTTTGAAAATGTTCTGGCTGGCCTAATTCCCGTAAGATATTAATCTACTCACAGCGCTCTTTATTGCCCAAACCTGTTCAGAGAATCAGACAAAGGGTTTATTATAGGTGACTTATGAGACTCATTTATAAAGACGGGAGCAAAGGACAATAAGACTAACTTAAAGCTGTGGTTCTGCAACTTTACATCCTCGGTACCCCATCACAGATGGTTCTCTGAGCTTAAATACCCCCCCCTCCCCCAAGTTATCTGTGAGCTAAGGCAGCCCCCTGTGTATAGCAAAAGTCTAAGGAGTAACCACACACAGACTTTTTAAAACTTCAAGTGAACTTTATTGTCCCATCACACACATGTGCAATACATCCGACCATATAACAAGGTCAGATGCATTGAGTGTGATGGGACAATAAAGTTCACTTGAATTTCCAAAAAGTCTGTGTGCGGATGTCCACAACCTAGGTGTGCGGTTCTTTCATATGGACCCTATGTATAGCAGATGATTTATTCCGCTCACTACTATAATAAAATTCAAAGAGCATTTGTACTACTTCTTCTCTGCCCAAGTCAGTCCTCCCCATTGTTGTTAAGCAGCCATCACACCTCAGCTTTTATGGTACGTTCACACTTTGCTTCATGCCTGCGATAGATCAACCTCCGCGCTATCATCAACAAAGTTCGAGTGACTGTGCCCAGATCAACACATTCCTGCAGTCACCAGATACATCTGAGGACAGCACAAGATTTAGACAGTGGAAATGTTAACAGTTGACAATCCTTTGAATTAGCACTTTATGTGCATTTGCATGCATCTTTTATTTGTTGGGTGCCTGTTGTACAGGACCCACGATGTATCTATCTATTGTCCCTAATCCGTTTCTTTGTTTTATTGAATAAACGTTTCCTGCATTTTAAAACTGATATTGCTCTTTAACGTACGTGGTGATGGTCACTGTTATGTCTTGTTGAGCATTTGGTGGCTGCAGGGATGTGTTGATCTCAGCACATTAACCCAGATTGAAGCATCACATTGTTGATAGCGCGGAGGTTGATTTGTTGAAGTTCTTGCGCACTTATTGTTGAGTGGGCGCCTCTGGCAACAGCATCAACACTGCCATTTGCACCAATCCATAGGAGAGCATGAACTGTTCTTCCATTGTAATATAATGCCTGCGATAAAATGAGGGCATAGCAAAATGTACACTATGGGCTTGATTCACAAAGCCGTGGTTGCGCTGTTTTGCGCGTACTATAACGCGTGTATCGTTTATCGCGCGCAAATGCAAATTTGCTCACGATTTTGCGTGAAATGTGTTATGCGCGTTATAGCGATACCGCAACCGTGATAAGCGTTATCACGCCTTTGTGAATCAAGCCCATGTATGTAAAAAAAATGCATGCATTATTTCATAGCATGGTAAACTGCTAATAAACCTGTACATTTGCATGCGCATTATTCAGAAATGTGCTGTTTATAGTGTGGTGGGATGATGCAATCTGCTAAGACTGGTACACACATCCAATTTTGATTGGCTGATTTAACCAGTCTATGTAGTATGAGAGCTTCATTATACAATCTGTTCATAGTACAGGTAGGCGCAAAGGAGAGAAAAAGAGGCACAAGGGAGTCACAAGGTGGCACCAGAAGGCACAATGGATACACAAGGAGGCACAAGGGAGACACAAGGGGGCTCAAGGGAGACACAAGGAGGCACAAGGGAACCAAGGTGGCACAAGGGAGACACAAGGAGGTGAAAGGGAGACCTAAGATGGCACAACGGAGATCTAAAGAGGCAAAAGGGAGACCAAGGAAATACAGAGGGAGACAGAGATGACACAGAGGGGGACACTGGAGGCACAGGGGACAGAGATGGCACAGTATTCCAACTAAAGAATGGATTCAGATTAAGAACGAACCTACAGTCCCTATCTCGTTAGTTAGCTGGGGGCTACCTGTATACAAAAGCTGTTGGCCTTCATACTACATAGAAGTGGTAAAATGGTCAGTCATTGCCAAATCAAAATTGAATTTGAACACTCCCATACACTTGTATTGGAAGTGATTTCACGGTGCAGTAGCACACTACGTTACTCTGCGTGTGAAAGTACCCTTTAAGTACTTTCTTTGCAGGAAGCTGTGAGTCCTGTGCAGTTAAAGAGAAACTCCAACCTAGAATTGAACTTTATCCCAATCAGTAGCTGATACCCCTTTTACATGAGAAATATAATGATTTTCACAAACAGACCACCAGGGGGCGCTGTATGACTGATTTTGTGCTGAAACCCCTCCCACAAGAAGCTCTGGGTACCGCGGTACTCTGGGCAAACTGCCACAATGTAACAATGTTCACAGACAGGAATTAGCTGTTTACCGCTGTCTCTAACAGCCAAAACAGCTAGGAGCAGCTACATAACCAGCCCACAGTAACAATGTCACCATGTAATAAATGTCAGAATGTGAATCTGGGAGAGGAAAGTTTTTACAATGAGCAAACACTGACTAAATCATTTATACATAATTATGGTAAGAAATGAAGCACTTTTTTTACTACATTATTTTCACTGGAGTTCCTCTTTAAGGTAGCAGGAAAGGTAGCTATACAAATCACCCACATGGGTGCTCTGGAGGTTGTTGGACCAATAGTGACAGGGTACAGACAAGTACAGACAAATTCTGCCTGCCACCAAAATTTAAAGT
Source organism: Hyperolius riggenbachi (assembly GCF_040937935.1). NCBI lineage: Eukaryota > Metazoa > Chordata > Amphibia > Anura > Hyperoliidae > Hyperolius > Hyperolius riggenbachi. The sequence continues at coordinate 213,776,922 of NC_090656.1, forward strand.
TCTTGAAGACTTGCATCATCTAAAACTGGCAAAAAAAAACCTCACAAAGAAAGCA